>NC_059334.1:14521661-14827554 GCF_018350155.1 Leopardus geoffroyi | reverse complement strand
CACCACGATCTAAAAACAAAATCATTGTATAGTAAATGCTATGCAAATAAATATGAAAGGCTTTTCCCCCTTTATTTAATTTCTTTAAAAGGCAATCATTAAAAGCCAAAATAATATTGATGTATTGTGGGATACGTATGTAGATATATAAAAGTAAAATACAACAATAACACAAAGGACAGAAGGGGTTAAATAGAAACACCTGCATGAGATTCTTACAACATATGTGAAGTAACTTAATATTATTCCAAGTTTAACTGTGATAAGGTATAAATAAAATTGGAATCACTAGAACAATCAACAAAATATAATACAAAGAGTTACTGGAAAAATACTAATAGACAAGATAAAATGGAATACTACAAGTGACTTAATTGTCTCCTGCACCCTAAAAAAGAGAGAAACAGAAAAAAATAGCAATATGGTAGACCTAAACCCAACATTATCAATAATTGCATTAAATATAAATGGAATAAATATACAAACTAAAAGGAGGACTTGTTGAATACAGATCCTTGGATTTGTTGCATAAGAATGTATGATGCAACTACATACTGTCTACAAGAGATACACTCTAAGTATAAAGACATAGGCAGATAGAGTAAAGCATGGAAAAATGTACCAGCATTATCCAGAAGAAATCCGAGATGATCATACTAACAATCAAACAGCTATCTTTAAGAAAAGGAGCATTAGCAGAGTTAAAAATTTCATAATGGTGAAAGATCGATTAGTCAAGAGGACATAACAATTTAAAATGTATAAAATATCCTAATGAATCCACAAAAGACCCATTACAGCTAATGCATGAATTCAACAAAATTACAGGATATAAAATCAACACACAAAAATCAAATGCATTTCTATACACTAACAGTGAACAATCTGAAAATGAAATGAAGAAATCAATTCCATTCATGATAGCATCAAAAGAATAAAATACTTAAGAGTAAATTTAACCAAGTCATTCAAGACTTGTACACTGAAAACTACAAACTGGTTATGGAAGAAATTAGTAAGATCCTACTAAATGGAAAAACATCCATGTTCAGGAATTGGAAGACTTCCTATTGTTAAGAAAGGCAGTACTATCCAAAGTGATCTACAGATTCAGTGTAATTCCAACCAAAATCCCAGTGGCCTCTTTTGTAAAAAATGTGAAAACTGTTCCTAAAATTCATATGGAGTTGCAAGTGGCTCCAAAAAGGCAAAACAACCATGAAAAAGATAAAGTGGGAGGACTCACAGGACCCAGTATCAAAATTCCTCCAGGGCTACAATAATTAATATAGTGTGACTCATGTAAGGATAGACATAGATCAATGTAATAGAATTGAGAATCCAAAAGTAAACCCATACATCTATGGTCAATTGATTTTCCATAAGGGTCTTAGGACCATTCAGTTGGAGATAGAATTGGCTTTTCAACAAATGGGTTGAGACAACTGGATATCCACATGCAAAAGAATGAAGTTTGTCCCTTACCTCACACCATACACAAAAATTACATCAAAATGGATGAAAGACCTAATGTAAGAGCTAAAACTATAGAGCTAGTAGAAGGGAACATGGGAATAAATATTCATGACCTTGAATTTGGCAATAGATTCTTAGAAATGATAACAAAAGTACAATCCACAAAAGAAAAAAATATATATTGGATTTCATGCAGATTACAATTTTTTTGTGCATCAAAATACATTATTAAGAAAGTTAAATAGGTCTAAAAAATGGGAGTAAATATTTATAAATCATTTATCTGATAAGGATTTATTATCCAGAATGTATAAAGAACTTTTCCAACTCAACAACAAAAGGACAAACCACTTTATACCCACTAGGATGGCTAAAATAAAATAAAAAATAAGTGTTGACAAGGATGTGGAGAAATTGTAATCCTCATACATTGCTGTGGTGATGTAAAATGGTATAGTCATAGGTTAGCAATTTCTTAAATATTTAACCATAAATATACCATATGATCCAGCAATTCTTAGGTATTAATCCCAGAGAAATTAAAACAGGTATACACACAAAAATCTGCACGCACATGTTCTTTGCAGCTCCCCCGAAGACTGTGATGGAGAGAAAGTACCTGCAAAACTGTTAGCTGGATGGAAGCTTCTGGAATGGAATGTAATCACAGGAGTGCTGTTCCCTTCCCTTTGCTGTATTCCATTAGGAGAAGTAGGTTGCAATAACTAAGTCTGCACTCACACTCAAAGGAAGAGGATTATACAAGGGTGTGAACACCAGAAGGCGGGATCGTTAGAGGTCATCTGAGGATCTGTCTCCCCATTTCCTGATTAACAGATCAATCTTCTGTCTACTCCCATTTATCAGTACTTACCAGTCACTACCTGACATGGTATATATTTATTTGCTCCTTCACTTTCCCCTTATGCTGGACTGTAAGCTCCATGGGACAAGGACCTTTCCAGTGTACTGTTGTATTTCCAGCACATATAAAAGTGCCTGACATGTGATAGGTAGTTCCGAGCTGCGAATGAATGAATGAATGAATGAATGCATGCATGGGGGTAAAGGCAAGATATTTTTAAAAAGAGAATGGCCTTGTGTAAACCCTACTCAGGGACAATGAATTTGGCTACATGGGCAGGGAAGAGGAGAGGCTAAAGGCAGGGAGATCAGTTGGGTGCTGTCACAGCAGGCCAAGTGCCTAAAGCCAGGGTCTGAAGTGAGCAGGATCCCAGGGAAAGGCAGTAGATCAGAGACATGGCACAGGGAACCGAGTTTCATGGGTAAGTTCATGAAGAAAGGTGGAGAGGTGTACCAGGAAGAGGGGGTGGGGTCTGAGAGGGTCTCAGAATACTCTGTCTCAACCCTCTACTTTTGCTCCCTCCTCTTCCCCATGTCCCAAGACACAGCAGCTGGTTGGGCTGCCTGCCACACTCTGTTGCAGTGAGGAGCCTGGTCATGGTAGGTGAGGGCCCTGGTACCACACTGGAAGAGTTCGGAACACATTCTGCCCCTCTGAAGACGTTGTGGGCCTATGGCGAGTGAGGGAAACGAATTCTTCTTTGGAGAGAGCATCTCATGCAGACAAAATCCGGACTGGATGCCTGCAACCCCCTAGAGAGCATTACAGCTTAATTAAGGCATCAGACCAGTGGTGGCGATGAAGTCATGGCTCAGCAGGCCGTATGCACTGAGCATTTGCCATATTTGCAGGCGAGGACTGGAAGCACCATAATTTTATTAGTAAGGATTGATCGATACGTAGTGACTCCATGAGCTGAGACTGTGATGGTGCCCAGCACTCAGGAGCCTTAAAGCTGCTTGGGACTACTTCGTCATGAAGCTTTACCACAACCAGAGAAGGTAAACATGTCTGAGTGTGCTGGCCTGGCAGAGAGAAAGGAGGTGCAGTGGGAGGGTGGTAAAAGGCCTGCCATATCTCTAAGGCTCTGCCATTCGAAGCCTACACTGCCCAGGACTCAGGGCCTTGTGACCCTTTCACGCGGTGACTCTTGTGTCCCCATATAATCCAGCAATGTGACCACAGAACAAAGTATGCATTGGAAGAGCCTTTCCTGTAGAAGATTCAGGGCACTTTGAGGGTCTGAACCAATATCCAACAGCTTATTGAACTTGCCTGTTTACCTGTAGCTAAAAGCAGGTGTGTGAATAAGATGAGGTTCCTGCTAGACGCCAGTGTAATGTGGCGATTAAAAGGATCAGGTTTTGGAGTCAGCCCACATGGCTTTGAATCTCAGCTCTGCTGTTGATTAGTTGCATGACCTCGGACAGATTACTTAATTTCCCTCTGCCTCCGTCAGTGGTTTTCAACCTCAAAATGGGAACGATAATGATAATCACAACTTCATAGCATTGTTGTGAGAATTGAGTGCTTACAAAGACTCTATACGTACTTTTTAAAAGATATAATTCATTGTCAAGTTGGCTAACATACAGGATGTACAGTGTGCTCTTGGTTTTGGGGGTAGATTCCCATGGTTCATCGCTTCCATACAACACCCAGTGCTCATCCCAACAAGTGCCCTCCTCAATGACCATCACCCATTTTCCCTTCTCCCCCACCCCCCATCAACCCTCTGTTCATTGCCAAGTAGTATTCCATTGTGTATATAAACCACATCTTCTTTATCCATTTGTCAGTTGATGGACATTTAAGCTCTTTCCATAATTTGGCTATTGTTGAAAGCGCTGCAATAAACATTGGGTATGTGTGCCCTTATGAATAAGCACTCCTGTGTCCTTTGGATAAATTCCATACCTTCTTAAGAAGAATTTGTAAGTGCTTAGAACTGTGCCCAAAGCATGTAAAAACAACAAATATTAGCTATTTTATTAAGGGTCTCAGTTACTGTAAATATCTCAGAATTAAAAAGAAGGAGGTGAATTAGGTACTAAATTAATTTTGATGCATTCACAAGAAATTGTAGATGAGAGTCTATGTATTTCCCACTCTTTCCTGGACCCTTAAAAATACATCCAGATCATAAATGCAGAGGATCTAGGGGACCCAAAATCCTAGTTTTGTCTTGTGTCCTGACAGAGCCATATTCACTATTCCTTTGCTGTCTGCTGAGACCATCCTAGACTTGGCCTTGCAGTCTACCTCCTGATGCAGTCTTTGATTTCATATTCTTTCTGGACATGTCGCTCTGATTTACTGGCCTTTCCTTCTTGAGAATTGACTTACGGGCTTCTGCTGCTGCATACATCACAGTGTCAGGTGAGAGGTGCCTGGGCCCTGGGGGACAGAGAATGCAACCAGCCTCCCCCGATGGGAGAAGAATTGGACAGATAGAGGCTTGAGACATTTTTCATACTATGAAGAAACTGAAAGCTAGCTTCCTAATGCCTTCCATTTTTGAGACCTTGAAAGGCAACCGGTATATATCAATAAAAGGGAGGGTGTATTAAACAGTTTTATAAGGATTACTCTAGAGAAGGTATATACAATGTTTATAAGCCTAAATGCCTGAAAGCATGCATTATTAATTTTTTCGAATCCTTGCTTTTCTCATTTACTTTTTGAACTAGCATTGTCAAAGACTTATTGATGGTAAGGCCTGCCCTTGATTTTTTTCTTAAACTGGGACTGAACTATAATTCAAGCTTGTACATGGCTCCAAGGCGGGGTCAGACTAGGACTCAGATCCTGGTAAGTATCTTAATGTCACAAATCAAGCAAACCTACTGTCAAATATGTTTTATGCTCCTGCATTGACAAATATACCTTTCTATTGACTTGAAAAGCCAAGTTAAACTCACAGAGTTCCAGATTGGAGCACTGCCATGTCAGAAGTTGTCTCACATCCCTTCCCAGCCGTGGCTCCGTCCTGCACCACCAAGAAACTCACAAGCACACAGACATTTAGGTGCCCCCTCCACAAGCCTAAATGTCCTTCAGAACTGCCCAAAGCAGCTCCCCCTTGGCCACCTCTCAGACCTGGGGTGAACATCTTGGTATAAGAGGCTGTCCTTAGGAGAACAGACCTAAGAAGAGGCCCATACAAGTTCTGGAAATATGCATGGGGCCAGTGGAGCAGGGAGTTCCTGGATTGTAAGTCCCAGAGTGTGACCTAGGTCTGGGCTCCAGGTAGACATGCCCTCTTGGTGTGGTCATTTCTTCACCCCAAGAATGGAGGGGCAGAGCTAGGGAAGGTCCATATAGTGGAAGAGAAGAGCAGAGCACACTTAGAGGAGGGTGCTGGGGCAGAAACCTTCTAGGCCAGGTGTAAAGGAGTACTCCAGTAGTATGGTAACAATTCTGAAAGTTTCTCTTTTTAATTTGTCATTGCATTGCTAAAAAATATTGTTTTATGCATTTTACACTATGGATTTAATGCTTAGGCAATTATTACAGCTATGTCATACTTGTAATAAAAATGACACGGTTCTCTTGCTTCATAAAAAGAAAAACAGTAAACAGTAACTGAACAGTTACTAAAACAGTAACTGATTGATTTTTAAATCCCAAGTGTGGATGGAAAATGCTGGATCTGATGGCTTTAGTTCTCATGTTGGATTTATCTCTACATCTATTCCACAATTCTAGAAGACGAAGATATAAAATTGTTTTTCACTTGCCTGTATCAATATTATTATTGATAAACTGAAATATGTAGCTCTTGCATGAAATTAGAAGGCCAGGCTTCCCCCATCACCCACGCATAAATTCTGTTAGCAGAATTTGTTCTTACGTGTGTTAGCGGTAATGAGGTGGCGCACCTCCTTTTTCCTACTGGAGTGGGATCAGAAATAAACAGCTAAAACAGAGGTTTAAATAAGATTCAGAGTCTCAGCATAATACCTAAATGTCATGGTTTCAGTAGAAAATTTCTCATCCTACCGAGAGCCAGTAAGATCTTAAAACGGAATGAAAAAAGACACCAATTAGAAGACAGAGATGGATGGAATGCATTTAGAGAACACAACCCAATTATATGCTGTCTATAAGAAACTCACTTCAAATACATCAGTACTGGCAGGTTGAAAGTAAAAGATTAGGAAAAATATACCATACAAACATGATCCAGGGCAAAGCAGGAGTAGCTATATTAATATCATCTAAAATTGACTTCAGAGCAAAGAAAATTGCTAGAGACAGAGTGGCACATTATATAATGGTAAAGGGGTCAATCCACCATGAAAACCAACAATCCTAAACGTGTCTGCACCAAACCACTGAGCTGCAGCATGTGCGAAGTGAAAATTGGTAGAAGCAGCAGAGAGAAATAGACAAATCCATAATTATATCTGCAGACTTCAACACCTCTCTCTCAACAGTTGACAGAACAGCTACAAGAAAGTCAGCAAGGACATCAAAGAGCTCAACAACATCATCAACTGACAGGATCTAACTGACAATTATACAACACTCTACCCAACGACCAAATTCACATTCTTTTCAAGCTCCCTATTAGTAGGATGAAAAGATAGGCTCTAGCCTAGGAGGAAATGTTTGCAAACCATATGTCCAACAAGGACTATATCTAGAACGTATGAAGAACTCTCAAAAATCAAACAATCCTCAAACAATCCATTTAGAAAATGGGCAAGGGGTGCCTGGGGGGCTCAGTTGATTGAGCCTCTGCCTCTTGGTTTCCGCTCAGGTCTTGATCCCGGGGTTATGGGAACAAGCCCCATGTCGGGCTCTGTGCTGGGCATGGAGCCTGTGTAAGATTCTCTCTCTCCCTCTGCCCCACCCCCACTCTCACATGCTACTATATTCTCTGTATTTGCGATTATGTATATTATATATATATATCATATTATATAATATCATATTATATATATTATATCATATATATTATATTCCACATATAAGAGAGATCGCATGCTATTTGTTTTTCTCTGACTTGTTTCACTTAGCATAATGCCCTCACACACACCATAACTTCTTTATTCAACCATGGACATTTAGGTTATTTCTGTACCTTGGCTATTGTAAATAATGCTGTAATGAATATCTTTTTGAATTAGTGTTGTCACTAATTATTCTTTGAATAAATAGTGGAAGTAGAATTCCTATACTATATGGTAGTTCTAGTTTCAATTTTTTGAGGAACCTCTGTACTGTTTTCCACAGTGGCTGCACCAGTTTGCATTCCTACCGATGGTATGTTAGTGATCCCTTTTCTCCATATCCTCTCTAATTGTCGCAGACTTTGAGTCTGGACTTTGCTCTTGTTGAGCAAGAGAGTGGATGCAGAATGAAATGCGAGAGAGGCTAACGTCCAGGAGACCAGAGCCCCAAGGAAGGGTCCTCGCTCCTCTTTTATTAGGATCAGAAGGCTCACAAATGTGACGGATGTGCAGAAAAAGACAATGAAATTGTGATCATTAACTCAACTGTGTGAGAGAAAGAGGGTTTTGAAGATATGCAGTGCTAGGGATTCGGGTCAATACAAAACAAAATCCCAGTGAGCCAAACAGATGGCTGTTTGTGGCAGGCACGAGGTGGCACATCTGTTTATCTTAATTTGCCTAGAGGATAAGACAGAGCATGCTACCTCAGGGTCAACAAGGCACCTTTCTTTTGCTAATTAGCTCTGCTCTGGGCAAATCCACTCTATCACCCTGTTTACCTATTTACCTAACCTGGATGCTTTAGTCCTAAGCCTTGTTAACCCATTGGTGCAAGCTCAGGGAATTCCTAAACTTATTCCCAAATCTAACACTTGTTATTTCTTGTCTTTTTTTATAATAGCCATCTTAACAGCTGTGAAGTGATGGCTCATTGTAGTTTTAATTTGCATTTCCCTAATGATTAATGACGTTGAGTATCAGCCATCTGTATGTCTTCTTTGAAAAATGTCTTTTCAGATCTTATGCCCATTTCTTAATTTGATTTTTTTTTTTTTGCTATTGAGTTGTATGAATTCTTTAGATATTTTGGATATTAACCCCTTATCAGATATATAATTTGCAAATATTTTCTCCCATTCAGTAGGTTGTCTTTTCATTTTTTGATGGTTTCCTTTGAGGTGCACAGCTTTTTAGTATCATGCAACCCTACCTATTTATTTTTGTTTTTGTTGCTTTTGCTTTGATGTCAGATTCAAAAAATCGTTGCCAAGACCTATGTCAAGGAGCTTATTCCTATGTTTTCTTCTATAAGTTTAATAGCTTCAGGTTACACACTCAAGTCTTTACTCCATTCTGATTTGATTTTTGTGTATGGTGTAAGGCAGTGGTTGAGTTTCACTCTTTTACATGTGGCTGTCCAATTTTCCCAGCACCATTTATTGAAGAGATTCCCCTTATTATATATTCTTGGCCCCTTGTTGTAAATTACTTGACCATATATGTGTGTGTTTCTTTCTGGGCTCTTCTCTTCTATTTCATTAATCTATGTATCTGGTTTTTTATGCCAATACCATACTGTTTTGATTACTATAGCTTTGTAATATAATTTGAAACCAGGGAGCATGATTCTTCTAGCTATGTTCTTCTTTCTCAAGATTGCTTTGGCTATTCAGGGTTTTTTTGGGGGTTCCATATAAATTGTAGTAATTATTGTAAATGATTTTAATGACTTTTTAAGTGATTTTTTTCCCAGTAGAGCACAGAAAACCATAAACTATTTTTAAAAGTCGAAAGATCTTTATGAATACAGACACCCTTTCCCAAGCCTCATGTTAGAAAATCATCCTTGAAATTTTATCTTTACATCTTAACTAATATTTTGCATCCCATGGTTTTGCATTATCTGGCAATTTATTATGTATTTATATATTTATTTATTTATTAAGCTTATTTATTGGAATGCCTGGGTGGTTCAGTCGGTTAAGCGTCTAACTCTTGGTTTCAGCTCAGGTCATGATTTCACAGTTTCGTGGGTTCAAGCCCCATATCAGGCTCTATGATGGCAGCATGGAGCCTACTTGGGATTCTCTATTTCTCTCTCTCCCTCTCTCCCTCTCTCCCTCTCCCCTTCCCCTGCTCACACTGTCTCTGTCTCTCTCAAAAATAAATAAAACCTTAAATATTTTTAAAAAAAATTTATTTATTTTGAGAGAGAGTGAGAGAGAGTAGGGGAGGGGCAGAGAGCCAGGGAGAGAAAATCTCAAGCAGGCTCCATGCTCTCAGGGTACAGCCTGATGTGGGGCTCAGTTTCACAAACTGTGACATCATGACCTAGCTGAAATCAAGACTTGGATGCTTAACCAATTGAACCACCCAGGCAGCTCAATTATCTAGAGATTTAAATGATGTGAAAATTATGCATGTATTGTAGAAAGAGATTAAAATACTCAAAGCTGGACATCTTTCTTCATCTGACATTAGTGCTCTGGACATGAAAATAAACCCAGCTGTTTCTGGCAGATATTAAATGATTCCTTGGGATATAAATTTTAAAAGTCTTGCTTTTTATCCTTAAATCATATTATGGTCACTTATAAATGAACATCAAAGGCAATATTCTCATTTATTTTGCTCATTGAACAGTTTAATACCTACACCAGACCCTATACTGACTCAAATTAAGTGATTTAGCTTATTTCTTTGCCTCTCATTTCAAAGCCCTGTTAAAACTGCCTGTACTTAATAAGCCTGTAAAGGAAGAGAAATAGTGTTTTGAATCAAACATTGGGCAAAAGTGATCTTACCTACCAACCAAGATTACTTGTTTTGGTTCTTTCATACTTTTGATAACAGCTGCTGTTTTCTGAAATCTGTGTCATTATTTTACCCCCCAGTTTGTATTCATTAAAAACACCATCATATAGAGATAGAATAATGACATTCAGGAAGGAATGTTTCTGGTCCATATCTCATGGTGACATTGCAGACAGCTACTTGAAAATTTAAAAAAAACGGGGTGCCTGGGTGGCTCAGTCGGTTGAGTGTCCGACTTTGGCTCAGGTCAGGATCTCACAGTTTGTGAGTTCGAGCCCTGCCTCAGGGTCTTTGCTGACAGCTCAGAGCCTGGAGCCTGTTTCAGATTCTGTGTCTCCCTCTCTCTGCCCCTTCCCTGCTCATGCTCTGTCTCTCAAATATGAATAAACGTTAAAAAGAAAAGAAAATTTAAAAAACCCAAAACATTGAAATATTGATAAGTCATATATCTGGCAGGAAAGAAGGTTTGTCCTCTAGGATCATGAGCTTTTTATAGGTAGTTTTTTAAGTTCTACCTGAAACTCAGAACAGGAAAGGCATATTGAAACAGCATATGGCATATCACTAACAATATTAATACCAATTAAATATAAAAATCACCCTGTATCCTTTCTATCATCCTCACAGATAAGAATGCTCTTTATTTCATGATTGATTGATAAGGCTTTGGGTCATAAAACAGAAGCAGTTTTAGAGTTAGTATTCTCTTTGTTCAGTAATATCAATTATAAATAAGGAAATAATAAATGTGTGATTTGCTTCCTAGACATTTCAGAATTTTCCCCAAATTTGTAGTTCTCAACCTGACTGGATACACGTATGTGTGTACACACACACACACACACACACACACACACACACGTTTAAGTGCGTAATATTAAACAAAGCTTGCCATGTAATTCTGATCTTCAGACTTCCTTATTGACAACCACTATTATGAAATGTATAACCAAAGAAATTCAAAAGTGTATTCTTGGAAAATTCATTTTCTGAGTGAGAGTTTCTAAAACTTTAATGGAAGACTGATTGTTCCTAAAGCTGCTAACTCAAGATGAAACAAAACAAGAATTAATTTCAAGACACTGAACGAAGTGATGGGCATGATTTTAATTTGGATGATATCATTTGCAACATTGCTGGTTCTTCAGTGTCTTGTTTTATGGATGTAAAGGACCCCTTTTCTCCTCTGTCCTAAGCTATCTGTAAGGTACAACAATTTGGTTAGGTGTATCTTTGCCTCAAAGGTTGAAGCATTTTTCCTTTTTTCCCTTATTTGATCCGTCCAGAATTCGGAAGCTTCTACTAAATATTCTTATTTCTTTTCTTTTCTTTTCTTTTCTTTTCTTTTCTTTTCTTTTCTTTTCTTTTCTTTTCTTTTCTTTTTTCAATTTTTAATTTAAATTGTAGTTAGTTAACACGCAGTACAATATTGGTTTCAGGAGTAGATTCAGGGATTCATCACTTACATACGATACCCAGTGCTCATCATAACATGTGCCCTCCTAATGCCCATCCCCCATGCCCGTCCTCCATCAAACCTCTGTTTGTTCTCTGTCTTTAAGAGTCTCTTATGGTTTGTTTCCCTCTCTCTCTTTTTTCCTTCTCCCATATGTTCATCTGTCTTGCTTCTTAAATTCCACATATGAGAGAAACCATATGGTATTTGTCTTTCTCTGACTGGCATATTTGTCTCGGCGTAATACACTCTAGCTCCATCTACGTCACTGCCAATGGCAAGATTTCGTTCTTTCTGACGGCCAAGTCATATTCCATTGTATGTAGATACCATGTCTTCCTTATTCATTCATCAGTCGGTAGACATTTGGGCTCTCTCCATTGTTTGGCTATTGTTGATAGTGCTGCTATAAACATTGGGGCGCATGTACCCCTTCAAATCTGTATTTTTATATCCTTTGGGTGAATTCCAAGTAGTGCAATTTCTGGATCATAGGGTAGCTCTGTTTTTAACTTTTTGCAGAACATTTTTTTGCGGACAACTTTTTACTGTTGTCCAGAGTGGCTGCACCAGTTTGCGTTCCCACCTGCACTGCAAGAGGATTCCCCTTCCTCCGCATCCTCACCAACACCTATTGTATCTTGTGTGGTTGATTTTAGCCACTCTGACAAGTGTGAGGGGGTATCTCATGATGATTTTGATTTGTATTTCCCGGATGATGAGTGATGTTGAGCATTTTTTCATGTGTCAGTTATCCATCTGGATATCCTCTTTGGAAAACTGTCTATTCTTCACATTTCTTAACTGGATCATTTGTTTTTTGGGTGTTGAGTTTGATAAGTTCTTTATAGATTTTGGATACTAGCTCTTTATCAGATATGTCGTTTGCAATTATCTTCTTCCATTCCATAGTCTGCCTTTTAGTTTTGTTGATTATTTTCTTTGCTGTGCAGAAGCTTTTTATCTTGATGAAGTCCCAGCAGTTCATTTTTGCTTGTGTTTCCCTTGCCTCCAGTGACATATGTGTCTAATAAGAAGTTGCTCCAGCCGAAGTCAAAAAGGTTACTGCGTGAGTTGTCCTCTGGGATTTTGATGGTATTCTGTCTCACATTTATGTCTTTCATCCATTTGAATTTATTTTTGTGTATGGTGTAAGAAAGTGGTCCAGTTTTATTCTTCTACATGTTGCAGTCCAGTTTTCCCAACCCATTTGTTGAAGCTACTGTCTTTTTTCCATTGGATATTCTTTCCTGATTTGTTGCAGATTAGTTGACCAGATAGCTATGGGTTCATTTCTGGGTTTTCTGAAAATACTTTGAATATTAAGTATCAGTGGCACTTGCCCTAAGTTCTTCAATAAATGGTTATTGACTGAATTGTACAGTATAATGTAGCAACATAGAAAATAATTGCGTTGTTTGCAAAGACATTCATTTTTTATAGCTCCTCCTACCAGAAGTTCCCATAATGCTCATCGCAACTTTGTGAACTCTATCACCAAGGGACCAGGCCTCTTTATTGGCAAATATGTACCCAAAGCATAGCCCTGTGTCTGGCATATAGTGGGCACTTGGAAAATTTTGTGGAAAATGAATAAGGTAAGTTCCCAGAATGACTCCCAGGTTTCTGATTTGGAGACTTAATTAATGGTGATGACATTAACTAACAGAGAATGTAGAGTAGGGACAGAAAGACTGAGAAGGATGATGGATTTTAGGCAGTTATGGGAGTTTAGAGGAGGGAGTGTCTATGTTGAATGCTACCAAGACAGCAAATATAAAAGGGTTAAAAACTTAAGGTCATCACTGGTGAGCAGAAGATTGTTGGTTATCATGGCAAGGACAATTTCAGAGAGGTGGAACCATCCAGCTCTGCACTCTCCCCCTAAATTCTGGCACATCCTATACAGCCTACTAAGATGTTCTTTCCTCTATAGCATTTGTCACTTCTTACTTATTTTTTTAATTGTCTGTCCCTTTATGGCATCCAGCAGAGCTGTCCAGTGAATGGCTATGTGACCTGGCTCTACATTGCCTGACAGCCCAGCTGGTACTGGGGCTGTTTCTTCCCCCAGTTAGAGGGACTACACATGAACTCAATTTCCTAGGGCACTAATGCTTTCTAGGTCTTAAAGTAAAGAGAAGCTGGTGTTTTCTAGTCCTCACCTAAATAGCTGGCATCTAAGCTCAGATTGTGTGGTTCCTGAACCAGAGAAGATTACTCTCATTTATACCTAATAAAAAAGAGATCAACAAGGGCCTTGGTGGTCTGTGCTAGAACACCATCCCAATAGTGTATCAGCTGTTATCTGCCTACACACACTTGTCTGTAGGATGCTGTGAAGATGAGGGACAGGTAGCCCTTCTGCCTGTGAGTTCCAGATGGCACTGAGGGATGATGGACCAAGTCATTGTATGACAGAGAGGCTGCTGAAATAGGGAAGAAGCCACTTGCCCCCCGGAGCCTGGCAGAAGACCAATGGGGCCACCTCAAGATGGAAGACATCACATTGGCAGTGAGAGAAGTCACTTGGGAAGGCAGTTAGTGGAGGTGGGATCTCATTATCCATGTCCACAGGCTGTCCTGACTAAGCTTGGTGACATGGTTTCCATGGACCACTTGAGCCTTGAGTGAAGAAGAGGGATGGCCAGATCTGGTCTCAGAGGGGCTGCCCATGAAGTGAAGTGACCACTCTACCAAGAGCCGCTGAAGCCCCAGAGTTGGGGAGCTGGTGGCCGGGTTCATGGACCACCACAGCCCCAAACCAGGTCCTTCAGAAATGTCAGGTCAGCAGGGTCTCTACGGAGAAGAAAACTGCCCTGATAAGGAGACCGACCAATCAGGAGGGGCAGGTGTTCCCAGCCTATTCTTAAATTGGGTGCTGAGGGGCTTGAGTTCACTGTGAACAAGGAAGGGAGACCTCTACAAGGTCATAACTACAAGGTGAAAGCCCCTCTAGAGGCCACACCGGATGATGCTCCTGGTGTTCATCTGAACCTGTTGTAGGATACTAGACATGACAACAGTAAGGGGCTTTTCTTTGTTTCTTTGTTTCTCTGCTGCAGCTGCATTGCCTAGAACAGCTCCTGGCACATGTAACTGCCCAATAAATATTTTTTGGATAGAATGAATGAATTTTTTAGTTGAGAAACAAATGAGGATTAGAGAAATAAAATTATAGAGACATTCAGTTCCTGCACCAGAAGAATGACACAATTTCTTTTGATGACCACTCTACTCTTGGTTTAGCAGTTGGGTTGTAAAGCCACATAGTGTGTATATATCATTCAACAGTGATGCATTGTGGTACCTTCTTAGAGCCCACCTCTCCTCCTCCTCCTCCTCCTCACCGCCTTACCTTACAGAATTGAGTTGACTATACTCCTTACTCCATGCAAGGCCCTCAATTCTTTCTTTATTACCTGTTCAACTTTCATTTCCTCCATAGTCAGACCCACCTGACTGTCCTCCATGTATGTCCACACCGTACACATTCTAGGTGGTCACTGTACGTATATCTGGGCTGACTTGCCATGGTACACATGGGCACAGTATCCAGGAGGAGCCAATTTTGGTGGGTTGGTGCCCATGCCACATGTATTTCTAACTATTTTAAATATTGCCCCTGTAAACTGCCTTGAAAAATATGTAATGCTCGTGTAAATATGTCTTTAATTGTTATTAATGTTGAAAAATATGTATCTTTGTTTCTCCTTTTTTTAAAATTCTCCTTTGTTTTTGTTCTTGTTTTTGCAAACCATGCGTGCTTTCCTTCTGACTGCTACAGAAGGTTTCACTGCAAGCACTAACATTTTACTTACCCACTTCCCTAAGCACAGACACAAAGGTTACTAGTTTCTCCTTGTTGCCATCGGCACCACCAGTGTGGTTAAGAATCGCCTAGTGCATCTTTCTTTACGGAGCTGTGTGCTAGTTTTTTGAGGTATAGAATCACCAGGATGGTGATAGATACAGTGGTATTCATGACTAATTTCATTATGTACTAATAATTATTCTCTGTTGAGGCCAAATTCACTTACATTTTCTCCACGAGTGTAAAAGGATTCCTGTGTCCTCTGATGATCTCTAGAACTTGGTATTATCTACCTTAAAAGTGTGGAGTATAGTGATATTGCATTGTTGTTTTAATTTTTGCATCTCTAAATTCTAGTGAATATGAACCTGTCTTTAAATAGTTGTTAGCTATTCAGGTTTTCAGTTCTATACATTGCTTATTCATACTCTTTGCCAGCATTCTAAAGGGCTTCCTGAGTTTTCCTATTTATTTTCATGAGTTTTAAATGTACCAGAATCTCTTGTAGGTTTCTGGAGCCTGAAAAAAAATTTTCCCCATCTATTAATACTGGCTGCTTTCTCAGTATTTCCACAAAATGGGATCAACCTAGGTCCTAGTATTTGCAGAAATGTATGTCCAGATACAAGATCTTTGTTGATATTTGAAACATCTACCACTCTGAGAAGGTGGCATCTTAAAGAAGGGGACCCAGAGAGTGCTTGTTCATTGAGCCTTCATTATGTACCAGACATCAAGGTCCCTGCTTAACAACCAGCTGGTAGTCTAAAGGGAGAGAAACATAACAAAGAAAGAATCATCCAGGCAATGAAAACATACAGAAAATAACCAGTGTGAAGTGATGTGATCCCATGACATACTTCCCTGTACAGCGGGCCCAGTAGATCTTTGAAACAAGCACATCATTTACCAGCAGCGTCCCTCCAGTAAGTGCCTGCTGCCGCAGTGAGTCAGGATTAAATGGTATAATGTCATGTTGCTCTAGAAGGCAGCATGTGGTGGCCTGTGGGGTGAGGTACTACCACGGGCCTTCATTACACAAAGGCGGAAATCGCCCCTCGGGCACAGGGTCTTACTTCCATCACCTTAAAAGGTGCATCATTTTCTGGAAACCAGTTCTGCTATTCTCACAGTTCTTATGGAAGGAAGCCTAGGGACAGAGTGTAAAGTCAGCTCAGGTGCTGCCTAATCCTCACCAGCCTCCCAGCAGGAAGGCAAATCCCAGGGACTGTCAACTGGTTGTTCCTTCCATCAGGCTTGTTCTAAGCAGGTGCTCATAGCGGCTTATCTTACTTCAGCTCCCAGCCCAACATGTAGCCAGAGCCCCCTGGGCTGAAAGGAAGGACTAGAGTACATCGTTGCTTGCTTATGCGCTCATAGTCTGCCATTTCTTTTGCACACACCAACACTTCCTGTTAAATATAAATGAAGGTAGCAACTCCAAGAGATTTTCTACTCCTTTTCTATAATTGCCTTCTTGCTCTGCCTTCTATCTTCCTTTCTGGTTTGCGCTCCCTAAAAGCATACAGTCAAGTCTAATTTTTAAAGAAATAAACATGAAGGATGTGAATTTTTTAGGCCTCTTGTTTTGCGACCCCCTTCTCTGTCTGGTCACCTACCCATTGTTGACTATGGATAGACCACGGATACACCAGAGCAAATAAAAGGCAATAGGGAAAGAGTGGACATGAATTCACTTTATGACCTTTTTGTGTCTTTGGTTTAAAAACAAATGGGGAAAAAGATAGAGCTACTATCAGATAACGTTTGAGGTTATCTGTGAATTACAAATAGGTGTGGCCCCCGTTATCTTATAAGTAAAATGGTTAATTTATCACCCCTTCTTTTCTTCTTAGAAATAGGTCTTTCTAGATCATTTTTATGAGACTTTCCTGGGAATTCCAGGCTGGAGCTAACTCAGCGTGATGCGTGTGTGTAGGTGGGCAAGCTACAGTACATGGGGCTAAATCTGGCCAGAGCCAAAATGGAGTCTTCTCAGTCTTCATAGCTCTTGGCAAAGCTGAACTGAATCTGAATTCTTGATAATTACTGTCAAGATTCTAAAGACATTTTGAGTTTCCCACAGTGCCAAACAAAGGAGATTCACTTTCTCCAATCTGTGACCTGAAACCCCTCTTTGCTTTCTTCCTCTGGCCATTGTCATGGGATGATGGATTAGTAGGATAAAATAAGAATGTCTGTTAGCCATTTGATTAACCTGAGGCTGACAGCGGGTCATTATGTAAGGAGGAATCAGGCTTTAGTTGTGGAGTAAGGAGAAGAGAATGAATCATATCATAGCAAAAAAAAAAAAAAAAAAAAAAAAAAAATCACAAGTTTTAAAATTTACTTTTCCTCCTTGAGAGGGTACAAAGGTCTTAAGATTTTAGGGTCAATGGAATGATATTTTGCTATACCCAAATATAACAGACTCATTCACTACTGAAATTTTCTTTCTTATTTGTTCAAGACACTATCAGGAGCTAGAATCCTGTTTCTTAGCCCTGGAAACACATTACCCACCATTGTTTGGTAGGCAGTGTATGGGTTTTTTTTTTGACCAGTGCTGATTTAATTCTCTTCTTAATAATTCTCTTGCTAAAGAAAACAAAAGGAGTGTTGAAATGAGTTTTACTCTCCTTAAGTTAATCAGAATGTGGTAGAATTAACAGTATTCTCCCAGTTAGCTCCAGGTGGGGTTGACAGATAAAATATAGGATGCCTGGTTAAATTAGAAGTTCAGATAAACAATGAATAATTTTCTTTTTAGTATAAGTATGTCCCAAATACTGCAAGTGATATACTTACACTAAAAATATATTTATTGTTTGTCTGAAACTTGAATTTAACTGGGAATCTAAATTTGGCTAGGTGTCTTATATTTTTATTTGTTATCTCTGGAAATCTAACTCTAGGCCCGTATTCAGTAAGCTGTAGATTAGGTCCAAATTAGTTTTTTTCATTGTAGTTTTCAAAACATAGTATTCTAACCAATGAGGTATGAGGTTTCCATGAAGGAGGAAGGCAGTTTGGCCATATGGAAGGCACCGGGGCTAGGGCCCGGGAACCCAATGATGCGTGGGCCATTCCCTGGTTGGTTGTCCTTGGACAAGACACACATAAGCTATCTCATCTTTTTCATCTACAAATTAGGGGCGTGTATGCCAGCTTCTCCCTAGGGCCCTAGGTTTTCACACCATGCTTTCTAGAGCCCCCAGAAGGAAGCAGGTGAGCACAAAGAACTGAGCTCCTGTGTCAGCATTAGAGATTGTGCTTGGAGGCTTAAATTAAAAAACAGAGGGGTGCCTGGGTGGCTCAGTCGGTTAAGCGTCCGACTTCAGCTCAGGTCATGATCTCGCAGTCCGTGAGTTCGAGCCCCACGTCGGGCTCTGGGCTGATGGCTCAGAGCCTGGAGCCTGCTTCCGATTCTGTGTCTCTCTCTCTCTCTGCCCCTCCCCCGTTCATGCTCTGTCTCTCTCTGTCTCAAAAATAAATAAAAAACGTTAAATAAAAAAATAAATAAAAAAAAAACAAACAGAAAATCATTGGGGCACCTGAGTGGCTCAGTCGGTTAAGCCTCCGACTTCAGCTCAGGTCATGATCTCACGGTTTGTGAGATTGGGCCCCGTGTCAGCCTCTGTGCTGACAGCTCAGAGCCTGGAACCTGCTTCGGATTCTGTGTCTCCCTCTCTCTGCCGCTCGCCCCTCACGCTCTGTCTCTCCTTCAAAAATAAATAAACATCAAAAACAATTTTTAAAAAACCCAGAAAATCACAAGCCATCAGTATAGATATTTCCAAGGATTCTCCCAGTTTTAAATGTTACGGGAGTGTTTAAGGGACCCTGTAGAGAACAGAGAGGAGTGGGGATCCAGGGTCTGACAAAAACTCAGAAAATTAAGCATGCGTTGACTTTGACCACCACTTTCTGCCAACAGAAACTTAATTGTTCCTCTTTTCCATGTGCTTTATTTTCCTCTTGTGGGTAAAATAGGATGTGTTGCCCACACAGTGAAGTACTCCTCCAGAAGAAAGAGCTGTGGCAATGCTAATGAAGTTTTATGGATAGCAGCTTTGGGGGTAGAGGCTGGACAGAGAGGAGAATGTACAGGTATCCCAGGAGAGAGCTTCACTGGAGACGGAGACATTTTGTTACACAGCATTTCTGTGGCCAGGTTATTGAATGCTTTCCAAAATAGGAAAAGACTCATTCACTTCTGAAATGTCCTTCTTGATTTATTCACTCAGTACATTTTCAGGAGCTAAGAACCTCGTTTCTCAACCCTGCATCCACATTACAGTCTCCTGGGAAGCTTTTATTTATTTATTTATTTATTTATTTATTTATTTATTTATCGTAAAGTAATCTCTACAACATGGGGCTCAAACTCATGACCCTAAGATCAAGAGTCACATGCTCTACTGGCTGAGCCAGCCGGGCATCCAGTTTCCTGGGAAGCTTTTAAACAATACCAATGCCAAAGCCTCACTTTCTGTGGTTGTGATTTGATTGGTATGAGGTGAGGTCCAGGCAAGAGGCGCCCTAAAAGCTCCCATTTCCCTCTCTTGTGCAGCCTCAGCTGAGAACCACTTAGGACGTGTGCAGATCTGTCCTGGGTGCTGATGAGGGGCAAAGAGGGAGAACGGCCTTTGCTCAGCGCTAAGATGAGTTGCCACAGGGGCAGCAGGTCACGTCCCCTCCCCCCCACGTTGATGTCCCCTGAGCCCTTGACTTTCTCACGCCATCCTAAGCTCTCTCCTGATTATTCCATTGATGTGCACGCATGCTGATAACTGACCCATCTTTAAAGCCATGTCTCTTGGCCCCACATCCAACTTCAACCCCTGCCCGAGTTTTCTGCCGTCTCTTAGCTCAGAGTTCAAGGGTTCTCTGCACCCGAGCTGTACGTATCTTTACTTCCCAGTGTCTTCTCATTGTATTATGATATATTTTATACTCATAAAAGGACAGGTGCAACATATGTGTAGTTTAGGAAGCCTCGTAATAAAACGAGCGTCTGTGACCCTGCCATCACATTGAAGATGACAACATTACTACAACATTTGCTCACCATTCGCTCTTTTTACTTCTTAAAATTATTTTTTAAGTTGAAGAGGTACAAGAGATGGTCCATGGTGTTTGTGCCAGGCAAAAAGACATGAAGAGTAACAAGAAAGTGAACATCCATGTACGTACACTGTGTAAGTAATACAACGTTCGCAGTTTAACCCTGCTCTGGGACTCCCAGACCCACCTGCTTCCCCCAACCCCATTAAATACTCGGCTGAACCTTCCATTCAGCTGTCACTTGCTTTCCCTAGTAATTCTATGAGTTGTGCCCTTCAGCAATGTTTAGTGTGGCGTGTTTTTGCACTTTACCGAAGGGCCGTCTTGATCCCATTCTCCTTGAAAACATAGGATATGGACCCTCCTGGACTTCCACCCACCGCACATGTGCTCCTTCTCAGTTCACTTTCTTAGATGCTTCTCTTCCTCCCTATGCCACATACTGAAATACCTGGAACTCACTCCTCATGCTTCCTACCTAGCTAACCTCACTCCCCAAGTGGGCTTGACCAGTCCGGTACTTGTACAAGCCATCTGTATGCTCATAACCCTAAATCGCCTCTCTTCTGAGCTCCAGTTCGTCTATCCAACAGCCTTCTTGACATTTCTACTTGGAAAGCTAATTTAATATTAGCGTGTCAAAGATAGAACTCTGTTTTCCCTACCAAACTACTTCTCTGCCAAGTCTTACCCATCTCAGTAAATGGCACTTGCATCCTGCCAGGTACTTGGGCCAAAATTCTTGGAGTCATTCTCCAATCCTCCTTTTCTCTCAAATACCACATCTAACCCATGGCAGATCCTGTGAGCTCTGTGTCTGGAACCCATCGCGAATGTGCCCACTTCTCACTTCCCCCACCACTGCCATCTTAAGGCACCTTTTGTGTCTTTCCCAGGTCCTGTGAGAGCAGCCATACTGGTCTCGTCTCTCCCTTCTTGCTTGCCCTCTGCCCATGAACACTCCAATCAATTCTCTACATCCCGGGGCAGAATGATCGTTTTAAAACATTCATCAAACTGTTTTCTTTAAAACCTCTTTAATCATGTTGATATAACAGTAAATCCCACTTTATCTCCAAAAAAAGAAAACCCCATTAATCAGACAATAACTGCCTTCCTCCAGAGTCTTCTGATCACGCTAAAACCCACATCCAGCCTTTCTAACCCTGCTCCCTGCCTAACTTCTCCTTGCTCACTCCACCCTCCACTCCATTTTCCTTTCCTTATATGCCAAACACATTCCCATCTCAGAGCCTTTGTGTTTATTAGTGGTTTTGCTGCATTATCAGTTTTTTTCTCTGACCTCCATCAAGTTTCTGCTCACATATCTTCTCAGAGAGGCCTTTCCTGGTCATCATATTTATAGTAGCACATCCTAGTAGAAGGATTTTACATATCCTGTTTACTATTATCTTCTAAGCTCCTACACTGTTTGGTATCTAATCGGTGATTAATAAATATTAGTGGAAAGGGGCACCGGGGTGGCTCAATTAAGCGTCCGATTTTGGCTCAGGTCATGATCTCACAGTTTGCAGGTTCAATCCTCACAGCGGGCTCTGTGCTGATAGCTCAGAGCCTAGAGCCTGCTTCGGATTCTGCGTCTCCCTCTCTCTCTGCCCCTCCCCTGCTCACACTCTCTCTCAAAAATAAACAAACATTAAAAAAATTATAAATAAATAAATAATAAAATATATGTATATATTTATAATATATATAATAAATATATATAACATATAATAATAAAATTATATATAATATATAAGATTATATATTAAAATATACAAATATATATAAAATAATATATATTATATATTTTAAAAATATAAAAAATATATAAATATAAATATATAATATATATAAATATAAATAATGTATATAAATATATATAAAATTATATATATGGAAGGAATGAATTATATATATAAATATATTATATAAATATATAAATTATATAAATAATATATAAATATATATGAATTTATAACAATATAAAAATAAAAATATATATAAATATATATTATAAATCTATAAATATATTATAAATATATGAATATATATTATAAATATATCATATAAATATATATTATATAAATATATATAACTATATACAATTTTATATATATATAGAAGGAATGAAAAATGGTGTGTTTCCTGCTGTCAAGGTCTTAACTGTGGAATTGTATGCACTCATCCCATACATTCATTCTACTAATTAGGAATTTCGTTTCAGAGGGCATAAACAGATTGCAGCCAGTTTACACAGAAGAGGAGAATTCATCATAGATGTAGGAAAATGTCATTGAAGCTAATGGTAAAAATGCCAATGGGTTTCCCAGAGAGAGACACTGAGTCTAGACCTGGAGAGCCATCCACTCTCCATCTCTCCTCTTTGCTCCATGCCGCCCTGGCCCTGATGACCCCCATTCCTCCTGTTGTGCAGCCTCACGGTGGGTGCGGGATGTCCAGCCTCCGGTTCCCAAGCAAGTTCTGTCATCTGCAGTGAGGACTCCTTTCTCAAATTCAAGCCTCTTCAGAAGAAACCCTTGCGTGGTCAGCTGGTGTGAGGTGCCCACGATGGCCAGGACAGCGGCACCACTTTTCACCAGAAGGCTGTCCTGGCCCATCACAGCTAATGGGCAGAATGTGTAGGGGTTCGTGGGGATCTAGGCAGACGTCTTTACGAGATAGCCATGACCTATTTAAACTACGGTCCCAGCATCATATGACTTGGGAGCATTTTCTTCTTTCCTCCGTGTTACGTTGTCCGACATCCATTGTCTTCATACCTTGGAATCAAGAATGCAACACACGTGAAGGTGGTTTGCTTCTGACCCCCTTTGATAGCTGCCACCATGAAGTGATTTCTTTCACTGGAGCTAAAGCAGAAACTCTGCTTTAAACTCTAAACTCTGAGAATGTTTGATTGACATCAAGATAAGCAGCCATTTTCCTTTTCTTTTTATAAAAATGCTTTGCAACAGCAAATTTTAAACATTATATTTAGAAGTGATGCATTAGAGCAACTATTAAAGCGATCTGTAGTTTAAAAGCCATTTGGTGGCTTCTTCTCTCATCTTTGATCTTATTTTCAGCTCTTACCAGCTCATCCCTCATCATTATGGTCTTCAAGTAAAATAAAGTGATTTTTGATGACTTTTCTTGGGAGCTAAGCTGATGATGGAAGCAAGGGGATTGGCCATGCAGGGGACATGAAAGCTGTCCCAGGGAAAGGGAAGCAGAGCTCCTGAAGGAAGCTGAGCCAGAGGGAAGGACGTGGTTGACACGGGCCCTACCTGGTGAGGCCTGACCTAGGAGAGAAATCTTGGAGCTATTTTAATAGGGATAATTTCTTCTTGCCTTGTACATTCGTGACAAGTATTGTCCTAGTTTGTTGCTTACGTGTCAATTTTGCTTGTGATGCTTCTTTAATAATAGCTATTTCTTAGGCACTTCTATAATATGGAAACTATTAAAAGCACCTTACAGGGGTGCCGGGTGGCTCACTTGGTCAAGTTCGACTTCAGCTCAGGTCACAATCTTGAGCCCCACGTTGGGCTCTGTGCTGACAGCTCAGAGCCTGGAGCCTGCTTCGGATTCTGTGTCTCCCTCTTTCTCTGCCCCTCCCCTTCTCATGCTCTGTCTCTCTCTCTCTTTCTCTCTCTCAAAAATAAATAAACATTAAAAAAATTTAAAACACCTTACATACATTATATATTAGGTATCATGTTTAAGCTTCCAATTAAGCCTACAAGGAAAGTATTTTTACTGTCTTCACATACAAAGGGATTTAGAAATGTGTCTATGATCACACAACAGGCAGGAGAAAGAGAGATTAGATGGACAGAGTTGGATCCCAACTCCTAAGGCCACCCTGTGCTCTCCACTGTGATGTATCCAAATTGCTACACTCATGCCAGCAAAAGCAAAGAAAATTGGTTATTCTCTATATAAATTAATTGCTGTAGTTGCAACACAGACTTTTGCTCTGACTTTGTCTTTAATCTGTGCATGTGTATTTATCAAAAGAGGTTCTTAATTTTTATCTAGTCTAATTGGTCAATGTGTTCCTTGAAAGCTTCTGATGCTTGTGCTTTGCTATCATTACTGCATGTAGAATGAGCTAAGGGCTTTCTATCCCTTCCACGCTGCCATTTCTAGTCCCTTCTGGGTTCGTGCTTTCAACTCTCATCACCAAAGCTCTGATCCACCAAATGTCAGCTAATTCTCTCACTTCCCAATGAGGATAAGGTTTCCTCCTTCTGGAGGTAAACCCTAGTGTTTGTGTCCTGTTCCCCCACCCGTTCCCTTCCTCTGCCCCTACCTTTCTGAATAACCCTGGTGTGACCCTGTTGTGCATGAGCCCTGGAGTTCTCCAGACTTGCTTTCCTTAGGGATAGCTATTTGCTTGTCTTCCTTTTTTTTTTTTTTTTTCATTTTTAATTCGTCAGTTTAGGTTTTATAATGCTTCTTAATTCACATTTTTATTGGAGTATCATTGATACACAGTGTTACATTAGCTTTACATTAGTTTCAGGTGTATAACATGGTGATTTGCCAAGTGTGTATGTTACGCTGTGTTCACCATGCCTGCGGTCACCATCTGTCACCACACAAGCTGTTACGGTACCACTGACTGTCTTCCCTATGCTGCACCTTTTATATCCATGACCTACTCATTCCATAACCAGAAGCCTGAATCTCCCACCCTGCTTCACCCATCTGCTCATGCCCTCCACTCTGTTCCCTCTGGCAACCATCAGTTTGTTCTCTGTAGTCACAGGTGTAATTCTGTTTTTTGTTTGCTTGTTTTTTTTTTTTTTTTTTTTTTGCACACCTATTCATAGGTGTGATTCTGCTTGTTGCTTGCTTTGTTTTTTAGATTCCATGAGTTTAGGTGAAATCATGGTTTTGCCTTTCTCTGTCTGACTTCTTTCACTTAGCATGATATGTTCTAGGTCCACCCATGTTGTGGCAAATGGCAAGGCCTCATTCTTTTCATGGCTAAATAATATTCCATTGTGCATATATATGTACCATCTTCTTTCTCCATTCATCCATCAGTGGGTGCTTAGGTTGCTTCCATATCTTGGCCGTTGTAAATAATGCTGCAGTGAACATAAGGGTGAATGTACCTTTTGAAGTCGGCGTTTTTGTTTTCTGTGGGTAATTACCCAGTAGTGGAATTATTGGATTAAATGATATTGCTATTTTTAATTTTTTGAGGAAGCTCCATACTGTTTTCCAAATGACCATGCTTTTGGTGTTCTGTTGACCACGAAGTCATCACCCTATCTAAGGTCATCTACATTTTCTCCTGTATTATCTTCTGGGAATTTCATAGTTTGTGTTTCACATGTAAGTCTAATTTCTTTTTTTATTTTTATTTTTTTTAATGTCTATTTCTTTTGGAGAGAGAGAGACAGAGGCAGAGTGTGAGTGGGGGAGGGGCAGAGAGAGAGGGAGACACAGAATCCAAAGCAGGTTCCGGGCTCCCAGCTGTTACCACAGCGCCCAACGCGGGGCTCCAACTCACAAACTATGAGATCATGACCTGAGCCGAAGTCTGACGCTTAAATGACTGAGCCGCCCACTGAGCCAAGAAATTCAGTCCAATTTCTTAACCCAGTTTTGCTAATTTACATACATTGAGAAAATCACTTATGTTGTCTAAATCGTCAAATTTATACATAATCTTATCTTAAATGTTTAATTTACTGTCTCTCTAGTTATTTCTTCTTTTTTTGTTCTTAATAGTATTTATTTGTACCTTTTCCTTATTTTTCTTGATGAGATGGGCCAAAACTTGCCTGTTTTATTGATTTTTTTATTTATTTATTTTTTTTTTTTAGGGGCGCCTGGGTGGCGCAGTCGGTTAGGCATCCGACTTCAGCCAGGTCACGATCTCGCGGTCCGTGAGTTCGAGCCCCGCGTCAGGCTCTGGGCTGATGGCTCAGAGCCTGGAGCCTTTCGATTCTGTGTCTCCCTCTCTCTCTGCCCCTCCCCCGTTCATGCTCTGTCTCTCTCTGTCCCAAAAATAAATAAACATTGATTTTTTTTTTTTTAGAGAACCAGTCTTTGGTTCTCTTGACTAATTCCACTTTTTTTTAGTTTGATTTACTTGTTTTTGATCTTTATTAGTTCTGTCCCTATACTCTTTTGGTTTAGTTTTATTGTCCTTTCTTTAGCTCTTTGAGGTAAATTCTTGGTTACTTTATTGTTAATCTCTTATTTTTTTTTTTTAATTTTTTTAACGTATTATCTTTGAGACAGAGAGAGACAGAGCATGAACAGGGGAGGGGCAGAGAGAGAGGGAAACACAGAATCTGAAACAGGCTCCAGGCTCTGAGCTGTCAGCGCAGAGCCCGACGCGGGGCTCGAACTCACAGACTGTGAGATCATGACCTGAGCCGAAGTCGGACGCTTAACCGACCAAGCCACCCAGGCGCCCCAATCTCTTATTTTTTAATGAATGCTTACAAGACAAGAAAATATCCCCTATGTATCTCTTTGGACTAAACACCGTTGCCATGTAGTGCTCTCATTATCACTCATATTCACTTATAATTTCAGTTGTGGTTTTTATCTTAGAACAAGAGTTAATTAGAAGAACATTTAGAAACTTTCCACGGGGTAGATGATTTTTGGTTATCCTTTCATTTTTAGTTTATATTATCATTATAGTGATCAGAGAATGTATCTTATATTATCTGGTTTTTCAAATATATAATTTTTTTCTTTATGTCTTAATACATGGACAGTTTTTGTTAATGACATATGGTTATTTGGGGAATTATTTTTGGTTTTGAGGTAAGTTACATCAAATATGTGGGTGTGGGTGTATGTGTATACATATTTGTAAGCTGATGGTTTGGGGTATGTATTAAAACTTGTTAACTGAATTATGTGTGTGCTTATTTTTAAGCCCCTTGATTTAATTTCTAAGACAGACATTAAAAAAAATCTTCTTATGATTGTGGATTTGCCAATTTTGTTTGCATTCCTATCCATTTTGCTGTATACACCTATTTGCTTTGTTGTTAACTGATCAAGGATCATGACTGTTAAATATTCATTGGATGAATTTCTCTGAAATGAAATTAGTTTTTTGGTCTCATTTAATGCTTTCTTTTTTTAAGTATGTTTTATTTTTTATTACAGATTTGTTTTTACAATTCTCATGGCATAGTTTTTTCTCATTCTTGTATTTCAACAATTGCCTTTATAATTTTTAAAATATATTTGTTTTTTTATTATTGTTTTTAATATAATTCATTGACAAATTGGTTTCCATACAATACCCAGTGCTCATCCCAACAAGTGCCCTCCTCAATGCCCATTACCCACTTTCCCCTCTCCCCCACCCCCCATCAACCCTCAGTTTGTTCTTAGTATCCAAGAGTCTCTTATGGTTTGCCTCCCTCCCTCTCTGTAACTTTTTCCCCCTTCCCCTCCCCCATGGTCTTCTGTTAAATTTCTCAAGATCCACGTATGAGTGAAAACATGATATGTCTTTCTCTGACTGACTTATTTCACTTAGCATAATACCTTTCAGTTCCAACCATGTTGCTGCAAATGGCCGGATTTCATTCTTTCTCATTGCCAAGTAATATTCTATTGTGTATATAAACCACATCTTCTTTATCCATTCGTCAATTGATGGGCATTTAGGCCCTTTTCATAATTTGGCTATTGTTGAAAGTGCTGCTATGAACATTGGGGTACATGTGCCCCTGTATCCCTTGGGTAAGTTCCTAGCAGTGCTATTCCTGGGTCATAGGGTAGATCTATTTTTAATTTTTTGAGGAACCTCCACACTGTTTTCCAGAGTGGCTGCACCAGTTTGCATTCCCACCAACCGTGCAAGAGGGCTCCCATTTAGGAGGAGGATGTTTCGAGAGAGGTTAGGGATGGGACACAGGCCAGAATACAAGAGCTTTATATTCCACATTAGCCATTTTGAACTTCATTTTGATGGCAAAAGGCAGTATCTAAAGAGCTTTAAAAAGAAGAGGGATATGATCAGACTTACATTTGTAGAAAGAGTGTTCTGAATGCGGTGTGGAAAATAGATTGGAGGGCGGTAAGATTGGAATCATGAAAGCCAGTTAGGAAGATGTTGCAGGAACTCAGGTGAGAGATGATAAACCAAGGTGGCACTAGCCAGGATGGAGAGAAGAGCTCGGGAGATGTAATGAGCAGGACTTGGGTGGGAATGGAGAAGTGGGAGGTAGGGGAAGGCAGAGTATGAATGGAGAGGTTGATGAAGGAGAGAGGAAAATAAGCAATATGATTTCCAAGTTCCTGACTTGGGTATCTGTCATTCCTCGAGAGGGGAATATAGCAGGGGGATACACGTGGGACGTTTGGACAAAAAATATATTTGTTTCTAAGTATCGCTTATAAATTGGGTGTACCTGGACTTTCTTTTAGTTTTCGATCCGAGTTTTAATCTGGAAATTTAATTTCTTCGTGTAAATTTTCGTTACTGATATGCCTTAACTTATTCCTTTCATTTTATTTTATTTTTATTTTTTAAAGTTTATTTATTTATTTTGAGGGAGACAAGAGTGCATGCACAAGTCGGGGAAGGGCAGAGAAAGAGGAAGAAAGAATCCCAAGCAGGCTGTGCACTGTCAGCACAGAGTCTACACGGGGCTTGACCCCAAGAACTGAAAGATCATGACCTGAGCTGAAACTAAGATTTGGACACTCAACTGACTGAGCCACCCAGGCACCCCTCATTGAACAAGTTTTTATTAAATTCTATGTGCCAAGTAGTTTTGTAAAGCACTGGGGATGCAGCAGTGAATATGACAAAGTCCCTATCCTCATGGAGAGACAATACACAAATAAGTAAATAGTATAATATATGTAATATAATTTTAGATGTTCATAAGTGTTGTGATTGAAATAAAGCAAGCAGGAAAACAGATGATTGTGACTCGGGGAGGAATATTGCTACATGGGTGATCAGAGAAGGCCTCTTTTTTTTTTTTTTTTTCAAATTTTTATTTATTTTGAGAGAGACAGCACAAGAAGGGGAGGGGCAGAGAGAGGGAGAGACAATCCCAAGCAGACTTCACGCTGCCAGCACAGAGCCCGACACAGGGCTGGAACTCCTGAACCAGGAGATCATGACCTGAGTGGCGATCAAGAGTTGGACTCTCAACCAGCTGAGCCACCCAGGTGCTCCAGAGAAAGTCTCTTCTGAGAGGTGACATTTGAGTAGAGACCGGAATGACGTGAGGATGAATCATTTCAGATGTCTGAAAAAGGAGTCTTAGGAGAGCAGTTAGCAAGATCCTCAGACAGGGCTCAGTATTATATGTTCAAGGAAGAAAAAAACGAACTAGTGTGATCCGAGCAAAAGGCACCGGGAGAAATTGGTAGGAGCTGTTGGTCAGGTGACCAGAGGTTAGATCATTAAAGGTTTCTAAGCCGTAGTGAGGAGATTGAATGTTAACATGAGCTCAATAGGAAGCCATGAGGGCAGATGGGAGCAAGTGAGAAGAGAAAGGACATAAACTAGTTTTAACGAAACACAAGCAAGCATTCTGCCATCCATGTGGAGAACGGACTGCATTAGGCACTAGTGAGTGGGAACAGTGGAAGCCTGAAACAGGAGGTTACTGCAGGTGGGGTGAGATGATCATCCTTTGGGTTTGCGGGTCAGTGCCGGAGGTCATGGTGCACTGAGCCTGCAGACAGTTGAAAGAAAAAAAAAACACCCCAACAACTGATCTGTTACTCAAGTGGAACACTTAGAATATGATTTAGTAAGATATCAACTATAGTAATTAACATGTGTTTTAATGGAAAACTCAATCAGTTTTCATAATCGCAATTCAGCATGTTGCATGCTAATTCGGTTATCTTAGATTTTCTTCAACTCCCTCATTTCATGAACTGCTTTAAAGTCTCTGCTTTTGTCTCAACCCCTGCTTTGCAAGGTTAAAATATGTAGATGTCCTCTTAGCCCCAAAGATCGGGGTGGGGGGTTTATGGTTCAGTGGAAGCATTTTCCTAAGAGACACCCGTGAGTGTTAAGCCCCACTCTCATGGAGCTCTCCATGGTCCAAAAGAAAAGCAGGCATTTCCTAATCTTCCTCTGAGGAAAGGGTTCAAGCTGAAATCATTTCATTATCTTCCTCTCTTAGGAAGTCAGCAGAAGGATGTTTGGCTAATTGCCATCTTAAAGTCAACGTTATGAACGTTACAGTTCTGTCGGATAGACATGGGAACAATGAATTTGTCAAGCAAATGTGCTTAAAGCTGGTGAGGAGGTGTGATGTTGCATGCCTGTAGTAATGCTGGAAGCCGTAGGAAGAGTATTGCCCTCACTTTATGATTCACACCACTTTGAAAAGGCGTGGTGACATGGGAGAGGGCCACAGCGTTTGCCCCTCTGTGGCTCCTGTGCTCCTAAACGTGAAGATTTTTGAGTGCCCCTCCTCCACCTACACTCCACCCTGTGTCTCTGGTCACATCAGGAGCTTTCTACTCTCAAATACTTTTTCCAATAATCTATAAAATTGAAGAAACCTATTCCACATCCGTGCACCACATTTCAGTGGGCTCTTGAGGTGAACAGTGCTTCTGTTTTTTATTGCAAGTACTAGACTAAGGCACACAATGACCTTCTCTTCCACAAGTTGGCGGGATTTGGTCAGATTTCAGTTGGGATCTTCCGTGATGGCACATGTCCATCTGGGGTGGTGAGGGTGAGCAGGGGTTAACGGGGGTGAACTGCACGATAATGGCATCGGAACGCAGTCAAGAGGCACCAGTCTTGGTTAATGTCATGCCAAGGATGGCCAGATACAGAAGGAAGCATAGAAAACTACAAAGAAGCATTTCTTGGGTGCCCGAAGTCAGTATCAATTTGTTTCCAAGCAAATCCCTTTTGAATTATTTTTCATCAAATGCATAAGATGCCCAGCAGCATTCATTCACAGCTGAGACTTGACTGGTGCCACAGCAGATGGGACTCCACAGGTCCAGGGGCAGAGCCCTGGGCATTGGGAGGACTCTGGTCCCCAAAGTGCCTTTCCCATGGACTGAGGTCTCTGCCCCTTCAGAGGGGAGGGTATTGGGCTGATTAAATTTAATTCTGAAAATATTTATTAAGTACCTACCTGTTCCAGGCATGATGTGGAACCCTGAGGATGTATCAGTGGATACAACAGACAAAATCCCTCCTCTCGTGGCGCTCACATTCCAGTAGCTAAACAAAGAAAATAAGAAGCCTTATAACCAGAGGATGTCAGAGTTTTCAAAGGGCAGCAAGGAGGCTGGTGTGGGCACAGATCAGTAGACCTATTTAAGGAGAGTAGATAATGAGGTCAGAGAGAGCAGAAGGCATTTGGGGCTGCGGTAAGGTCTTTGGTTTTTACTTGTCTGAGGCAAACACCATTGGAGATTTCCAAGCAGGAGACTGACATAATCTGACTTGCATTCTAATAATTACTCCGTGTTACTCCGAGTGCTGAGTTAGCAATAGACTGTAAGGAGCAGAGCCTAAGGGTAAAATCAGGGGAGTGATTAGTAGGTTGGTGCAATAATCCAGAAAAAAGGCAACAGTGACTTGGAGGGGGCTTGAGGGGGTGATAGTAGAAAAGTTGTAAGAAAGTAGAGCTAGTGTGAGAAGGTTGTGAGGGAGAGGGAGGACTCAAGAATGACTTCTAGGATTTTGGCCCAAGCCACTGGGAGGATGCAATGGCTGTTAATGGAGAGTGAAAGACCATAGGAAGAGTAGGTTTTATAGTGGGAGGGGAAGACTGGGAGTTTGATCGGGGTGGGGGGCATGCTAAGCTGGAGATAGCCATTGGACATTCATGTAGAGATGGCCACTAGAGAGGTTTGGGCTGGAGACACACATGTTAGAATGACAGATGGGTGAGAAAGTTACCTCTACTCTATGCCCACTCCTTTCAGAAGGGAAATTATGATTTTCCGGGTCTCAGGTTCCTAAATCTACACACTCCACTCCACTACGCCCCCCCCCCCCCCCGCTGCCCCGACACTTAAGGCTCAGCTTTGTCATTACTGATGAGTTAGCAAGTTTTATGTTTCAGTATCATCTCCGTCCATCCTAAGTGTTGGGTGTTGTCCATTTCCTGCACCCAGGATGAACATCTAATCAAGATATTTCCAGGTGTGTACCACGGATGGATCCCTGAAGAGATCTTGGATTTGCATCCGCAGTAATTGCAAGCAAACTTTTCCTTTGTGGCCCAAGGAGCCGAGAAGGAGAGATAATAGAGACATATGGCAACATTTCATTGTAGGCGTCTGCTGATAAAGGCATTGACTTTACAGCATGGGAAATGTCACCACTTCACAGTGAACTTTTAAGAGTTGAATGGGATAATGTGTGAGAGAGCATGTCTTTATAAACAGATGTGAAGGCTCCGAGCTGTCGGCACAGAGCCCGACGCGGGGCTCGAACCCACAAATCATGAGATCATGACCTGGGCCGAAGTCAGACGCTTAACCGACTGAGCCACCCAGGCGCCCCAGGATAATTCATATCTTAAGATTCAACTCCTTTCACCGATACGCTGAGAAATGACTGAATTGGATCAAGGTCCTAGGCTATTTTGTGGCAGTGAAATTTCAGAGTCAGCATCTCCTGACTTTTCAGTTCAGTGCTCCTTCTCCAGTTTCAAATGGAAAATTTCAACATGCCCAACAGTACTAGTATTTTTAGTTAGGGCAAGCGTGAGTACATGTTGCCGCATGTCAGGGTACAAATGAATAACTGTTAATCAGAGAAAGGAATTCGTATCACATTTTGAAAAAAGTTAAATCAGTTTGCCAAATAGGCAGCTGGCACATTAAAATAAGCGTGTGAGTAAAAAAATGTCAAATGAATGTTTTTGATTGTCACAAGGAGGTCTGAAGACGTTTGGAAAGATGCTGCCGGAAGTAACCAAGTGTCTTCATTTTTACCCTATAACAAGTGTCAAAACGTTGATGGGTGAAAATATCTGATGAACTGTAACAATGGTGCCCAAAGCAATAAAAGTAGGTAAAGATACAGACCCATTACACAGGAAAATGTTAGTGGTGTAGAAAGTATACCAGGATGGGGTGTAGTATCCTGGGAGTTCAAATACTTGGTTCTAGAGTTTGCTTCTCCTCTGAACCGCGGAGTGATTTTGAGTCTGCTCTAGCACCGCCTGCAAAAGAATGAGTTGCCTAAGTGTATTTGAAGCTTGAACATTCTGTAAGACTCCAGGGACAGTAACTGCAAAGACTGTGCCCTTCTTTTGGGTAATGGTGAGAAAACATGAAGCTAGAGTGCTGCGATGGTTCGTTTTATGTGTTAGCATGACTGCACATGGGTGCCTAGCTATTTGGTCAAAAGTTATTATGGGTGTTTCTGTGAGGGTGTTTTGGATGCATGTAACGTTTACATTTGTTAGACCGAGTAAAGCAGATTGCCCTCCACCATGTGGGTGGGACTCACCCAATCAGCTGAAGGCCTGAGTAGAATAAAAAGCTGACCATCCCCCAGGAAGAGGGACTTTGTCAGCCTGCTGGCCTTTGGACTCAGAGCAGGACATCAGCTCTCCATAATTGCATGAGTCAATTCCTTATCATAAGGGTCTTTCACAGACTCTTGAGGAAATGCCCAGAGATGAAACAAGAGGATTTTTGGTTTATTTTATTATCCTGAATATGATCCAAAAACGAAAACTAAATTATAACGACAGAAAAATTACAGTGTCTCAGAGATTCCAGAAACATAATGTGGCAGAATTGTTAAATGATTTAATGTTGATTTATTTCTTTGACACAACGCATCGTTTATATAGATTTTACCTTCTACCATCAAATGGTCCGGGATTTATTATGTAAAAACCGAAGCATCTGAGAGATTGCGTACAAAGGCAAAAGACTGTGCTGTAGCCCACTGATTTGCTTTTGTCTCCTGACAATTCTCCAAATGAGTGCATATTTGGCAAAAAAAAAAAAAAAAAAAAAACCCCAAATTTTTATCTCAGCTTAATCAACCACATTTTAGCCAGAGCTTGCTCCAAATCACTTTTGACTGTTTTCCAAACCCAAAGCCACCCTCCATGAATAAAGATGATCGTTGCAGACGCTATTGAAAAGTTTGTGCTATAGATTCTAAAAGCCATTTTGAAAGCAAAGTCCTCAAAATCTTTTAAGCAATAGCAGTGGGAATGAATTGAGACAACAACTCCCTCAAGGTGGACACTGAAGAAATAGCACTTATTTTGGGTATATATGTCATGAATACGCATATATATTCATATATATTCAAATATATATTTGCATAGAGCCTCTCTCTCTATATATAGCCTTAAGTCACATATGCTTTCCTTGTCATGGTTGTTCTGTACTGAAATCACACCTGAGGTCCTAGAGCAAAGGATAGAAATAATGGAGATATGTTTGTACAATGTTCACCCCAGTGGGCATGAAACACAAAAGCCCAGGGAGGCAGTATGTGAAATTCAGTCCCAGTTTCCCAGTGCCTTGGATGGGACATTAATCTTGCAATGAGACTGTAAATGGCTTTTAAAGCAATGGAGACATTTTCTTTTAGGAGCACCCAAGTCCTATGGTCTTCCCCTTCCACTAGCGGCCATGACGCTCTTGGTCTGCTTCCCATAGACAGAGGGAGAAAGCCTTGCTGCAGAAAACTGGGTCAGCTATAGGAACAGAAATATATGAGGTGCTAGAAATGCAGTTAGTAACTACAGTGCTTGAAAGTCTAAACTTGCAGAAGTAGCCCAAAACCTCTAAGGAATCTCGGTCATTAAGTAGCATATTGACAACGACACCTGAGCGACCAGGTGAAGGTGGACTAGGAGGGATTAATGGGAACCCTGGACTGGGGTGGCTACTGAAAAGGGTTCTGGAACCAGGCGACAAAGGGGAGGATGCTTGGGTAGGATCATTTCCCTGGACACTGTTGGCTGGGGATTTCATCATGCCGGATAACACATGACCCAGGGTTATAGCTTATAGTGTTTGAATTTGTTAGGTATAAATAGACATCAGTGTGTATTGATATCCTTAAATTAACTGGTTTAATTAAATTAAATTATCCTTAAATGAATCCTCAATCTTTTAAAGTCTAATCCTTATAAAGTCCGGAATAACAAGAACCCCTTTGGCTACTACTAAATATTTCAGAGCTAGGTGGGCCCAGGCGGCAATGGCAGGATGGTGGGGGTGCTGAGGGGGCAGCGCCCCTTGGCCAAGTCGTTGCCCTATTGTGGGCTCTTGTCTCGCCCAATGGGACCCAGATATGAGGAATCGGTGGCCTTGCTTGAAACTCTGTTTTCTCCATTCCTTTCTCAGAAGTCAGAGCCAAGAATTATCATCGTACTTCTGTGGCTTTGAATAGATGCTACCCTGCTTGGGTGACACTTCTGCTCGTGAAGCACCTTCACAGTTCTCTGGGACTGTTCTCACTGGACGTCTCTCTCAAGGTTATCTTCCTTCTCAGAACCCCATCCTCCCCACCTCTCTGTATATGCGCTCCAAGCATGTGGGGGGCAGAGTTTTCTCCACACCTGCCCCTTGGCAGGAAGCATCTTTACTATCTAGTGCTGTGTAGCCCCACCAATGTAACCAGAGTTCCCCAGCCTTTTCTTAACTCCAAAAATAAGACCTGCTTGCAGAGCCAGCTCTATGGCCAAAGAGTCACCCAAAGGCCATGCCATCATTAGAAGAAAGTTGCTCTGAGAGACCACAGAGCGCTTGGTCCACGTTGTTGAGCTGCATGAGCCCGAATGACATGCAGGCCCACCACCGAGCTCTCCTATGTTCTGACAGGTGCCAGTTCGTGTGGTTCGCAGCAGCTGATTTCTTACCTTCAGCCTTTCCATTCAAACCGTGCACGTAAAGACACCATTAATGTAACATAAAAATCAGCTCATATTTGTGAAGATATTTAGAGATTAAAGATTGGGCTTAAGGTCTGTGGCTTCTACCTCTGGCCCTGCTGTTAAGGTGTGGTTGACCCCAGCCAAGCTTTTGACCCTCGGGAAGTGAGTCTCCGTAGGGATAATAGGTTTTTCTGTTTACCGATAAATCTTAATTGTTCAGAAGCCAATTATTTTGCCTCTGCAATGTCTTGCTTATTCTTCCTCTTGGCTGCCTATCTCTGGCAGTATTTCCCCTGATGATTAGTAGAGTAGGTCACAAATTTTCCACTCTACCCTCTGTTGTGCAGAGAGAATCGTCTTTGGTGATTATCTCCCCTCCTTTCCAACTCACTGGGTAGCGGGGAAGCTTAAACCTGTTTTTAATAATCTGTCTTTTCCGTTTTAAACGGCCTCCGTTTGTGTTAAAATGATTGCTTTCAGAATGCTAGACTTTGTCCTTCCCCTCTAAGGAAGTATCTTAGACAGTGTTAACAGTTAGTTGACAGTGTTCCTGATCGATGCAGGGTTCTCTGGATCCCTTCGCGTCTCTGTCGCGGAATAGCGGGCTGGGCCGGGACCACCATTTTCTGAGGTCAGCCGGCCTCGTTGGGCCGGGTAGAATAGATGCACTGCCACTGACCACTGACCTTGCCTTCCCTCTTCTCACGGAGAGGCCCATCCACAGTGGGCTCCTCTCGCAGACCTTAAGACCCTGCCAACCCAGTGGTCTTCTCAGTACTGGGGCTTGTGGCCAGCAGTGGGCAGGAAGGGGCTAATGCTTGCATTCTCTTTCGCTCTCTCGGGCTGCTTTACCTGGAAGTAGTTTGCCACGCTGGATGTAGCACAAATAACTTTTACCTATGTTCTCACGGGCTGCCAGGAGTACCAAAGGCATGTTGTCTCCTGTATTAGAAACTCATAACCTTTCTTTCTTATGCCCAGGGAAACATCCACAGGCCAGATGCTCTTGGTGGCCCCTATACTTAGCAGGGAGTTTTTATGGCACCTTGACCCCATCCTTGGAGATGTAGCCTGAAGTCTGGGGAGATATGGAAATCTTGATCTTCAAGTTCTTTGGTCTACTCTTGTCTCTGTCTAGCCTCCCATGATGGAGATGGGAGGCGCACCTCTTCCTTCCATTTAGACAAGATTTCCCTGCCAGTGTGCTGTCTTCCTCCTTTCCACCATGACGCGAGTCCTTGCCCCTCCCATAGAACTCTAGTAGAATGACCGCCAGGGAGTAGTCATTTCCAGAAGAGAGGAGTGGAAGGCAAAACACATTGGGTAAAATTATCCAATTTTGGATTGCTATATCCAATCTTTATCAGACGGACAAGGGAAGAAGAAAAGAGCAAAAATCAAAGCCATTAATTTGGTTCCTTACCACAGTCCTGTTGAATGCTTTGATGGGACATTAATTAAAATTGCTGGCTTAAATGACATTGTAAATAATGTGAGAATTCCACTGTGTATACATCGTCTCTTTCCTCTTCTCTGGATCAGTTGGTTATGACCGCTCTTTTAAACAAATCGGTAAGATAGATCTTTGAGATCCTCACACTGGAAGACGACGACTCATCAATAACGGTAGCAGGGAAATGGAAGCAGCTGCAGACAAAAAGGAATGCTCATGCGGGTCCAGTCCCTGGCCCGTCAGGGGATTTGGTCCACAGAGGACATGCTGCTGGGACACAGACACACCCTGTCTCCGCAGTGCTTGTAATTCCTATTATGTGCACAGACACCTCCTGCTTTTCCGTTTGAACCCACTGACATTTGAATCTCTGCCCTTATGATTCTGCATGCTGACTTCTGAAAGCTTCATCAGAAGCTCCATCTTAGGAGGCAACTGGGTGCCTCAGTCAGTTAAGCTTCTGACTCTTGATTTCAGCTCAGGTCATGATCTCATGCTTCGTGAGTTTGAGCCCCACATCGGGCTCTGCACTGACTGCACAGAGCCTGCTTGGTATTATTCTATCTCTGTCTGCCTCTCTCCTATTCACAGGTGCGCTCTCTCTCTTTCTCTCTCAAAATAAATAAATAAAAAACTTAGAAAAAGGAGCTCCATTTTGGTCCTCTTCTCTAACTTTGATACCCAGAACCTTTTCTGTCTGGCTTTCATCCACCTAAAGCTTCGTGCAAGCAGAAGAGTTTCTCCCCCATGCCATGTGAGCTCGACCAGCCTGCCTGGCCTTCTGGCAATTGCTAGAGTGGGAGAAATTGTAGAGTCAAGAGGCGATCAGCCCCTGCAGTGACAAGCTGTCTCCAGTGAAAATTATTTCAAACATTCTTGCCAGGCTTCTAACTACCCAGAGACTTTGAATAAGCAAATTATGGAAGCAGCCCAAACATCCACCAACTGATGAATGGATAAAGAAGATGTGATGTGGTGTGTGTGTGTGTGTGTGTGTGTGTGTGTGTGTGTGTAATGAAATATTATCCAGCCATAAGAAATAATGGAATCTTGCATTTGCAACAACATGGATGGAGCCAGAGAGTATAATATTAAGTGGAAAAAGTCAGAGAAAGAGACAGATACCATATGATTTCACTCATGTGTGGAATTTAAGAAACAAAGGAAACATGAAGAGACAAACCAAAAAACAGACTCTTAACCATGGAGAACAAAGTGATGGTCACCAGAGGAGAGCAGGGTGGGGGATGGGTGAATAGGTGATGGGATTGAGAGGACACTGAGGCATTCTGGGAGTTAATGGAATTACCACCTGAGAGTACATAGCAATTTATCACCCCCATTTCCAAGTGTCCCATGGATCAATCTTGTTAACGACATGATAGGGAGAGTGGCATGGATGTGCCAATGAAAGATGGAATGTAATATACTTGCTCTCACGGGAGATTGTCGTGTGTCCCACAGTGGTCACAACTGAGACTTTGAAGGTGCTACTCATTTTGTCTCACAAGTAGCACCCTTTATCAGTGATACGCATGAGACACGGCTCCATCAAAACCAAGCGTAAGTCTATTTCCCCTCTAGATGGTCTGTGTAGGGACTGTGCTTTATTCGTGTCTGAATGCTGTGTTTGACCAGAATCAGTGCTCAGTAAACTCCTGCTAATTTGAGTTAAAGTCACTCTGTTTTGCTGTAAGGCTCGGATTCTTCATTTGAGCGTCATAGGTCATGTTCAGAGGGTCTGTGAATTTCTTGAAATGATACCCAAAATTGTAAGTATGTGCACGTGTGCGCTCATACAGCTCTCCCGCTGCCACGGTAGGGGAGATATTTCAGTTTCCAGCAGCAGAATCTTGAAGGGGTTAAAGGACCGTTGGAACGGAGGAAAAAATGTTCTGTGTTGAATGTGTTTATCAGCAGTTCCCCCTGAAGTCCTGCCCTTCCTGGAGGTCCTAAGGGACACGAGGGCCTGCGCAGACAGAAATTGGAAAGGCTCCAAACAGAAGCCTCAGCATCACTGAAGAGAATGAAATGGTTCTGAGTGATCATGATAGAGTGGATGGAACTCTCCGGGACCTAATGGATAACAAAACAAACATAAATCACCGACAAGGCCAAGAGCAGGAGGCACTGGGGTCTGATGCCTCTATTTTTGAGCAGAGGGGCTGTGGACAAATACAAGCTCCTCTCATGCCTTGTTCTTTCTATGTAGGGATTTATTTCTCTTGACTGTATATAACAACACTTCCTCAATGAATCACGGGAGAATTATTACCAAAAAAAAGGGAGAAGAGTTGAATAGAGTTCAAACTAAAAGTGATTTATCTGCTTAAATTGGTAAAAATAGAGCTAGGTTTTGAGTTTTTCATCTTCAGAAAAGGCTTCTTGGGAAGGCATGAGATCCAGGGGCATTTAAGCAGAGACTTGATTCTCCCTTTCAGAGATGCCACAGAACAGGTTTCTCACTGGAAAGAGAACAGGAGTAGCTGCCCACTCAAGTCTTTCTAGAAAACCTACATTTATTTAATTGTTAGGAACCTTATCTTGATCACCTGTCTGTGTAGAGGCAAAGTCGTGTAGCATATAATACTTAAAGAACTTATATTTGCTTGTGGCCTTTGTTTTTGAAATGTTTTCTGCACCTAATAATACAGGTTTTTGTTGGAATTTCTAGAGCCCACACACAGATAGGAGTTGACTGTTCTGATACATATATGCTAGGTGGTAGGCAGGAATCAGCCTAGAATTTAAAATCTAAAGTGGATATTCCACAGTGCAGATAAAGTGTGTGTCCGGGTGATAAACAATCTATTAGGAATGGAGGGAGGGGCATCTTCAGAATTTTAAAAAATTGATTAGAGCCATGGGTTTATTTGCATTTAATGTGCAATATGGCAAGTAATCACTTCCTCTTCTAAATTCTTACAGAACTGTCTTTGTATCTAACTTAAGTACCCTGTGCTTTTAACTTTTTAGTTTGGTCATTTGTGTATGTGTCTTCTGCTTTGAAATTCCTTGAGGGCACAGTTTTCAGCTTTATATCATCCAGAGTGCCAGAAATATAGAAAAGATAAAAGTGGGTTATGTTTTTTCCTGAAACTTTTTTTTTTTTTTTTAGTTTTCTATGATTAAACAAAGATGCCAAATGCAGGAACTATACAGCTAAGGAGAAATACAGAGCCAAGTGAAAGATGAGAGGAGAGCCATTGAACATCTGTGCTATTACACTATATTAGTCAAGGTAATCAAGTCCAGACAATGCTTCTGAAAAAACCAACTCTTGGTTTCATTGATCTGCTCTACAGTTTTTTTAGATTCTATATTGTTTATTTCTGCTCTGATCTTTATTATTTCTCTTCTTCTGCTGGGTTTATGCTGTCTTTGCTGTTCTGCTTCTATTTCCTTTAAGTGTGCTATTAGATTTTGTATTTGGGATTTTTCTTGTTTCTTGAGATAGGCCTGGATTGCAATGTATTTTCCTCTCAGGACTGCCTTCGCTGCATCCCAAAGCGTTTGGATTGCTGTATTTTCATTCTTGTTTGTTTCCATATATTTTTAAATGTCTTCTCTAATTGCCTGGTTGACCCATTCATTCTTTAAGACAATGCTTCTGTGCCGCAGTAACAAATAGACTTGGAAATGTCAATGGCTTAGTATACACAAAGAGTATACTTTACTTTTAATACAGTTAAAGTTTTGCCTTTTGCTCATGAAATGTCCAAAAGGGATATTCCTGATTGGGTGGCTCTCCAAGACAGCTGTCCTTCAAGTGGAGACTCAGGGACCCACAATGCTTCTACCTAGCAGCATCATCATCCCTAGCACTAAAGCCATGGGAGAGCATGTAAAGTATTTCTCAGGAAGTTGGGGCTCCTGGTTGGCTCAGTTGGTTAAGCATCCACCTCTTGATTTCAGCTCAGGTCATGATCCCACGGTTCGTGAATTTGAGCCCTGCATCAGACTCTGTGCTGACAGCAAGGAGCCTGCTTAGGATTCCCTCTTTCTCCCTCTCTCTCTGCCCCTCCTCTGTTCTCCACCCCCCTCAAAATAAATAAATAAATGTTTAAAAAAAAGAACTTTTAGAGGGCAAGTCTGGAAGGAGTGCATATAACTTCTACCCACATTCTATTGGCAAGAACGGAGCAGATGGCTCCAGGGAGGCTGAGAGATGAAGTCTTTCTAGATGACCGGGTTAGGGGATATAGAATAGATGAGGTAGGATTGGCAGACACAAAGCACTGTTAGCCATAGTGGCCAAATATCCATTTTATCACTAGATGACCGTATAGAATATGCTCACCCCTTCCCTTAAGAACACAACTCAAAGTCCCATAGAGCCTGGATCCAGCTTGAAGTCCAGGATCTCCCAGTGGTGTGTTAATTTTTCAGTTTTCCTCTTCCTCAAGTTCAGATATGAGTGTTTAAAGCAATCTCTGACTGAAGAGGCAAGTTATTTGGGTCTCTCCACATACTCAAGATTCGATAATGGAATAGAGGCAGGATGACAGCAACACATACTTTCTGGGAAAGGGGAAGGATGAGTAATACACAGAAGTCATTGGCCCATAGCGATGATGAAACCCTGTAGAGCAGGCATCGGGACAGCTTCCCCAGTTCTAGGAGGTTCCAAACTTTCAGAGTGTATCTGTTTTGTTTTTTTTTTCTTTTGCTCTTACAAGTCGACATTCTCTCTTGAGTTCATCTCTTTCTTATAATGCGTCTTGCCCAACACAGATAATAATAGCTAACACAGAGGAACATTTTGAAATACATAGCATTGTCTTTACTAAAGCCCAAATGTCATAATCCTGACTGAGGATATTGGTCTTAGCGGGTCTGATCAAATGTCTGAAAGATCAAAGACCTCCTTCCCTACTTACTACACATTGTACAACATTAGAAATCCACTTCTCTCTCGTCCTGATTTTGGTTGATCCGACCACAGCATTCACTTAGTTTTTGAACATTGTAAGGGTTAGAAAAGGAGAGAAAGACGTGGCTCCTAAATTAAAGATTACCATTTATTGGGGTAAGGTAAAACAAATGCATCATATGTGGTTATCTGTTCATCCATCTATCCATCCACCTAACCATTATTCCTTCTTCCCTTCTTTCTTTCTTTCTTTCTTTCTTTCTTTCTTTCTTTCTTTCTTTCTTTCTTTCTCTATCAGAACCCATATATCTTCTATAATAAGCATGTCAGAAATATTTATTACAGTGACTAAAATTTCTGAACAATAGGACACACTTTTTCGAGAACAATGGAACAGGATATTTTAAACCAAGACCAACTTCAGATATTGTATTGCTACACATACTATCTAGGTTGAAAAAGTAGGATTGTAGAAAGGCTGAAAGAATCCTGGAAGCGAGACTGGGAGAAAATTAGTTCTAGAAGTCACTCCCCTGGTAACTTTATAATCTAGTCTTAACCTAGAAATGGGAACTGACAAGGAACAAAAAATGAAAATCGATTTTGCAAATTGTGTGCAATATATTCCTCACATATTGTCTTATTCCTTCATTCCCCGCCCCCCATTTTCTCATTCATTTAAAACCATTCATTTTTAGCAGCATCTCCCCAGGAATCATGTGGGATATGAGAGTCCCAAGGAGAGCCAAACAGTCTCTGCCTTATAGAACTTTTAGCCTAAGTGGGAGATAATTTTTTAATCAAAGAATCTTATCAATATGCAAGAAAGCTCTAATAAGGGCTATAAAGGCAATTATAGAGTATTATAGGGTTGTATAGAAAGACCTAATCCCGTTTGGGGAGGGTCAGAAGAGGCCTCATGGAGGAGGAAAGTCTGAGCGGCAGAGGAGAGCCAGTTGAAGAAACTGACAAGCTAACAGTGGTAGGAGGTGGATGGGCAGAGAGGCTATCTCGTGCAATATCCTGGAGGCCAGATCAAGGCAAACAAATTCCAGGGGCTCTGAGAGGCTGGTGTGGATGGAGAATACACACAGAGCACAAGTCAAGAGGCAGCTCAGGTGCGGCAAGGTTAAGGCTTGGGTCTCTTACTTAAAGAAATGAGATGCTACTCACTGAAAAGGTTTCACAGAGGAGAGTGACCTGATCAGTTCAGACTTCCAAAGGCTTTCTCTGAGAAGGAGGCAGAGAGGAATGGATGCGGCAAGGCCAGTTAGGATGTTACTTGAGTATCCCTAGCAGTAGTGGTGGATTTGTTTACAAAGCTCTTTGTGATCCGACCCTGTCTACCTCTCCACTCTACAGCTTATCCCCATTCATGCAGTGCCCTCCAGACAGGTGGCTTCGCACACCTCCAGGCTTTTGTGCCCATGGCTTCTTCCTTCAGTCTTCTTTTCCTTCTCCTCCTTCTCTTTCACCCCCTTCTCCCCCTTCTCCGTCTCCCTTGTCCCCTCCTCCCCCTCCCCATCCCCTTCTCCTTGTCCTTCTCCTCCTGGCTAATTTCTATTCATTTTCCAAAACTAGTTTGCACATTAATCTAACCTGAGAAGTCTTATCTGACTCGTCAGTCATGGCCCCTGTCACACCATTTTGCAAGTATTTGCCTATTTGCCTGTTTGTGTATTATACCGTGGGTTCATTAAGAGCAGAGAATGTCTGTCTTATTTGTTTTACTAGCTGCTAATAAATATTTGTAACAGAGACAGAGCTCTTAATACCCTATATTTTAGGATTCTTCGCTTTGGTAAAAATACATAATTTTTGCATCAAAGAATAATGTTTTTAATAAAGTAATAGTTAACAGTTTAAAGTTCATCTTATGATATCTTGAAATGCTACAGAAACATATATGCAGAAAATATTTCTTATTAGGAAGCAGCAGTTGATTAGCTTGGCCTGCAGCACAGTACTGATTCTGATGAACTTACTCACTGAAGTTTTATTATGAGCAGAAAATGAAAAATATGCAATCTCATTTAGGCAGTGAGTAGAGCGGCTTCTAACAGCATATAAATACACTGACTGCTGCTGTTCTTAACTGTAGTCTCTGAATTGAAATCATTAAAAAATGAATAAAATACCAAGTAAGCAAAATGAAGTCAGTGAATGATCATTTCCATCCCTGACCCCTTTCCTTCACATTAACCCAGGAACCAAGGGAAGCCAGATGAAAAGAAATGGATGTTAATGTATCAAAAGGTAGCTTGATAAATCTGTTAGCTTTGATATGAGTACATGACTGCTTTAAAAAAGGAAAATAAACAGACATCTATAAAAATATGTATCAGGAAGACATCAACATTTAGGTAGGATGTAGCAGGTCTTGGCAGATCAACATTTTCATCGCAACGACTTGAAAATCCAGGTAAATAATATTTGTAAAGGTACCAGAAAGCTACGGAAGGAACAATGATTAGGTGAATTTATATTCCAGACAAGCAAAACTGTTCTAAGGTAAGCTGATGGCCGCCAACTGTTTTTTGCCCTAGGAGTATTTGCCAATTCTGGGTACAAGCTGAAGATTGAAAATGGCCTTGGAAGAGGGCCTCTGCCAAAGATCAGTGAAATAAACAAAGCTTTCAGTGATTGAACAGAGCTGGAGGACAAATTGGAAACTTGAAGAACCCAAGTTTCCACATGAAATGTTTGCTGAGGTCTGAGTTTGCATAGGAGGCTGGGGAGCTAAGTCAAAAGCTTCTAAAGGAAGAAAGAGCTTTAGCATAGTCTCTTGGGGATTAAGCAACAAAGATCCACTCAAAGAAGGGTCTTGCTTAAAGAACACCAACAATTTCTCCCTTAAGGTATTTAGAACTTTTAAAAACTGTGTGGGTGGGAAGCTGTAGACTTCGGTTGGATCTATAAAGGGTAGAGGTGGATTCCCTACAGTCTTTTAGAACTCAGGAGATTAATGCCTGCCAAGCTTTCAGTAAAAAGCCTGGGAAGACTATGCCTAAGGAAAAGGGTAAAGCAGTTGTGGAATCTTACTAATAGTGCAACCTAATCCCAAATTAGTTAAATTTCTGATTGGATTATGTGATCGATTTCTCATTCTCACTGCTTAAGAAAAGAAGGAAGCCCTTCTCTGGTAGGAGATGTGGTCATCTGGAGGCTCTATAATGTTTCAAATAACAATGTCTGGAATACAGTAAAAATTACCAGACATGTGCATAAGCAAGAAGATATGATTGACAATCAAGAGAAAAAACAGGCAATCGACGCATATTCATAGATGACTTCAATATTGGAGCTAACCAACAAGGACTTCAAAATAACTATGACTAATATGTTAAAGAATCACTAGAGAAGATGTTTAAAAATGTTTATGTGCAGTCCATACATACAAGTTTCTTATTGAAGAATCTGGAGAGAAGCCTGGAAATTTGTATTTGTTAAATGTGTCCGCATGGTTTTGAGGGAGACTTGTCTTCAAGGAGTATAGTTCACTGATCATATGCATCAGCCTTATCAAGGGTGCTCATTAAAATGCAGATTACTGGGGCACCTGGGTGGTTCAGTCGGTTAAGCGTCTGACTTCGGCTCACGGTCCGTGAGTTCGAGCCCCGCGTCGGGCTCTGGGCTGATGGCTCAGAGCCTGGAGCCTGCTTCCGATTCTGTGTCTCCCTCTCTCTCTCTGCCCCTCCCCCGTTCATGCTCTGTCTCTCTCTGTCTCAAAAATAAATAAAAACGTTAAAAAAAAATAAAAAATAAATAAAATGCAGATTACCAGGCTCACTGGAAAGAAAACACCTCCCTATGAATAAAATATGAGAGTCTGAAATTTATTTTATTTTCTCTTCTCATTTCATTGAGATAGAATTGACAAAACACTGTATAAGGTGCACAGCATAATGACTTGACACATGTATATATTGCAAAATGGTTACCATAACAGATTCAGATCATCCATAACCTCATAGAAATACAAAAGTATCTCCTTGTGGTGACAACTTTTAGGATTTACTGTCTTAGCAATTTTCAAATATTCCATACAACATTGTTAACTGTAGTCACCATGCTGTATATTATATTCCCTGTACTTATTAATAACTGAAAGTTTGTACCTTTTGACCACCTTCACCCCATTCCCACAACCCCCTCTCATCCACCTCCCACTTCTGGCAACCAAAGATACGATCTCTTTCTCTAGGAGTTCGGTTATTTTAGAATACCTGTGAGATGATACAGATTTGTTTTTCTCTGATTTATTTCACTTAGCATAATGCCCTCAAGGCTCATCCATGTTGCTGTAAATGGCAGGATTTCCTATTTTTTTATGGCCGAATAATATTCCAGTGTGTGTGTGTGTGTGTGTGTGTGTGTGTGTTTGACATTTTATTCATTCATTCATCTGTTGATGGACACTTAGGCGGTTTCTGTGCCTTGGACATTGTAAATAATGCTACAATGAACATGGTGAAGATATTCCTTTGACATGGTGATTTTATTTCCTTCAGATACATACACAGAAGTGAAATTTCTGGATCATATGGGAGTTCTATTTAAAAAAAATTTTTTTTGAGGAACCTCTGTACTGATTTTGAAAATGGCCACCCCAATTTGTGTTCCTACCAACAATGCACAAAACACCTGTGTACCACCCCCTCCCAGCACTTGTTATCTCTTGTCTTTTTCATGATAGTCTTTGTGACAAGCGTGAGGTGATACAAGTGTGGTTGTGGTTTACATTTCCCTGATGAGTAGTGATGTTGAGGGTCTTTTCATCTATGTGTTATCCATTTGACTATCTTCTTTGGAAACATGTCTCTCTTCGGGTTCTTTGTCCATTTTTAGGTGGATTCTTTGTGTTGTTGCTATTGAGTTGTATGCATTCTTCATATATTTTGGATTTGAACCCTTTATCAGATACATGATTTGCAAATGTCTTCTTCCATTCCATAGGTTGCCTTTTTACTTTGTTGATTATTTATTTTGCTGGGCAGAGGCTTTTTGCTTTGATGTAATCCCACTTTTTAAAAAAATTTTGTTGCTTGTGCTTTAAATGTTATATCCAAAAACTCATTGCCAAGACCCACGACAAGACGCTTTAACTCTGTGTTTTCTCCTAAGAGTTTTATGGGTTTTTTTTTTACATTTTTAAACATTTATTTATTATTGAGAGACAGAGACAGAGCATGAGCAGAGGAGGGGCAGAGAGAGGGGGAGACACAGAATCCGAAGCAAGCTCCAGGCTCTGAGCTGTCAGCACAGAGCCCCACACAGGGCTTGAAGTCACAAACTGCGAGAGCATGACCTGAGCCAAAGTCGGATGCCCAACTGACTGAGCCACCCAGGCGCCCCAAGAGTTTTATGGTTTTAAGTCTTACAGTTAAGTCTTTAATCCATTAGCACCTGAAGTGATTCTGAAAAATTTACATTTTTAGAGCCACCAGTATAGAGATTTTTTTTGGAAATATTTCCACTATTGCTTTTTGTGATGCTGGATGTTCTCGAATATTCCGAACAGAACTTGTATCAGGATCTCACTTTTATGCTTAGAGTAGCCCAAATTCCTTTATACACTGCTTTGTAGATGATGTTTTGCAGACCGACTTAAGCCAGTGAGTTCATGCACAGGCCTTGGGCTCTTTGGATGGATGGAGCTCACAAATGAATTTTTTACATCAGTAAATGGGAAAGTAGTGACACATGACCTAGCCATCAGATTACGATAGAAACATTTTATATCACATTACACCATCCATGCACATAACTGTTAACCCAACAACTTTTGTCAGCATGTGTTCAGAAAAAAAAAAAAAAAAAAGTTTATATAGGCTGTTCTCTAAGTTAGACAAAGTTTTAGCATTCTGTTTTTTTAGGTGCTCTGACCACACCTGACAATCGCTCCAAGCACAGGGACAATATTCTAGAGCAGGATTCCATTACCCTTATAGTTAGTTGCCTCAGGCAACTATAAATCCTTATACATACACGCTGGCTGGAAAAATGATGGCAGACTTGGGATACCATCTCTAAGGATAAACGTTTATTGGCTCACAGCCCTGGGAGTTCCCTGGGTGAAATCTGAAACTGATCCCAACACACAGAGGGCAAGGAGAGACTGAAGAAAGAGGCAGATTACTCCGGATTGGGGCCTGTCTTGGGTGGCCTCAAGATGAGGACATTTTTTCACCTACCCATCAGAATCTTAAAAGTTTATATAGAGGCCTTAACTGGCTTCAGTAATGCACACTATCCAGATGGTCTCAACACCCGACTGTCTCAAGACTGCATCCTTGAAACAGCTCCTACTGTGTGGGAACAGTGAGTAGAACGTATACTCAGGGGGAGGAGCCTGGGTCCGGCTCACTGGTCTACTGGCAGTCCCATCTTCTCAATGACCTCCTCCAACAAGGTTACGAATCCTGTGTCACCTGTTATGCAAAGGTGGAGAGGATCTCTGAAATAGTGTATCTGATCCAGGTGTCCTGAATTGCTATAATTCCCCTACGGGAGCCCATTCCTAACCCTCACTCGTCAGGCCATGGAACAAGCAAGTGATTTCATCAATCGTAACCCACTTCTGATACTTACCGTGCCCCAAAGCAGAGCTTCAGGCGTTGATTGACATATGGGCGATAGGAGAGCCTGTGTTGGTTATTTCTGCATGTGGTCTTTATTGTATGAAGCTGGCTAGCCACACCTGATTGGAAGAGTAGGTTGCTGGCACTAACATCTCCAAGGGACTCAACATGCAGTATCACACCGCCCCCGCTGAAGTATTTAATATCAGTTATGGACATCAGAACAGGATTTAAAGAGGCTGCCTGTGGAGGTGAGAGGTGCCCCATAGTACTCGGTGAGGTGGGGGCAGGGATTGCAATGGCTGACAGAGTCGCTATCCCAAACATCCCAAGATGTTATGGCCCTGACTACATCTGACAGATGTAAATGTCATAAAAGTGACAAATAATTGTCCCTGCTAACATTTATTGAGCACTAAAGCCTGTGCTAAATTCTCAACACACTTGATCTTATTTAACTTAAAAAATTTTTTTTTAAATGTTTTTATTTTTGAGAGAGAGAGAGAGAGAGACAGAAAGCGAATGAGGGAGGGGCAGAGAGAGAGAGAGGGAGACACAGGATCCGAAGCAGGCTCCAGGCTCTGAGCGGTCAGCACAGAGCCCGATATGGGGCTCGAACTCGTGAACTGCGAGATCATGACCTGAGCTGAAGTTGGATGCTTAACCGACGGGGCCACCCAGGCGCCCGTATTTAACCTTTATAATAACTATTTGAGGGTGGTGTGAGAAAATGAGGTTTAGAGACGTGAAATACATTTTGCAAGGCTATCTGGTGAGTGGAGAAGCCAGTATTTAAGTCCTTTTATCTGATTTCAAACCCCATGCTATTTATTTAAAAGGAGTGGGGGCAGGGAGGGGTACAGTGTGGAGCTTAGCAACTGTGTATGTAACATGACGTAGAGATTTTAGGCAACATGAACCTGGATATGAGTCAGCAGTTTGATAAGGCTGTCAAAGAAAATGCTTCAACCTGGAGCCCCATTGCTAATAATAAAGCTCATGTCTCTGAAGTCCTGGCCCTGGTCACGTGCTAGGTACTTGACACGTCTTAACTCGTTTTCTGTCTTCACCACAAGCTCACCAGGGTCATCTCTTTCATACAGATAACGGGAACAGAGGCTCAAAAATGTTAAAGACCTTGCCTAGAATTACAGCCGCCAGAATGTGATAATTAAAGGGGGGAGTGGCCTCTGTCGTCTTCTAACTATGCCTAGACCTTCACTGTGTCTGTAAAAGCCAGGTGGGGGATTCTGAGTTCACGAAACTTCAGTCATTGTTTACACTGCTCTCTCAAACAGCGTGCCGACCGGTGTCCCCTGGGGAAGTCAGTGAGGTGGAGGGTTCCCATGCCCACACCGAGAAGTGACTCCGAGTTCAGCATTTGTAAACCACGATCTTGAGTGGCTTTGACTTCAGGCGGTCCTCTGAGGATGCTCTAGAAACAGCAGGTGAAGTGTTTTTCATGGCAGTCCAAGTCTTGCCGAAGATGAGCTATTTCAGGTGTAAGAAATAAAGACTTGTCCTACAGTCTCGGAAGGGATTAAGAAGAGAACTTACACACATATTCATACGGTGGCGGGGAGGGGGGGGAGGGAGGGAGAGAAAGAGGGAGGGAGGGAGAGAGAGGAAACATGTTCCTAAGGCTCTCACAAAAGAAAGGTTAAAAATTAGGTACAATTATGGAGGATATTAATTTTTTATTTATATACCTAAGTATTTCCTGGTATTTTTATTCATAATGGCTTTGTTGTTTTTTATGATAACAGCAATAAGAATATATATATTAAAAGTAGTATTTTAGGGGAATATTGTGACCCTGGAAAGCTGCGTAAGGTTTTTAAATAAATAGACTATCTTTTAGGGCCATTTTAGCTTCATAACAAAATTGGGGGGAAAGTACAGAGAGTTTTCAACTACCTCCAACCCCCACGTATACACATAGCCTCCCCACCAATATCAACATCCTGCATGATCGTGGTAGGCTTCTTTCAACCAATGAACCAACATTGACACATCATTTTCTGCCAAAGTCTATAATTTACATTAGGGTTCACTCTTGGTGTCGTCCAACCTATGGATTTTGACAAACGTATAATGATACGCATCCGCCATTGTAGTATCATACGGAATAGTTTCGCTGACTTAAAAAATCTCCTGTGCTCACCCATTCATTCCTCCTCCTCTCCCTCCCACTACCACTCTCCACACCTGGAACCTCTGGTAACCACTGATCTTTTTAGTGTCTCCATAGCTTTGCCTTTTCTACAGCGTCGTATGGTTGGAATCATACAGAATATCACCTTTCAGAGAAGTCTCTTTCACTTGACAGTATACATTTAAGGTTCCTCCGTGTCCTCTCATGACTTGATAGCTCATTAATTTTTATCACCGAATAATCCACCATTGGACCGACGTATCCCAGTGTTTACCTACTGGGGGTCTTCTTGGTTGTTTCCGTGCTCTGGCGATTATTAATAAATATGTTGTAAATATTTGTGTGCAGGTTTTGTGTGGACATATATTTTCAGTCTAATTTGGAAATACACCAAAGTGCGTGATTGCTGGATCTTTTGCTGGGAGTATATTCGGTTTCATAAGAAACTGCAAAACCGTCTTCCAAAATGGCTGTGCCATTTTGCATTTCTGCCATCAGTGAATGAGAGTTCCTACTGCTTCACATACTCGTCAGCATTTGGGGGTGTCAGAGTTTTGGGCTGTGTCCACTGTCTGTCGTAGGTATGCAGTATTATCTCACTCATTTTTTTTTTTTTTGAGAGAGAGTGAGCTAGGGAGAGGAGCAGAGGTAGAGAGAGAGAGAGAGAGAGAATCCCAAGCAGGCTTCCATGCACAGCACAGAGCCCAACACAGGGCTTGATCCCACAACACTGGGATCATGACCTGAGCCAAAAATGAAGAGTCAGACGCTCACTGACTGAGCCACCCAGGTGCCCCTCACTCATTGTTTTAAACTGTAACTCTGCAATGACATATGGATGTTGAGCATCATTTCATAAGCTTATTGGCCATTTGTGTGTCATCTCTGGTGACGTGTCTGTTCAGATATTTTGCCAATTTTTAAATTGGGTTGTTCATTTTCTTTCTTTGTTGTTTTGATTTTTAAAAAATGTTTTTATTGTCATTTTTGAGGGGGGGGGGCAGGGGCAGAGAGAGAGAGAGAGAGAGGGAGACACAGAATCTGAAGGAGGCTCCAGGCTCTGAGCTGTTAGCCCAGCAGCCTGACGCGGGGATCAAATCCATGAGCTGTGAGATCATGAGCTGAGCTGAAGCTGGACGCCCAACAGACTGAGCCACCCAGGCGCCCCTAGGTTGTTCATTTTCTTATTGTTGACTTTTAAGTGTTCTTATTTGGGATAATAACGCTTCATATGATATGTATTTTGCACATATTTTCTGCCTGTCTGTGACTTGTCATCTCATTCTCTCGACAGTGTCTTTTGGAGAGCAGTTTTTAATTTTAATGAGGTCTAAATTATTAACATTTTTTTTCATGGATAATGCCTTTGATTTTTGTATTTAAAAAGTCATCACCAAACCCAAGGCTGTCTGGATCTTCTCTGATGTTGTCTTCTAAGAATTTTATGATTTTCCAATTTATATTTAGGCTTATGATTATTGTTTTTCATGTGGATGTCCAGTTGTCCCCACATCCTTTGAGAACACTGACCTTGCTCCATGAAATTGACGTGGCCTTTTCATCAAAGATCACTTGGCGAAGTGAGCGTTTCTGAGCTCTGTATGTTGTTCTACTTATCCCTTTGCCTCAGCCCTCCAACTTTGTTCTTCTCCAGTATTTTGTTGGCTAGTCTGGGTCTTTTGCCTCTCCATATAAAGTTTAGAATCATTTTGCTAACAGCCACAACATAACTTGCTGAGAGACTAATTGGGGTTACTTAGAATCTGTACAAGTTGGAAAGAACCAACATAACATTGAGTATTCCCAGTGATGGACACGGGATATCTTTTATTTAGGCCTCCTTTGATTTCTTTCATCAGAGCTTTGTAACCTTCCTCATGAAAAAGCACTTCTTTATTCCGTGTGCCAATGTAGGTGGTATTATGTTTTAACTATCAAATTCCATTTGTTCCTTGTTGATATATAGGACGTTGATTGACTTTTGTACATTAATCTTGTATCATTCAACCTTGCTATAACCAATATTTGTTTCAGTTTAATTTTTGGTCGACTTTTGAAGTTTTCTATATAGATGATCATGTCACCTGCTAACAAAGACAATTTTATTTCCTCCTTCCCAATAGATACACGTTTTAATGTCCTTCTCTTATCAAATTGCATGAGCTAGGATTTGCAGTAGATCTCGAAAAGGAGTACGGAGAGACATCCTTGCCTTGCTCCTGATCCTAGCGAGGAAGCTTCTAGTTTCTTTCCATTAAGTACCATGTTAGCTGTATTTGTAGATGTCCTTTATTAATTTAAGCAAGTTCCCCATCTCTTCCTAGTTTGCTGAGACACAATATAATTTTAATATAAAACACGGTACAATAAGAAGTGTATACAATCTGATTCTGATTTTGTGCGAATGTATTTTACGTGGGGGGGAAAAAGAGTGGAAGGGAATACACCGACTCAAGACAGTCCTGGTTGGCTGGATAATGAGAATTTTCTTTACACATTTCTGTATTTTCTCACTTTGCCCCGATGAACCTATGTTATATATATATATATATATATATATATATATATATATATATATATATATATAACAGAAAACTGACATTATGGAAAGTGATGTGTTCGGAAGAGAATGACCGGCCGACAGAAAAACGGACAGAGACGAAGGAACATGGAAAAATCCGCGGAGAGAGCAGGGGTTTAGTAATTGCGTCACCGTCACCGAGGAGAACACAAGCTCTCTGAGGGCCAGGCCGGCCTGAACTAACCCCGCAGCGTCGTAAGTCATCTCACCTGCGCCTCGGCCTCGCTTGGGAAATGCTATTTATTTCTTTGGCATCCCCAGCGTGGTCTTTGTGGAGACGGAGCCGGGTCTCTCGTCTTTCCAAGTAGTTTGCCTGGTGTTTTAGGACGAGGGAAAGGAGACCGGGAGCGGTTGGCGGGCGCGAACCGGGGCAGGGAAGGGGGAGCGGGGGGAGCCCACAAGTCACGGGAGAGGGGAGGGAGAGGGGAGGACGAGCGCGCCCCAGCCCGAGGCTGCCGGGCGGAGCGCGGAGACCGGGATCGGCTCCGGAACCCCGCGCACACCCCGGCGGGCGGGAAGGGGGCGCAGCAGCGCCCCCGCCTGGCCGCGCCGCTCCCGGGCCGGGCGCATCCCGCCGCCCGGGTGCCTCGAGAGCGCACGCAAGCTCCCGGCGCTCGCTCGGGGTCCGCCGCTCCCGCGCCCGCCGTGTGCCGGGGCGACGGCGACAGGCGGAGGGGGCCCGGGCCCGCCGCGGCCGCCGGCCGCCTGCAGCGAGCGCCGCGGACCGGCCGGAGCTGGGAGCCGCCGCGCCCGTGTCGCGCCGCACACGCCGCGGAGGCGCTCGGGGACGGCGGGCGCGGGCGCGCACGGGCGGCGCGGGGCGGCGGGCGCCGCGCGGACCCTCGGCGGGCAGCGCGCCCACCTCCCCGGGGCCGCGGCCCCTCCGCCTCAAGTCTGGGCGCGCCCGGCCCCACGCTGCCGGTGCCCATGGGGATCCGAGAGTTTCCCGGCGGCGCACCCAGGGGCAAGAGCATCGCCGTGTGAGTAGCGCCCGGGCTTGGGGGCGGGCGGGGCGGGCGGCCCTTTGCAGCCTGGGGCTCGGGGAGGGGCGGCGCGCGGCGGGGCTGCTCGGGAAGTTTCGGGCGTCCTCTCCCTCACCGCTCGCCCCGATCTGCGCCGCCCCGGGGCGCCCGGGGCCGGCGCGGGAGACGGGACCCGACGCCGAGGCTGCCGGGGTTGCTGGGGTGCGAGGCGGGCGGGGCACGAGCCGCGGCCCTGCGGCGGCACCTGCCCCTGCGGCGCCCTTGCTCGCCCTCGGATCGGCTCCTCACCGGCATCCCCCCCCCCCCCACCTTCTCTCCCCACCTCCTCCCTCGCCCACCTGCCCGCGCGCGGCCGCAGTGGCATGAGGAGGTCACCGGACGTCAGCCCCCGGAGACTGTCCGACATCAGCCCCCAGCTCCGGCAGCTCAAGTACCTGGTGGTGGACGAGGCTATCAAGGAGGATCTGAAATGGTCGCGCTCCGTGGAGGACCTCACCAGCGGGCCCGTGGGGCTCACGTCCATCGAGGAGCGGATCCTGCGCATCACCGGCTACTACGGCTACCAGCCCTGGGCGGCGAGCTACAAAAGTAAGACTCCCTCGTCCGCCGGTCCGTGCCCCCTGCCCTCGTCACGGCGGCTGGGGAGCACACGAGGCGACGCATCCTGCCGCCCCCCCCACTCCCCTCGCCGCCCTGCCTGGAGATACAGACCAGGCTTTGCAACTTTTTGCAGAGACCTGGAGACGGAGTTCTCCCGGACCTTTGGGAAATTCTGATCGTTCTCTTACGCCCCCTCCCCTTCCCACACGGCTTCTCCCTTTGCATCCCCTTGCTCTGGAGGCGTCGCATTAGGGAGGCAGATTGGAAACTCAGTGTGCCCTGCACTTGTGTGGCTCTCCTGCGGATCCCAAAGTGGTACCCGCGCCCAGTCGGCCTCAGCTGGTTCGGAGACTGCAGACTTAATGGGCCTGGGTTTTCACTCTTCCCTTTGTCTCCTGGGCCTGATGCTGGAGGACGATTCTTGGGCCTTCATTTCAGACCCCTGCGCTCCCTTTGCCTCCGGTCTTTATCCGTCCTCGGTGTAGGGGTTCTGTCTGGATCATTCTAGATGATGGCATTTGGTCCCCGAGAGATCAGTGGTTGGTGCCAGGTGCAGCAGCTGAAAGTTTTCTTGGCCAGTGGGCCCCAGCTGATACCTTTGGCAATGCTGGGATCGGTTGTATGGATAGTAGCTGTGCGAGCGGGGCCGGTTTGGTGGGCATGGCTTCCACCTGGGAGGGAGAAGTTGGCTGGAAGCCACTCCAGATGCCTCTGAGAACCGTGATCAGGCGGTCCCCTCACTGCCCTCTGGCAGAAACATTGCCCTTTACCACTTCAGTCAAGAAAGGAGTTTGCTTCCTTCCGTTTGTAGTAAAGGCTAACAGCCTAATGATTCTGAGATATGTTTTTCCCCTTCATTGCTTGAAATTGGAACATGCTTTATTGGTCCTTAGGAAAAAAAAAAAATCAGGCTTCTGTAAATTAATCATGTTCAGCTCTAAAAATACGGCTCGTTTTCTCCTAAAACCCTTGACTCTCAAGCCGAACGTCAGCAGTATGCTAGCAATAAGCTGGTTACTTTTAAGTTATTTGCAGGCAGAAACCTAGGATTTTCATGTTTTGTTTTCATGCCCTTACTTGTTTGTAGAGGACTGTGGTGATTGCTTTTAACACTGCATAAACCTTTAAAAGGTTATCTGTGTTTCCTCCTGTCTCCTGCTTCTGCCGCTACAATTGTAGCTGATAAATTGTCTTTGGATCACAGAAGGAAGACAAGGGACCAAGTTCTCTTTTCAGCGGGAGAATCCTGGGCATAGGATGAAACAGTGCTACAAGATTGCAAACCCATTGGAAACCTTGATAGAACTAGGAGGCTCAGCTCCTTTCTGCTTGCTAAATTCCTATCAGGAACTTCCTGTTTCTTCTGTTCTCTGCTTTCTTGATAAAGAAAGACGGTGGTGCGATTTAACAACCTTCGTGGGGTCATCTAGCGCCTAAAGTCGTCCACAGATTTATCATTGTCATTTTATTTGTGACTGGCCCCATGTGCTTTGTAGACGTTTTCACCGGGGTTCCTGACTTCGGGGGCAGACAGGGAGCCACAGCAGTGATGACTGTGTTTCGTACGGACACACTTTATAATTAAGACAGGGGACAGGCCGTACGGAGAATGAATGGATTCTTAAATCCCCTCTCCGTGAGGCTTTGTGGAAGGCGTAATATTAACAAACAAGGCGACATCGATCACCGTGAGTGTCTACACTCGGCTCACTCAACTCTTTTTATTGCCGTGGAGCTTCCTCTTTATTCCAGGGTAGTCCCTTTCTCCTAAAAGGCTTTAGGTGACAACTGACATTTTGATGAATTAATTAGATTTTAAGTTTAAATTTAGAGAAGCTCATGTTTTATTAATATAGTCAGAGATGTTTTAGGGGAGCCCTTGGGCTGTGTGCTATTTCTATCCTGAGCAGAAAGAAAAATGAAGAAGCTTATCTGTAGGTTGGGATCACTGCTTCAGTTTCTTGGTTAATAATCACTCTCAGCACACTGGGAGACATGATCATCACAAAACACATGTTATCCTCATGGTGCGTGGAACAAGCTGTGGGCTGCGATGAGCCTTATCCTGGGCACCTTGGCATTGCTGTGCTACCTGTCTGCCATCTTTCAAGGTGGCTCATCTGTGTCTGCGCTGAGAGTTTCTGGAAGGAGCTGCGCTGAGAGTTTCTGACTGTTTGAGAGGGACTGACGAGTTAGCCGGCCAGCTTTGTAGCAGCAGACATGATTGGCATGACCAGGTATTCGTTCCTACCTTCTCCACTTTTAGTCTTTGTTTTGGGTGGCTAAGATAAGTCAGGTGATTGTAAATAGTGTAGAAACAACCCTTGCTCGGTATTTTCTTTATAAAAAAAAAATTTTTTTTTAACGTTTATATATTTTTGAGAGAGAATGCGAGCAGGGAAGGGGCAGAGAGAGAGGGAGACACAGAATCCGAAGCAGGCTTCAGGCTCCGAGCTGTCAGCACAGAGCCCGACGCGGGGCTCGAACTCACGGACCGTAAGACCATGACCTGAGCTGAATTTGGTCACTTAACCAGCTGAGCCACCTAGGTGCCTCTCATACTTTCTGTCCAGTCAGTGAGATGAACACGTTTCATGGCAGGTGAGGGACTTTTTATAAGGAATTGTTTTTAAAAACTCCCCAAGGCCCCTGGGTCTGAGAGGGATGGTGTGTGTGGAACAGTCAGCTGAGAATTAAATAAGAAACCAGCAGCCAGGATGGGTCACGCGCCTCTTCTCAGTGGCTAAAGTCCTCCGAGCACATTCCACATTCCACGTTTCTGAACCAAACTGCTGGGCAGTGTTTGTGGCGATTCCTCGGGTTCCTGGCTGTGAGTGTATCCAGAGCCCAGAGAGCGGGTGGTTCACAGAAGTTGCTCAGTAAAAGTTTGGTGAGTGAGTGAGTGAATGAATGAATGAATGTGGCCTGAGATGCTGACCTCCAGGAGAGAACCTTCGAATGTATCTCTGTAGTGATTCAGGGCCTCGAATTCTTTATTCTGCCTTCCTGTCTGTTTGGAATTGCCTCACTCCTGCCCTGTGCTGCCACCCTAACTGCGTCCTTGGCTTTCCAAACCATAGACTAGACCGGAATTGCTGATGGCAGGCTTTGGTGTAGCCCAGGGTTCCTCAGCCTCAGCACCATCAACATTTTGTACTGAGTAATTCTTTATTGTGGGGGGCTGTCCTGTCCATCGTGGGGTACCTAGCAGCATCCTTGGCCTCTGGCACTCCCCCACCATCTCCTGCATCGTGACAGCCAGAAATGTTTCCAGACGATGCCAGAGGTCCCCTGGGTGTGTGCCTTTGGATAGGAAGCCCTTATAATGTAATGAGAAATGTGTCCTCCAAGGGAGCTCTACTGCTGACCCTGAAAGGCCTGCCCTCTGAATTCCTGACCTCCTGTCTTCCTTCCTCCTGGACCACCTCTTGGGATAGAATAAACTTCTATCTTTCCGAAAGAGCCTGTTGCTTTCTCAGCTGACGTGATTCTGTCCCATTCACCATAAATTGATACCTTCTAGAAAGTGCTTTCGAATTCAGCACTGGGAGCATAATTGCTTTCAATGACTTCCTTTCCCCTCCCACCTTGTGTCACAGCAGGAGAGAAATGACCAAGTGGAACTTCCTGGGTTGCCTCCTTGCTTTCTCATCTCTCTGGTGTAGACACCACTTCGGCGGGGCAGGGGACAAAAATCGGGAAGAAGCCATCAGCAGAGTGGTAGTCAGGCCTAGGCGTCTGAGGCAGTGGGGACCGGTGGCATTTTGGCACAGAGATGATTGAAGTAACAACCTTTGGAGATCCTGGATGAAGGAGCATCCTCAATGCTTACTTTCGTTTACTCCTTGTTTACATTCACTCATTTAGCAAACTTCTTGGAGCGTTTGTGAAATTCCAGAGCACAGAGATTAGTGACAAGAAAGGAGGCTCACTGCACAGATGTACCCAGAGGGACCTTTGTCAGGGAGCATAGGGCGACAGACACCTGCTGTTAGGAGATGGGTGCACTATTTACAGTGCACAGGGATGTTGTACTTTAGGTTTTGCTAATGGGTGGTTTCTTTTTTTGTTTAATTGTTAATTTTTAAAAATATTTATTTGTGTGTGTGTGTGTGTGTGTGAGAGAGAGAGAGAGAGAGAGAGAGAGAGAGACAAAGTCAAGTGGGGGAGGTGCAGAGAGAGAAGGAGACAGAGAATCCAAAGCGGACTCCACGTTCCGAGCTGTCAGCACAGAGCCCGACACGGGGCTCGAACTCTCGGAACGTGAGATCATGACCGGAGCTGAAGTTGGACGCTTCACCGACGGAGCCACCCAGGCGCCCCCTTAATGGGTGGTTTCAAACAGTGAACTCTTGAACATTTTCCTAGTAAAGAAACTTTTTAGGAGTAGCTTTTGGGTGCAGGGCTGGGCGCGGGGGTGGCCACGTTTATTGCTTAAAATGAGGCACAGCCGTCTCTTGAGTAGATTCGTTAATATTACATGGTGCTGGGATGTTCAGATAAAAATGAGGTGGTTTTGGAAACAATGCCGACGGGTTTCGTTTTCGGTCGTTTGTAGGGCAGAGGGTGGGCTAGTCCCAGGTGACCCTCCCGTGTCCAGCCCACTCCGGCCTGCAGTTGGCGAGTTGAGGTTCCCCCTGGAGCCTGAGGATGACTGAGGAAAACTATGGGTGCAGGTTTTATAGTTCACGCTGAGAAAGAGGGCCCTGAATAACTCCTGGTAAGAAGGCAGTCTCGTGTTAAGGGATCCTCCAGGTTAAAAATGTCGGAGAGGGTTCGTGTGAGGGAAGGGGGAGTGGTGGGCGGAGAAAGGCCATCTTTTCTGCTCTCTGTGCCATTTCCGCCTGGACTGTGCATCCAGGTCGCTGACGTCGTTGCCGGTGATAACTTGAACGGCCGCTCATAGTATAATTGAATTCATGGGGAGCACCTTCTGTTCGGGCCTCCCGAAATAGGAAAGGTCAGGTCAGCAATTCAAAAATGACCCACTTGTGAGAGATTTATAATTTGGTTGTAAACGTTTATTCTAGAATGGAGCTGGGCGCATGAAATCCTAGATTGAAAAGATTTTGAGAGGAAAAAAAAAAAGTTGGAGGTGGCTGGAGTGAGCAGAGAGCGTAAATCACATTGCCTGATGTCTCAGACAGCCCGTCTTATTCCTGAATGTGAATACATGTTTGCAGTTTGGTAAATGGTTTCCTGAGATTTGGAAGAATCACGATGCAGAACTGTGGTCTCCTAGGGAAGCACAGCGCCCCCCCCCCCCCCCCCCCGCAGTAGGCTCAGATCAGGGACGGGGGTTATGCCCCTTTTGCGTCTGGTTGTGAAGTCTCCCCTCCAAGGGAGGAGAGTCCTCCGGGTTTTAAAAGAGATCTGGGCAAGGAGATCTCTCCCTATTCTTCCGAAGTGGATCCTGGTTCTGTTTACAAGGTGCCGAATCTAAAACACCAGGGGTAACTAAACATTTGTCCTTTCCCTGAGCAGCTGGAAAAATTGAGGTCAGTTGCCTTAAAAAATTAATACACATGTGGTTGAGCCTTTGTGCTCTGTTCAGCGTTTTACTGGGTGTTGCTAAGGCTGCTCATTTGTGGCGTAGCCCCTGAGTGAGGGTGGGGGCAGCCTCAGGGTCTCCCGTTGGCAGGAGACGCAGACGAAATGGATCCCCGGAAGCTTCATCCCTCTGTAGGAGCAAGCATTGTCAGTCACCTCCGTGAGCCTCTGTTTTCTTGCCTCTAAAATGGGGGAGACTGTCACTCCTCCCCGAGGGTTGTCCTGAGGGGTAGGTGCAGGAGTGCATATGTGGCTTCCGGCCCTTTGCCTGGCACCTGTACACAATCCTTTATTTTTGTGGATTCATCCTGCAGACTTTCTGAGCACTTGGTGTGTGCCAGGATCTAGGGGTGAGTGACACAGTCCTCGCCCCCAGATCTCCCAGAGTCGAGGGAGAGGGAAGCCCGAGGCCAGGCCGACGTACCGTGAAGACTGGCTCGGGGGTGCACGGAGAGCCCTTCCCCGCAGGGGTGAGTGCAGTTCAGAAGCTGGAGGGGGAATGAGCCGTAGGAGGTGGATGGAGGGGAGGTGTGCCTTCCATGCAGAGGCACGTATACGCACAGAAACGCACACACGCTGTTTCTAGAAGGTGACTCAGCCTGCCTGGAGCGTAGCCGCTAGGAAACACAACGGATGAAGTCGGTCTGCGAGCAGAAACTGACTCTGGTCCCTTATGCTTCTTCAGTCCGGTGTGTGTCATCAGGAGGGGCCCTGACGCCTGTCACCTTCCCCAGCCAGGTCCCCGGCTGAGTGCCACCCACTTCTTCCAGGGAGCCTCCCTGGCCATCTAGATCGGGTGAGGTGTCCTTGCCAGGGGGCCGCATGGTGCTGTCACTTCTCGTGTGTTGTCACGGCAGGTTCAGGTGCGGGGCTGAAACTTACAGACGGGGAGCTCTGTGAGGGCGGGGCTCCGGGCCGCGTCCCCTGTCCTCAGCATGGCTCGCTGCACACAGGACAGGGGTGACTCTATCCCCCGATCGCAGAGCATCTCTGGCACCTAATGCGGTAAACATTTGTTAAACGTATTAATGAAAGGTCACACGTATGCACACGTGGCTGCTACGCGTCTACGTGTCTGTGGCGTCTTCCTGAGTTACCCCGCACAGAGCACTTCTGAATGCCTTCCTACGTCAAGAACTGAGCCTCCCGGCGCTCGTCTCCTGGGTCTTCACCTTGACCCAGCTAAAAACACTGACAGGCAATCCCACTCCTACAGCTACATTAGCCGGTGCCCTATCAGAGCGCTTAGTGTGGTTTCGACAAGCCCGTGTTCAAAATGATACGGAAAAAATGAACAGAGCCCAGGGGAGAAGAGAAATGGGTCAGTGGGGTTTGGAAATTCTTGCTACTAGCAAGAATAAAGTATTGGGGGAGGGAGAGGTAAAACAGGCCCGTGACATGGCTTGGTGAGAACGATGGGAGCTGACACCATGGGGAACGTCTTCCCCGTTCGCCATGACACCCCTACGTGCCCAGCATCACACCCTCTAGGTAGGCTCTTAAGCCAGACTTGGCATCAACTGTCTCCTGGGCACCACAGGTTAGACTGGTGTGGACTCTTGACCCATACTTAGTATCTCCCTCCTGGAATTCGACGTTAAAATCAGCAGCTTGTGACCTAGCTTGGGGTGGTCTTTCACGTAGGGGAAATGCTATGGAGGAGCTCTTCTGGCTTCTGTGTGGCCCAAGAGCCAGAGAAATCCGGTCTGCACAGAAGAATCAGGCAGGTGTGCAAAGGAGCCCAGAGGGACCCGGGGTGGTTTTCAGGGCTCTGTGCTGGGTCCTCTTTCCCTGCAAGGTCAAGGTCGTCATGCAGCTTGTCCTCTGAGCTCCCGGAGATGCCACTGTGGCAACGCCACAGCCCCTTCCTGTTGAGTGAACAGAAGCTGTTTTTTTCTGGTTTTGTTCTGCACAGCTGCAGACCCCCATCTGAATAATATTTCTCAGTGACTTTTGCTCAGGCTCATGTAGGGCAAAACAAGGGTATACATACCAAAGAATTTCCCATTGGAAATAAGAAATCATGTTCTGACTGCTGAGATCAAAAAGATTATGGAGCCTTCGTCACTGGAAAGACTCAGAAAGAGGCAGGCACTCAGTAACCCCAGCTGGATTAGGTATTTACTTACCCTGTGGTAAGGGTGAAGCGAGCGGGTTTGGTTTAGTTTTTTTTTTTTTTTTTCTTACGTGATGTCTTTTAGTTCAGCAGTAAGTGTGCGTTGATCAATAGAGTAATAGGCCAGTTGTGTTTCCTTATCTTATTGCAGAGCCTAGAAGGGAACTTGCACAATTCGGAATCTGGTAAATTCTTTCAGTTCATGATGGTGACAAAACCTTGAACAATTGCCCAGGACACGGGCACACGCTTTTCCCTTACGCAGCTTGAGGTAGCCTTCACTTATGACAGCATTCGAAATCACAGGGAATGAGTTGCCTCTCCCAGGTGATTTGCAGTATGGAAGGGCAGAGTGTATGTATCGTGGGTTCCTGAGACCGAGAGATTCAGTGAATTTCTCAGAGCACTTTTCAACTTTTGACAGATGTTTTCTGTGACATTCATATTTTCTCCTTGTCAGTCTGCTGCTGTGTGTCATCTACCTTACTTGCCTAGATAAGAGTCTATCAGGAAATTACTTTCATCCCTTTTCACCATCTACTTTGTAACAACGTTGCATAATCAAAATTCAGGCACCTCCTCACAGTTTTATCTGAAGGGGTCAGAGGCAAGATGCTTCTTGATGAACGTGGACTTGGCTTCCTTATTTTTCTTTTCGTAAATCGAGTCTGTTCATACTCAGTGAACATATATGAAGATGCCCTCTTAAAAAATGAATATAATTATGATTCTGGTGTGAAACACTTGGGTTTTCTGGAGTGTTCTCGTGCCATGCGCGTGTGGGAGTTTAAGGAACACTTTGCATGGAGAAGTGCATATGCCACTGTGCGTTACCCTAGGCAGGACTCGGAAGTCTCCACCTCTGTGCATTTTGTTTTCAGAGAAGAATAAAATAGTTTGAAGACCATTTAAATGGTGTAATCCAGAGTAGCAGAACTCAAGGATTCATCCAAACTCTTTTTTTTTTTTAATTTTTTTTATTACGTTTCTTTATTTTTGAGAGGCAGAGAGAGACAGAGCATGAATGGAGAGGGGCAGAGAGAGAGAGGGAGACACAGAATCCAAAGCAGGCTCCAAGCTCTGAGCTGTCAGCCCAGAGCCCAACACGGGGTTCAAACCCACGAACTGTGAGATCATGACCTGAGCCGAAGTCGGACGCTCAACCGACTGAGCCACCCAGGCACCCCAATCCATCCAAACTCTTTTAAGTCAGCATTCTGATTGATTAAATACGTAACATACAAAATCTTTTGTATATTTATGTGATTTTATGCAGTGGGTATGCTCTCAAAGTTACATGTGAATAAAGTTACATAGTTAGAATTTGTTCTAAAAATTCTAAAAGTCATTGAGGACTTTTCAGTGTGGTGGCTGGAGGTGGAGGAAGGATCCCTTTCCAACTAGACCCCACCGCCATCATACTCTCTCTCGAGAAGCCCATGGCCAGGCAGGGCCTTCAGAAAATCACTGCAGAGAATGTCAAACACTGCTTTATGAAAGGGTCTATTTGTGAATGATTTGGAAACAGATCAAACAGTAGAACCAACCATGAATGTGTGTTTATCCATCCACCCAGCCATTCATCATCCATCCATCCATCCATCCATCCATTCAGACATCAAACAGTTCACTGCTTCCAAAGGGCAGCAGATGTATTCACTTCTAAGGTAAACATACATACACGGTGTAGTTACTGTTTTCTAGAAAATTACGTAGTGGAGAGATAAGACAATTCGTGTTGGGCCATCTCACAGATGCGCTACATGTTTCTCTGGTGTTTCGCTAGCGAAATACCTTGGGGTATGTGGGATCAACATTGAGCAGCCTTACGCTAAGATCTGTACTGCGTCCATGATATTGTATATTTTATCATAGGGCACCGTAATCAGCAACGGGAAGGTCCTGAGCCACAGCGAACTTCTTTTTCTGTTCCTTTGGAATTGTGAGCTCTGCGGCCGTAATCAGAGTTCTAATTCATGTATTTAATGTGTCCCAGCCATTAAACGTTTTTTTCCCCTCTTTCTTGAAATCCTGCAACAACAAGGATTTTTGACTGGGTTATTGAGATTAGGCCACAAAGCCGGCACATTTCCCCCCTAATGTTTTATGCTTCGGACATTCTGGTTCTTTCCGGTGCTAAAAGAAGCTGGCCTGAGACCTGGGCCGTTCTTCTTCCTCTGACTAGGGGCCTAGCAGGAATACAGTGGCCTGGAATTCAGAAGAGCTGGGATTGTGTTCCCGCACTGCTGTGCATTCTGTCTGAAAGAACACTTCTTTCCGGTGCCTAAAGGAGAAAATTCCCATGTCCCTAGAAATCTGCTTCTCCGGCTTCTTCTCCTGGCTGTTTAGCTGAAGAGTCCCGACGCCGTCCAGTTCATATAGCTGTGAAGGGAGTGCTGTTTCTGAAGGCCGGCTCTGCTTTTGTTCATTACTAAAAAATCAACATGTCCCGATGACCACAACTGTTACTTTCCATAATGTCGAGAACGTAAGTTAGGATCTGGAGTCTGGACAGCAGTCTCTTGCGTTCAGGTCCTGGAGCCACTTCCTCTCGTGTGGATGAATCTAAGACTCGGGGAGGTGGTTGAGCTAAAATGTAGGACACAGGTTGTTGGAGGACATTGTGCGCTCACTTCTGCCTCTCTCGCTTGCCTTGTTGCTCGATCCCCACCTTTTCTTTATGCTGAGCACGTGGGGTCTGAGCACTGGCCAAAGGCCGTGTGTCCTGGGAACTGATGATCCCTGATGGTCAGCACGTGGCCTAGAGTTATTCGGATCAGTGCCTAGGGTTCTAGATTTCTCTACTGCTTTTAGGTTGACGCGGCTCCTGTAGGTGTGGGATGTGACTTAGGCGACTGAGGATCTTGGCCACCTCCTATCGAATAGGAAGCTGGGAGGTGACAAGGTAATGGTGATGCTCTGGTGATCTCTTGTCTCGAGGCCAGCACACTACACTGGGACCGCCTTACTTTCTATCTAGAGGTGTCTGGATTGCTTTGGGAGAAGCATAGTCTAAAGAAAAATCACAGAACCGTTTTCCTTTGTGCTATACACACGACTCTAGGGAGAGTACTTTACTTTTGACATTTCCGGTCACCAACTGTGTGTTTTTTTTCCACGCCAAACACTCCTGCAGCACCAGCTGGGTGTCTTGAGGTTTAACTCGATGCTGATGTTATTATGTACGTGGAGGCAGCGTCAGGCCCCACAGGCTAAAGACTCAGTTCTACGAGACCGCCCCCATCTCCGACAAATCCCCTTATTACTGGTGCTTCTGATCTACTGGCTGGAATTTGGAGGTTCCCACAGCTCCCTCCTTGGGTTTGAGTCATTTGCTAGAGTGGCTCACAGAACTCAGGAAAATAGTTGACTTATTAGATTATCAGTGTGTCATAGGAGGATGTAACTTAACAGCCCTGAGGGAAAGATGCACAGGGCAAGGTATTGTGGGAAGGGGCGTGGAGCTTCCGTGCCCTCTCTGGGGGCACCACCCTCCCAGCACATCTCCGTGTCTGCCCGCCTGGAGGCTCTCCAAGCTCCAGCTCCCTCCTCTTGGGTTTGTATGGAGGCCCCATGACATAGGCAGAGTTGATTAAATCATTGGCCATTGGTGCTTGATTCACCCTCCATCCCCTTTCCCTTCCCTGGAGGTCAGGGGGTGGGACTGAAAGTTCCAACCCTCTTTTTTTTTTTTTAAGTTTATTTGTTTATTTTGAAAGAGAGAGAAAGAGAGCACGTGAGTGTGAGCAAGGGAGGGCCGAAGACAGAAGGAGAGAGAGAATCTCAAGCAGGCCCCACACTGTCCATGCAGAGCACGATGTGGGGCTCGAACTCACGAACTATGAGATTATGGCCTGAGCCAAAATCAGGAGTCAGGCACTCTACTGACTGAGCCACCCAGGTGCCCCTGAAAGATCCAACCCTCTTTTCACAGGGTGGGTTCCCCTGGCAGCCAGCCCCCATGCTCAGAAGTTCCAGAAGTCACCTCATGACTATAAACTCAGCTGAAAAGGGCTACTTAGGAATGAACCACAGAAGAGACTCATTTCACCTTTGTTGCTCTTATCACGTAGGAAATTCCAAGGGTCTTAGGAGCTCTCTGCCAGAAATGGCAATGAAAACCAAATATTGGTCATCTTTTTAATTTTTTTTTAACTTTTTTTTTAACGTTTATTTATTTTTGAGACAGAGAGAGACAGAGCATGAGCAGGGGAGGGGCAGAGAGAGAGGGAGACACAGAATCTGAAACAGGCTCCAGGCTCTGAGCTGTCAGCACAGAGCCCGACGCGGGGCTCGAACTCACGGACCGCGAGATCATGACCTGAGCTGAAGTCGGCCGCCCAACCGACTGAGCCACCCAGGCGCCCCTGGTCATCTTTTTTTAAAAAAAATTTTTATAATTCCAGTATAGTTAACATACAGTGTGAGTTTTTGATGGACAATATAGTGATCCACATTTCTGTACGTTACTCAGTGCCTATCACGATTAAGGGTACTCTTAACCCGTTTACCCATTTCCCCATTTCTCCCCTTCCCATCCCTTGCCCTCTGGTGACCATCAGTTCTGTGTAGTTAAGAATCTGTTTTTTGGGGCGCCTGGGTGGCGCAGTCGGTTAAGCGTCCGACTTTAGCCAGGTCACGATCTCGCGGTCCCGGAGTTCGAGCCCCGCGTCGGGCTCTGGGCTGATGGCTCAGAGCCTGGAGCCTGTTTCCGATTCTGTGTCTCCCTCTCTCTCTGCCCCTCTCCCGTTCATGCTCTGTCTCTCTCTGTCCCAAAAATAAATAAACGTTAAAAAAAAAAAAAAAGAATCTGTTTTTTGGTTTGGTGTATATTTCTTCTTATATGTTACAGTACCACGCATAATTATAAAAGCTTTTAGAGACAGGGAAATTTGAAGGTCTTCTGTTTATTAAATTATTTTGTGGAATACTGTTACTTTTCTTGGGCTTAACAATATTCATGTGGTTATATAGGAAAATGTCCTGAATCTTAAGAGATAACAAAGTATTTAGGCATAAAGTGTCATTATGTCTGTAACGTACTTGTAGTCTGTAAACTACTTTCACGTAGTTCAACAAAAACAAGGATGGACAGGTAGGTGTGATGACAGGTGAACAAAATGGGGCAAAAATTTTAATATTTGGTGAATCGGAATAATAGATCCACGTGTATTCATTGGACTGTCTTCCCAACCTTCCGATCAATGCAAACATTTTCAAAATAAAAAATGCCATCGTTCCAGCCAATGGCATAGCAGAGGTCAGGCCTAAATGAGTTGGTTTAGAGTTATCACGTCAGAATTTGGCCACGAAGTAGGGAGGAGCATGTGAAATTTGACGGGTTGTCTCAGGGAGGCTGGAGGTGGAGGCTGGAGGTTCTTCACTTCAAGGCAGCATACAGCTGGCTTCCGGCCACACTCAGCATATTCAGTGCCACCTTCCAGGTGGGACCCAGCCTAAGCGTTGTGGTCTAAGCGTTCGTGTCCCCACCCGGTTCGCAGGTGGAAATCCTAGCCCCAGTGTGATCGTGTAGGGAGAGGTGGGGCCGCTGGAAGGTGGTGAGTTCACGAAGCGGGGGGCCTCACGAATGGGATTAGTGCCTTTTTAAGAAGAGAGCAGAGAGTCAGCTGGCCCTCTTTGTACCATGTGAGGATACGAGAGGCTGGCAGATTCCAACACAGAAAGGTCTCTCACCAGATCCCAGCCACCTTGGCACCTGCTCTCAGACTCCCGGCCTCTAGACAGTGAGAGATAACATTTGTGTTATTTCTAGGCCACTCAGTCGTGGGAGTCTGTCATGGCAGCCCGAATCGAGTGAGGCACTGAGGCTGCGTTTGCCTTGATTTCCCTTCACCACCTCCGGCCACATCCCCGTCCCTCAGACCTGCTCATCGCCCGGACAAGTTTATGACAGGAATGTGGTGATGGTTTTGTGGGTGTGTACCCATCTCCACACTCCTCAGGTTGTATACGTTAAATACGTACAGCCTTACGTATGTCGGTCAGACCTTAAGTGGCGTTTAATTTAAAAAAAAAAAAAAAAAAAAAAAAGACGTGCTGTTTGCCATGTGGGACATGTCTCAGGTTCCAGGGTTCTTTTGTTGAAGGACACCTGTTTTTTTCAGAGACTTAGATTTCTAGCCCATGTCTCTAAATGCTTTTAACTTGGTACCCTGTGAAATAAAAATGTGCTTGAATTTGCATCAGAGTCTGCGAAACGGGCTGTTTTCCATGGATCAGTTGGCCTGCAGTGTAGACTGTGTTCCAGTGCCGCATCTCCAGAACTCCGGCATCTCATCTCCTGTTGTATCGTACATCTCTCCTGACCAACTCTGGTTGTCTTTCCTCTTGGCTCCCAGGGATTAGGGTGAGGCCATAGAGGGAAGGCCATTTTTTTTGAGAGATGGTCCCCCCAAAATTGCTCTATCGACTACTACCTGGAGAAGGGCACTGTGGTGGCAAGAGAGAAAGAGAGTTTCCTGGTTTCCATCACTCAGCAGGCACGCTATAGACGATGAAGAGTTGCCATTTGCTTTTCCTGGCAGAGTTCCCCTCAGGGGGCCGCTAGGAGGGCATTATTATCGCTGTTTGTGGATAGAGAAATGAAGGCACAGAATAATGAGCAGACCACACAGGGATAATATGACTTTTGCCTCAAGGTAAATACATGAGTATCGGAGGCAGTCTGATGAGTTGTGAGGGTTCCTTTGTTGAAAGAGGGAAAGATATTGGGGCACCGGGGGGCTCAGTCGGTTAAGCAGCCAACTTTGGCTTTGGTCATGATCTCTCGGTCTGTGGGTTCGAGCCCCACGTTGGGCTCTGTGCTGACAGCTCAGAGCCTGGAGCCTCCTTCTGATTCTGTGTCTCCCTCTCTCTCTACTCCTTCCCTGCTCATGCTCTGTCTCTCTCTGTCTCTCAAACATAAATAAATGTTAAAAAAAAAAAAAAAGCACAGACGCTACACTGTGTGAAAGAGGAAGTATTTACCACGCTGGGAGTGGAAATGATTGATTGGTTTCAGAATAAAGTATATGCAAGGTCAGAGAAAGGGGTATCGAGCAGCAGGAAGGCAGGAGTGGGGTTTGAATTTCAGACTGTTCTCACGAGAATCATGTGTGGAAGGTGCTAAACCCAAAGGAGGAGAGACGACAGCTACTTTGTAAAGCGGCTGCGAATGTTTTGTAGTTACCCCAGATGAATATCAGCGCTCACGTCTGTGAGCTATACGCCCAGGAATGGAGGTTCAGGGCTGCAGTAGACAGAACACTCACTCGAGATCTGCCCTGTCCCTCGTCCGCCTCAGTGAAACAGTGGTCATGTTGGGAGGCCCATGTGGCAAAGAGCTGTGGGTGGCTTTTTATAGTCGAGGGAGGTACCTAGCCAACAGCCAGCAAAAGACTGAAGCTCTCAGTCCAACAGCCACCAGGAACTGAATGCTCTCAGCAGTCACGCCGATGGAAAAGCAAATCCTTCCCTGATTGAACCCCTAGATGCGAACCAGCCTCACCAGCACCTTGCCTTCATCCTCATGTACCGAAAGTGGCGGAGAATAGGCCGATAAAGCGGTCGATCAACAAGGGTAGAGAAACCGAACCAGGCAGAAGCCTGTACCTGAATTTTGGTCTTGGCTCGGCCATTTCCTAACTGGGTGGTTACTGACCAGGTCCCTCACCCGGCCTGGCCATCCCTCACCTTTTGTGTGCAGTGAAGGCATTTGGCTAGATTACCTCCTGAATCCCTAGCAACATGACATTTTAACGAGTCTAAGATTTACCTGCGACATCTGAGGAACTCATCTACTCTGCGAATGAATGTTTAGAGGTAAAAAGAAAAATCAGGAGGCTAGCCAAACCTGTGTCCTACCTAGAAAATTAGCCCGGTCGAACCACCTCTGCCGTATGTAGTCGGCAGAGCCTGCAACTTGATTCTCTGCTTCTGAGTCACTGGAGAGGGAAACGCACGGATTAACGAGTTTCTTTTTTGATTCCGCCACTCTTTTCCCCTTATATCTTTGACTCCACTGACCAAAAATATCCTGACTAAATCTTCCCTGATTAATTCTGTTGAACGCTAAAACACGGCCAACTTAGTGTTTGCATTTCTAAACCCTGAAAAGAAGAGAAACGGCAATCTGGATTTCCAGTGAAATCCTTAAAGAATCTAAGGACTGCTTTTGAGCCCCAGGAGCACCTGTCTTCAGGTTACATCTTTGAGGGAGCAGAGGGAGCGCCCTGGAGACTCGACCCTGGTTCTGTTGTTGCCATAAGATGGTTATGGGGCTTTGAATACGTTCCTTGAAAAAGAAATTGTGCCATCGTTGCAGCCACCTGAGAGCTCAGTGGGTCTTTGTGGTGAGGAGCTCTGTGGACGTGGTTTCCATAGACTAACTCCGGCCTGCAGCTGTTCTTGGAAGGGAGGGTAAGAATAGAAGTGGGGAAAGTTTGAAAGGCTGTTGACGGGACCGGCTTTTGGGAGTTGCCCCTTTGAGAACGGTTGACAAGGGGAGTGCCTCGCACCCCCAGACGTGGAGAGCTTTATCTCACGCAGGTTCTGACGCACAGAGCTGTCCCCGGGAGCATCTTCTCAAATGTCACGTGGGGAGGGACTCGGCCATTCCTGCCTGCTGTCACAGCAGGTCGTAACTTTGCTATCTTTGGGCAAAGCTACCCACGGATGGACTTTTGGTTTTCTGTTTCAGCATAAAGAGGTATTAAAGCTTCCCCCCCACCCCGCCCCCAGCAAACTCCAGATGTTAGAGGGCTGGCATGGGGAGTGGCGAATCGTCCTTTTACAGTACCGCAGTGCTCGTGCGTGGTTCTCAGGGTCCTGCTGAAGTCTATGAGCTTTGCAAGAGAGAATGCCCTCCGACGTACGCTGTGATTCCATCCATCTAAAGATCACAGTTTGGCACAACTAGTCTGTGGTGCTAAAAACCAGAAGAGTGGTTACATGTAGGGTGTGGGGACTGGGAAGGGGCTATGAGGGAAGGGAGCTGTCTTTCTGGTATGGTGATAATGTTCGGGATGGTAGTCTGGACGGCAGGCTGTGTGTATGTAAGCGGGGGCGTGTGTATGTAAAAAGTCGTCGGGTGCTTTGCCGTATTGTGTATACCGCACCTGAAAAATCTTTTTGTAAAAGGTGGTTGTTGGGGATGGGGATTCCTCCCTATAGACATATGGGTTACGGGGCGAATCTGGCTGTTTATGGAGGATGGTGACCCCCGTAGGACCTGTGGCTGTGGTTCTTTTGTTGTCCTTGTCATTGTTGTTCCATTGAAGTCCTTAACAGCAGGGTCACTTTTATTTTTTTTATTTATTTATTTTTTTAAAGGTACTTTTTTTTTTCCAACGTTTATTTATTTTTGGGACAGAGAGAGACAGAGCATGAACGGGGGAGGGGCAGAGAGAGAGGGAGACACAGAATCGGAAACAGGCTCCAGGCTCCGAGCCATCAGCCCAGAGCCTGACGCGGGGCTCGAACTCACGGACCGTGAGATCGTGACCTGGCTGAAGTCGGACGCTTAACCGACTGCGCCACCCAGGCGCCCCAGGGTCACTTTTAAACATAGCCCGTTTGTTTTGCACAGTTTGATGCTTGTAAATAGACGCACATCGCGTTTCCCCTGTCTGTAGCAATGCTGCAGATTCAACTCATCCATGTACATCCTGCTTTAGGGCGCTGGGATTTCTGAACAAGCATATGCCCAGAGAAGACCACAGGTTTTGGCTCTGTAATGACAAGGACACTAAGGCCATGGTGAAAATAACCGGGGCTTTGTGTAGTACCCTCTCTCTGTGCCATTATTTTCCTATTCCCAGTTTTCTCCCAGAAGATAACAAAGGAGGTAGAAGAAAGGTAAAGCATAGTTGGCTCACTTAGAAGTTTTGTCTCCGTTAATTGTGAGTTTTTATGAAGACAGTAGTCCAAACTATAAGGTTGGAGGGTCCCTCCTTGCTTAAATTCCCACGCTTTTACTGACTCCAGATAGTCCAGCCAACTTACTGCTGGCTATGATTTTGAACACCATCCTCTCCGTGACTTTCAGTTCAGATAATTGCAGGTGCAAAGTGGATGTTCATTTGAAAACTTGCAGTCCACCAGCTTGTAAATTTAAATTAGAAAACAAAGTAAATTTAGTCCTTAGAACCATACTTTAAAAAAAAATTTTTTTTAAGGTGTATTTATTTTTGAGAGAGACAGAGTGCGAGCGGGGGAGGAGCAGAGAGAGAGGGAGACACAGAATCGGAAGCAGGCTCCAGGCTCCGAGCTGTCAGCACAGAGCCCGACGCAAGGCTCGAACTCACAAACGTGAGATCATGACCTGAGCTGAAGTCGGACGCTTACCGACTGAGCCACCCAGGGGCTCCAGAACCATACTTTTAATATAATGGGGGTAGAACGAAGGATTTGTTTTCTGCACCGAGGGGCTGTGAGCCTTCTGGTCTGCAGATTCTAGCACTGGAGACACCACGTTGGGGGCTGGAAGCGGGACTGAAGAGTGAGGACCTGCAGAAAGCAGGGGCCAGACTGGACCAAATGGTGTCCGAGTCCTGGGCAGGGTGGGGTCCGACTGCGTTTCCAAAGCACGTAGAGATCATCTCTGGCTTTGATACGATTCGCTGCTTTCCGGAACAAAGGGCCTGGGGTCGGGCGTGACACGCTGTGTCCCGCTGGAGCGTGATTGTGTCAGGTGTCTGTGTTCTTGGAGTGCTGCCAAGAAGGTTGGTGCACGGCGTCGGCTCTTCATCCAAGTGAGTTCAGATATGTCCAGGCGATAAAACGGATGCATGCGTTATCTCTCACATTAAAAGTGGCCTCTGCCCAGGGGCACTTGGGTGGGTCAGTCGGTTAAGCATCTGACTTCGGCTCAGGTCATGATCTCGCGGTTCGTGGGTTCGAGCCCCGCGTCAGGCTCTGTGCTGACAGCTGGGAGCCTGGAGCTTGCTTCGGATTCTGTGTCCCGCTCTCTCTCTCTGCCCCTCCCCGCTTGCGCTCTATCTCTCTCTCTCTCTCTCTCAAAAATAAATATACATTAAAAAAAGAGAGGCCATCAGGGGCGCCTGGGTGGCTCAGTCAGTTAAGCGTCCGACTTCAGCTCAGGTCATGATCCCACAGCCCGTGAGTTCGAGCCCCGCATCAGGCTCTGTGCTGACAGCTCGGAGCCTGGAGCCTGCTTCGGTTTCTGTGTCTCCCTCTCTCTCTGCCCCTCCCCTGCTCATGCTGTGTCTCTGTCTCAAAAATAAGTAAACATTAAAAAAAAAAAAAGTGGTCTCTGCCCATGTGAGCTTCCCTAAGTGAGGTTTCAGAGACAAACGGATTCCCCAGGGAACGGGCCTTCCTATTCCCCATTTTCCAAGACCTTTTTGATGTTCGTGTTTCTGTTACATTCGCTAGTAGATCTTTTCTATGCGCTTGAATTCCTTACTCCTACAAAAGGTCTTCACAAACCGCCTTACCTAATCCAAATCATTTCCCTGAGAATAACTACGCAGCTAAATGGGTTGTACTGTTGGATTGTATAGCTCAGATGCATTTAATTTGCCTTAAGAGAAAAGTAGCATTAGACAAGAAAAAAATAAATTTTTACTAGAAATATTTTAATGAGCTATTTTAAAAATACATTCTCCTTGAAGTAAAATATCCACAATGAAGAATGAATAGAAGTTGTAAATGTGCGATTTGATGGACTTTTACAAAACGGATATATTCATGTTTCCTGTATCCAGATCACGAAATAGAATATGATGGGCATGTAGGCTGTTTATTTTTGACACTCATATAGGAGCTCTGCGTACTTAATTTTAAAACGATAAAAAAAAAAAAAAGCCATAGGCTTTCACTCCTATAGCTTCCTATAGAGGCAAAAGCTGTTTCAATGAAAATCTAGCTGTGTCCTGTCCTTGATAAGGAAACTGTGTCTGCACAGGTATTTTGTTGCAATGATCAAGGTATCTTTCATGCATTCTAATGTGGGCATCATGTCAAAAATGGGATCACATCGTGCTTCTTAGAAAAACTGGGTTTTTAGAAAACTTCTTAGAAAAACTGGGTTTACTTTATAATTGTAATGCCCCTTTGAAAGAACTGTCTTCCAGACAGATCTCTGTGCTGCAGTGCTCATATCTGTTTGTGTATGATTGTCCGCCTGGTTTACTAGATCCTTAACATTTCATCATAGTTATTTTAAAGTTCCTGTCCTTGAGGGTTTTTTTTAAATTTTGTTTTGAGAGAGAGAGAGTGTCTGCATGTGCACAAGCAGGGGAGGGGCAGAGAGAGAGGGAGAGAAGGAATCCCAAGTAGGCCCCAAGTTCTGTGCAGAGCCCGACACTGGGCTCTATCTTACAACCGTGAGATGATGATATCAAGAGTTGGACACTTAACTGGGTCACCCAGACGCCCCTAAAGTTCCTGTCCTTAGAGAACCAATGTCCGGTAGTCTTTGTATATGATTCTCTTGATGGTTTCATTTCTTGACAATGGGTGGGTTTCTTGACTTGCTTTATTGTGTGTCCCATAATATTTGATTGGCCACTGGATGTTACATGGACAGAATAGACTGGTACGTATTATTGGTGCCCATGGGCACACATCGTTTTGTACCAGGCCATTAATGTGGGAGGTTGAGTCAGTCTAGCTGAGTTTGGGTTTTCTTGGGTCTTCCACTCTAACCCTCCCTCAGCAGCAACGGATCTTTACCTGTATCCCGGGGGGCAAGAGGATTTTCTGTTTCACCTGCAGAGTGAGCTGTCTTTGCTCCTACCCCCACCCCAGAAGCAGTAGATCTTTTCCTCTGGCCCTGGAGTACGAGAGTTTGCTGCGCAGTGGCTGAAGGCTTTTGCTTAGTAAGAGAGCAGGTTTGGGGAAGTGGACAGGGCACCATGCCTGTCTCCCAGCAGCCCCATCACCTGCCACAAGTCTGTGCCGCCCTGAACAGCTCTTGACATCTCTGGCCATGCCCCGGATCCTTCTAGTGAGCTAGTGGGGGAGGACTCAGGGAAAAGAGCTTGGGACTGGGTGCAAACTCCCTTTGCGTCGGAGCCTCTTAGCTCTTGCAAATTGATACACTAGGGTGCACTTTGCCTTTAACAATTCATTAAAAATGTGACTGATTTCTTCTTGCCCACTGCTCTGGAAACCTCCTCTTTCTTCCATGCTCTGCTAAAGGGGAAACAGATGGTGTGCTTCATGTCAACTCCCAGGCACTCGTCACTCTTCGGAATTCCGTTTACACGTCTGCCCTGTGACGTCTGCTCTCGGAGGGGCTCAATAAATATTTTAAGTGTTTAGATCATCCAGCTCTTTCTTGTTGTTTGGGTAGAGTAACAATTCTTTTGAATCTTTCCACATACTAAGGCAAATCAGTACTTGGTTTTAACTTTTAAGTTAATATTAATTACGTATTTGTTTTTGGTGTTGGCAAATAGTACCAACTTACCAAGAGGCTAGGTCTTAAGTATTACTCGTCCCCGGGCCCCAGGTTAGCGTAGTAAAGACAGAGACACCTGTTTCCGGAACCATTTTTGATCCTTAGATAATTGTATGTAAAAGGGAAGCGAGGTGACATCTCTATCTCAGGTCAAAGGTGTAAACTTTTTTACTGGTTAGGTTTTTATAGATCACCGTCCCGTCCGTATCATAGTATCTTTGCCGAATGTCTCGTGGTCCATGCCTGTCATTATGAAAAACCCACGTCTCAGAACAAGAGAGGAGGAGGTGCATGAGCGTTTGGTGCTTTTCCTCTTGAGCTCCATCCGGTGCTGCTGTCTTCTTGCCACTTCTTGCCACTTGCCACTTGTCACTTGCCACTTAGCAGTTAGCAGTCTCTACCCCTTCTCGAACCGCCTCCCCCCACGAGTCCAGCGGTTTACAGCATTTGGCCCCAGATACCTTCCCTACATCGAAACAAGACACTAACCCCCCTCCCAAGTTTTGCAGAAAGGGGACACCTAAAAAATCCCACTTTAATATAGTGAGCGGCAGGAAAGAGCCTTCTCTGAATTTGAATGCCACTTGTGTGGGGACCCAGCCTTAGAAAAGGAGCTGGGGGCGTTTTAGAAGGTGGTGCCTTTGAGCAAAGCTTTTGCTGGGATGCAGAAAGTAGCTGATGCAAACCAATGGATGAAGATGGTTTGGGACGCCCATTCTGTTTAAAATTCAAGATGTGATATACCGCTCTGATTAAAAAAATATATATATAAGTAGAAAATTAAGGCCGTCTGTCGTGGGTCTGTGCTCCTGTCAAATTAGCAGTAAAGATAATCCCAGCGGGTCTGATCAGCTCTCTGTGTATGCTTGCCCAGTATTCTCACAGTGAAGGCTTTTTCTATGAACCTGGAAGACATCAGTTATTTTATATTCCCACCCAAGTGCCCTGCTGGAGTCACGTGATGCCTTGGAAAAGCAAGTTTGAGATTCCGTCATGGAGGCAGAGAGCTTTGGAAGTGTTTGGAGAAGGGAAGGGATCTTTCATTTTGGAAAATCTCTGCAACAGGATGGAGGCTGGACTGAACCCCGTGTCTGGCCGGGAGGCCAAGTGCTGTGATTGAGGCAGGAAGAAACAGGTGACGACTGAGGCCCGGTGAGCGGGCGTGCAGAAGGTGGGATGGGCTGGGGACAGCCAGGGATAGAAGCGGTGGCATTAGAAGTTGATGATGGCATACAGTGAGTGCACGAGGGGGGTGAGGAGGGGAGGGTGGTCACATTTGTGACGTGGCCACCGGCTCATCTCCAGATAGTAGCATCCATTAATTAGTTGGAGATGGTTTCCAGAATTCAGGAGAGAGGTTCGGGTTGACTGCCCTTATCAAAGTACAGGTGACAGGCGATAAATGAAGCCATGAATCAATGCCGTGGCTCCCATCGATTAGTTGGGCTTCTTGTTCACAAGTAACAGCTAGCCCATCTATTAATCATGTGCAAAATGGTAATTTTTGAAGAGCAACTGAAGACCCGTATGCACTGTGGGAGAGCAAATGGCCAGGCCTGAGAAACGGACATGACGTTGGGGGTCCACATGCTAGGAAGCGGCGACCACAGCGAAGTCCATGCCTAAGAAGGCGGCCTGCTCCTGACCAGCCTGGTCTCCACTTGGTTCCTCTGTCTTTGCTTGCTCGAGATTTACAGGCAGATGATTGGCTCAGTCTGGGTCACGTGGTTCCCCTGGCTGTACCAGGAGGTAGGGTGTTGAAGAATCTTCTGTCCCTGGCTGCGGTGGTGAGAAGCTGCAGTAAGAGGCAGGCTCAGAATGTTCTGGCAGGATTATGCACAATGGGAATTTGCCCCCAAATGTGTGTCAGGACATCAGTAGTCAGAGGGGATAGATGCTGGAAAACAACCAAAAGGGTTATCGTACGTAAGGAAGGTGTCTTCAACAACAAGAAAATTGGACTAAGAAATGGATGGACAGACAGATATACGGACATAAAGGAGCTAGCATAGGAAAATGGAAGAGAGTCGGAAAGACACAGGAAGGACAAAAAAAAAAAATAAGGTCACAGAAACAAGGAAAGGAAAAAGTGTTAGAGCAGGACTGGTGAATGACCTCAAATGCAGCAGCAGTTAAGGAAGATGAATAAAAAGCATCCTTTTGTTCTGTTAGTGGATTGTTGGCTTTCTGAGCATGCTGCACTCTCCATTGTCCGTGGTAGAATTTGGAACGGCAAGCATATCTCTTCCTCCCGTTCCCTGTTCTGATGCCTCCGTTTCTTTCAGCTTGCTGGGATCTAAGAGTGGTAGCTGGTGCTTAGAGCATCAGACTAAATAAATAAGTACTACTTCCTGTCTAATTGGCTTAGACACGGATGTAATTAAGCATTGTTGGGAACTTTGTGAATCCCTGATGCAGAGAAGAGGTGAAGCCTCAGCTTGTGTTAGAGATGTCTTCTTCCCACGGAATAAAGAAGGGTGTGAGTCTCAGAGACGTGGGGAGCGTCCTCCCTGCAGCTGAGAGGTGTCACAGTGCCGTGATCACAGTCGTTGCTCAGCTCCTGCCCCTGACGCTTCTGGGTTCGCCCACAAGTGAGCCTCTTACAGAAAGCAGCGGGAATCCTGTTTAGAAGAAGGGCTCCCTTCAGCTAAGCTCTTGGGACCGAATGCTCTCTGAACCTGGGGAGAGCGTGATCAACTCCGAGGAGGAGGGAGCCGGGAAGCTGTGGAAACCATCAAAAGCTCAAAGGTCTAAGGTCACTTTGCCCCCTCCTCCCCTGGGTGGCGCAGTCGGTTAAGCGTCCGACTTCAGCCAGGTCACGATCTCGCGGTCCGTGAGTTCGAGCCCCGCGTCGGGCTCTGGGCTGATGGCTCAGAGCCTGGAGCCTGTTTCCGATTCTGTGTCTCCCTCTCTCTCGGCCCCTCCCCCGTTCATGCTTTGTCTCTCTCTGTCCCAAAAATAAATAAACGTTGAAAAAAAAAATTAAAAAAAAAACAAAACATTTTAATTGTCAGACTTTGTTATGAGATTGAAGCAGTGGCCCTGGGAGATAACATAAAATAATTACTTCTGTTCAACTTTCTGCCTAGAGAAACTACTGCCTCGAGATAACCACTGTTTATGGGTTGGGTTAAGCCTAACCAATCTATGATAGGCATTCACCTGCAAACACATACATTCACACCTATATTTTTTTGCTACAAGGGGATCATAGTTTGTACACTGTTCTGCACCTGGCTTTTTTTCACTTAGTAAGACACGTATACGTAATGTTATATCTTTCGATGCCAGGCGTGCAGTGAAATGGCGGTGTACAAATTCTGAATTTCGTTTTCCATTTAACTCTTTGGGCCTTGGGAGAAGGAGATGCAGAAAAAGGCAAAGAGATACAGAGGTGCAGGCAAAGAAAACAGGAATGAAGTATGATGTCTGTGGTTCTGCTCTGTTCGCTGGCCCCTTAGGAGGTCTCGGCCCCCCGTGGACTTGCACAGTGTGCTGACTTGACCCCACAGGGCGCGAGCCTCCCATTCAGAGGCAGATTGTCGAGCCTGCGCTAGCTCCTTTATTTGATAGCCCCCTGAGGAAGTAGTAATCAGATGTGATTTTGACTAAATCAGACCTCACTCCTACCTGAGAGGTATGCGTCCCCTGTTGGCAATGAGCTGTCACGCATTTGAGCCTCTCCCTGTTGCGGGACGATTCGTTTTGTTCCAGTTTTTAGTATTATTAAAGCTTTCACAGTAACCATCCTTGCGCAGCAATCTTGTAGATTAGTCTTTGGACTTTCTGTGGGATCGCTACTGGGAAATGCAGTTGCTGGGCCGAAGGGAATGCACATTAGTATTACCGAGAAGATACTCTCGCCACAAAATGCCTTCCAGAAGGTGTATGCTGATTTCCAACACGTGCCTACTTCCCTATGAACTGGATGGGCCACCAGCTTATTTTTCATTCTTTTTCTCCACTTGCCACCACTAAGAATCCTTTGACTAGCTGCCGCATTGTGCTCGCGATTTAGCGTAGGCAGTTAGAACACTTAGGGAAATGAACTGTTCTCTTTCCGTGCACCTTATATGGTTGCAACTGAGCTCCTGAGTCCCCGTGAGCATGCCTTCCTCTCATTTTGGTAACTATGGTATTTCTGCCCCTCGTGATCCTCCTGATATTTCATTTATTCTTCACAGCACACTAGGACTTTTTCTTCTAGAAACCCATTTTATCTGAGCCGTTGTGATCTTGCATCAGAACTTTGTTACTGGAGTAAATGTATGGATTTAAAGGCTCGTAACCCATTTTATCTGAGCCGTTGTGATCTTGCATCAGAACTTTGTTACTGGAGTAAATGTATGGATTTAAAGGCTCGTAACTCAATTGGCTGGGAAGAGGTGAGGGGTGTGTCTTTAAGGACCATCACTGAATAATTATTTAATGTGACTCTCCCCCATTAGACCAACCCCAGGACAGGAACGTGCAGAAAGGGAGGGGTCATTGTGCTACGCAGTTTTGCACCCTGAGATCCAGAACATTTGTACTTGACACATGGTCTGTGCTCACAACATATTTGTGGAATAAACTAATCAATTAACTGAAGCTTTGTGGGTTTTAAAAAACCAATTACACCACAAGTCGGGCGCCAAATGATTATTACAGCTACGGCAGCGGTCAAGTTGATATCCATCCCTAATTATACGAGTGATGCTGTTGCTCAGGCTATTTTTAGAACCCCTTTCAGGGAGGTTCCTTTGTAAATTGCATCGAAGTTGTTTTGATTGCAGGGTGGCAAATCATAACCTTTGCGGCTAGATTGTTTTTTTTTTGACAGCTTTAAGGAGGCCTGGTTGATACACACACACACACACACACACACACACACGTAATGTGTACAGTTTGACGAGTTGTGACAGCTGCATATATCCGTAAAAAGATCACCAAGTCAATATACTAAACGTATCTATCACTCCTTATGCCTTTGGTTTGTTTTGTTTTGTGGTAAGAACACTTAATATGAGATCTATTCTCAAATTGTTAAGTGCACAGTTTTACCGTATTGTTAAGTACAGGCACCATTTTCGAACTTACTTTTTAAAAAATCTTTTTTAAATGTTTATTTTTGAGAGAGAGAGAGAGCATGCATGGGCCACACAAGAGAGAAAGGGGGTGGGGGCACAGAACCTGAAGCAGGCTCCAGGCTCTGAGCTGTCAGCACAGAGCCTGACACGGGGCTGAAACCCATGAACTACGAGGTCATGACCCGAGCTGAAGTCGGATGCTAAACTGACTGAGCCACCCAGGCACCCCGAACTTCTTCTTTTACAACCGAAACTTTATACCCACTGAACAATACCCCCCCCCCCACCTGTCTCCCCTGCCCCCAGCTCCTGGAAACCGTTGTCTTCTCTGCTTCTATGAATGTGACTGTTTCAGACACCTCATGTATTCGTGATTCAGTGCAGGCTTATTTCACTTCATGTAATGTCCTCTAGGTTCATCCGCATCATCGCAAATGGCAGGACCTCCTGCCATTCGCAGTAGTCATGATCTGGAGACAACCCATATTTCCATGGATGGGTGAATGGAGGCTAGAATTTGTTTTAGAAAATAGCCAGACATCACTCTGAGGTAATTCTAGTGATGAAAATGGGAGACCATAATGGAAATGCTCTGTGACATTCAAAGCAAACCTTGTCTATAAAGCAGGAAGTCTGTTTATCTCATTTGGCTCATAAGCTGATTCAAAGAATAGTCCTTGGATCTCCATCAGTTATCAGTGGTCCAAAGTGAATTTGGTAGTTTTCGGAGTGAAAAGTAGTGAAATAATCTTGGTCACAGGTATTCCCCCAGTTTCTGAAGGTTCCAGATGTTTTTGTCCATAGTCTCATTAAATTCTTTAAAAATTTTTAAAAAAATGTTTATTTATTTTAGAGAGAGTGAGAGAGAGAGAGAGCATGCACACAAGCAGGGGAGGGGCAGAGAGAAAAGGAGACAGAATCAGAAGCCAGCTCCGGGCTCTGAGCTGTCAACACTGACCCAGGGCTTGAACTCACAAACCGTGAGATCATGACCTGAGCCAAAGTCAGACGCTTAACCGACTGAGCCACCCAGGTACCCCATAGTTTCATTACATTCTTACTTTGTTCTTTAAGGCTCAGACAATGCACAGATTATATTTAGTTAGCAAAATGCATGTAGATTTGACCAATATATTTATGTGTCATTTTCCAGTTATTACTTTTGCTAAGTTTACATTTTTTTTAAAGTTTATTTTTCAGAGAGAGAGATTAACCTCATGTGCACATGCACGCAAGTGCACATGCGTGGGGTAGGGGCAGAGAGAGAGAGATTGAGCTCATGCGCACATGCACAGAGAGGGAGCGAGAGAGAATCCCAAGCAGGCTCTGTACTGTCATCGTGGAGCCTGATGTGGGGCTCAAATTCACAAACTGGGAGTCATGACCTGAGCCGAAATCAAAAATCGGATACCCACCCGGCTGAGCCACCCAGGCGTCCCTATGTTTACATTTTTTATTATTTCAGTTGTGTAGTATTATGTCCCTAATATAAGAAAATGGGTGAGTGGTGGTTCAGTAAAGTACAGAAGCATGAATTAAAGAAAATATTACAGTTTAGGATAATCTCTCGAATTTAAAGAATGCCGAGGACTCCAGGGCAGATGGTGAATAAATCTGTACCTGTTAATGTGATAACTTTGCATAAGCCAGGGAAAGGAAAAGTCAAAGATGAATTTCAACAAATAGCTAAAAATGGAAATTTATTGAGTAAATCCATTTGCCTCTAAGCACAAGTGTGTGTGATAAAAATTTACAAGTTTTTTAAAAAATTAAGTTCAGTTTTAAGTTTTTTCTTTATTTTTCTTTGAGGTTTCCTCCATAGCCCCCCCCCCCCTTTTTAGCTTCTTGAGTTGAACACTTGCTTCATCCATTTCCATTTCTAGACTCTATGTGTAGATAACATATACATATGCGTATGTAATGTATGTCTACGTATGTATATATGTATATTATAACATATGTATATAGCGTTCTGAGTACTAGTCTAACTACGTTCCATATTTTGGTGCTGTGGCGCTTATATTGGCATTGAGTTCTAAATCTTTCCCAATTTCCATTGTGGCTTCTACTTTTCACTTCAGTGTCTGGGTCAAGGCTTAGGCATCTTGCAGGGGGGAGGGGTGGTGGTGTCACAACTTGAGCCTCACACCCTCGGCCTTAGGGGCTCCAGATCCTCCAGGGTGACGTTCTCTCATGGTCTGGGGGAGGCATCCAAAGTCCTTGTCAGTCAGTTTCCAGCAGAGCGCTGACCTCTTGTAAACCAAGCGTCAGAAAAGCCGATACAGTTTTCCAGCGTGAGAGGGCTGAATTTTGTTGCTAATGGCAGAAAAGAGATCAAAGCTATGATCTCTGAAACAGGTACACGTACCATTGCTGGAGAGCTTGTAAAGCCAGCTGCAAAGTTAATGATAAATTATGCTCTTATGATTGTGGAGGGAACAGAAAGAACTGTGGCAGCATCCCTTAGTTAAGAACACTGTTGGAACTTCGTCGATAGCAGCAGCAGTAACTGATGTAGCTGGGAGAACCTTTGCAATCGGTGTGCATCCTCAGAGGCATTCGGCTGTGACTGGGATGAACCCCCCCACCCCCCCAAGTACAAAGTATCAAGTAATGTGCCTGCATATGTATGGGAGGGACAAAGGCTGGGTGGATGTTTGTTGCTGTTCTGTTTACAATTGAAACTCCATGCAAGTGGAAGAGGGTTTCCGTGAGGTTAATGATTATGTTGTGAACGGTGATGCAGAGACAGGAAGTGGTGATTCAGGGTCAATCAATACTGACAGAGCACCAGTGAAATGTGCAGGCAGATGGGCATTGGTATTTGAGTAAAAGTCTTTGCTCCAGACTACCAGGCTGCCTGCAGCCTTTTTCGTGGAGCACAGACCGAGGTTCACAGTATGCCTCCAGGATGTGATTCAGTACGAAGGAAATGGTGAAAATTACCGGTTCACAATTATCCACCTTACGGCTAATAAGTGTACTCGTTTTCAAAGAACGTTAAAGCAGCAGCAAGTATAAAGCTGTTTTTTTCCCATTAGGATTGTCACTGGCTGTTGAAAAATTTTGTTTTCTTTTACTTTTTGACATGATCCTGAACTTTTCTCCCAGCCTTATTGAGATGTACTTGGCATAAAGCCTTGTGTAAGTTTAAGGTGCACAATGCGATGATTTGATACACATATATGTTGTGAAATGATCACGATAAGGTTAATTAGCACATCCATCACCTCACGTAATTACAACTTTGTGTGCGTGTGTGTGTGTGTGTGTGTGTGTGTGGTGACATTTAAGATCTCTCTTAGCAGCTTTCGAATATATAATAATAGTCTTGTTAACTATCAGCATAATGCTAGATATTCGATCCTTAGAACTTACCTTGTGATGGAAGTTTGTCCCCGTTGACTGACCTCCCCCTGCCCCTGGCAACCACCATTCTACTTTGTTTCTGGGACTTTGGATTTTGACATGGGGATGAGGTAAAATGCTTCTTCTGAAACCAGTAGAGCCTGGGAAAATCCTGTTCCTATGATTTCAGGTAGATTTCTCAGGCTGCATATCTTGTGGATATACCAGCGTTTTGAATAGCCTAGATCTGCCGCTTTGGGGCCAGCATATGCCAGCTTTTAACGTTGAGGATGGTTTTTCAGGATTTCTTAAGGAGACTGAACTGTGGCACATACAACCTGATTGCTAAATGTTTGACCCTTTCCCAGCAATCACATGTTTCCTGTAATAGTGGGAGTAAGAGACCTGTGATCACACAGATTTGAGGAGGAAATACTCAACAGAACGACTTTGCCCCGGTGTAGCGGAGAGTGGATAGGAGGTCTGTGAACCACACTCTAAACTCTGGCTGCTGAGGGATACTGACTATCCTGTTGATGTAGTGTCTTTCAACGCAAGGATTCTCTCTCTCTCTCTCTCTCTCTCTCTCTCTCTCTCTCTATCTCTCAGTCTCTCCACCTCCCTCTCTTTCTTTCTCTCTCTCTCTTTCTACCCCCTCCACCCCTCTCTCTTTCCCTCTCTCTCTTTCTTTAAGTAGCCCCAATGTGAGGCTGGAACTCACAACCCTGAGATCATGACTTGAGCTGAGGTCAAGAGTTGGATGCTTCACCGACTGAGGCACCCAGACTCCCCCAAAGATTTTTTTAGACACATCTCGATAAAATTCAGAATCCATCTTCAATTTGAATGTCCGGGACTGTGTGACAGAACCATCCTACTCTTGCTGACATTCAAAATGGCCTATAATTTTGTTTGAACTTTCCAGTACAATAGTAATAAAAATCAAGAAAAGATACCCAATAAACATAGTTCGAGCTGTCTTGGAATCAAATATGTTCATGAATAGTTGCAAAGAATATCTCTTCCATCGATGTGAAACCATTATGACTCATTTAAAATGTTTTCACTCATATGTGGAACTTGAGAAACTTAAGACCATAGGGAAAGAGGAGGGGAAAAAGTAGCTTCAAACTATAGGACAAACCATAAGAGACTCTTAAATGCAGAGAACAAGCTGAGGGTTGATGGTGGGGGAGAGAGGGGAAAATGGGTGATGGGCATTGAGGAGGGCACCTGTTGGGATGAGCACTGGGTGATGTATGTAAGCGACGAATCATGGGAATCTACCCCCAAAACCAAAAGCGCACTGTATACTCTGTATGTTAACCAACTTGGCAATAAATTATAGTTAAAATAATATGCTTTCTTATTTAAAATTTTCGGATGAATCTTTTAAAATAGTTTACCCAAGACCCGTCGCCCACGTGGCAACACTCCTTATGGTCAGTGGGGATGAAAGATTTGGAAAGCACTCCTCTGAGGTACTTGACAGTGAGGATTGCTATGAAAGTGTGTCGGACAATGGTGATCACTGAACCGTGTGCCCAACATGGTGGCTAGAGTGTGTGTGTGGCACATTAGGAAGTGCAAGTTCATTCAGAAACGGTGGACAGGACTCACGAAGTAGAGCTGGAGAGCCTGTGTTCAAATCTTATTTTCGCTGTTGCTCAGCTGTGTGATCTAGAAGACGTCCCTTATCTCTGCGTGGTGTATCTTCCCCCCTGTGACAGAGGACAGTCAGATCACATTGTAGGTGAAATAGTCAAATGTAATTGAGAAAAAAAAGGTAAAATAAATGACTGAAGTAGGTTGTCTGCAAGAATAATTTTTGCTTCTACAAAAAAAAAAAAATCACGTTTTGCCCACTTTTATTTAACTTGGAGACTCTGTCCTTTGTGTTACTGCTTTTGGCATCCTCATGGACTCACGAGATCCCAAACCTCCAAGTCTGTCCTAATAAAAACAGTGGATGCACAGTGATCAATGGAAGCTGAAATCTGGCTCAGTTTTGGTAAGGGGACCACGTAAGGCGTGGTGGGGACGGGGGTAACCTGGACGGTGAGTGCCCTTCTGACGGGGATAGCCCCTGTTCACTCCTGCCACCTGTTACTATGGCTGGATGTTGGGACTGTTCAAGAGAAGCTTAAAATGAGTATTTCTGGGAAAGACTCTTCAGCTTTACTATTTGCAACTAATTAAAGTTTTTAAAAAATACTTTTCAAAACTTAATGAGCCACAAAGAACACTTCCGTGAGCCGGACGCTGCTTGAGACCTACTGTCTTCTGATTTTTGATGAGTAGTCTTAAGTCTATTCCGACTCAAAAGTATTTCATCTGTGAAAATTGGTCTTACAAGTTAGCTGTGCCTCATGTGGGAGACAGACCAATCTGAATTTTAACAAGTCTCCCACACGGCGTCCATACTCCTCGGGGCAGGGGGAAAAAGAAAGGAATAAAGACCCACCACTTGAAAACAAGCTCAGACCTGCAACAAGATGTTTTGTTCTCAGCGCCAAGAGCCAGTCAGAGAGAGATCCTGATGGGTCATTAAGTTTGCTCTTCCTCCAGGACCATCTTTGGTTCTGTGTGGCCCCAGGAGGGGCTATTTCCATGTTAATGTCTGGTCAGTGTCTTCGGAAGTAGGGGCTCAGATGGGCACTGCAAAAATAACGCTGTGAAGGCTGGAAATTGAAGACAAGTTTCAGGTGAGGCCAGGAAGAGGCGGAAAGGTAGCGAGTGTGCTCCCGTGATAAGTCTCACTTGCATGAGTACAAATGCAGTCCAGTTCAAACATCTAAGATGGGAGACTGCTGTCCCCTCACTGGGGGACCGTGAGGAGCTGAGCTGCTCTGAGGAACCAGCACTAGAATCCCCAGCCTCCAACTGCTGAGTCCCTTCCATCCCTAGTTAACATATATTCTTGCCTAAAAATTCTTCCCTCCACCCACTGAGCGACAGCCTCGTTTTTCCATAATCTCACACCCAGACTTTAGAGGAAAGGTGCCCACCTTCCTTCCAAGTCTCTAACTTTTTCTCAGAGACCTGGTTGGCTTCCCTTTTTCTCCCGTTGGTATCTCTCCCTGAGGCTGGCAGTGTCCACGCTCCCCTTAATGTGGTCCCTGAACATACACGGAGGCTGGGGACAGGCTCAGGCACCAGCTCCTGTGTCCTCTGGTGGTCTGCCCGGAGCCCTGGGGCTGGGGATAAATGTGGCCGCTCTTTGAAGAATATTGATGCTCACGGGATAGTGTTCTGTGAATGCAGTGGCCCAGCGGGGAGGATGGCCAGTGAGGATTGGGTGGGACAGCGAGGGGGGGGGCATTATTGTTACAGAAGGGGACAGATCCGAGGGAGCCTCTCGTTACTGGAGGACAGAGGGTATTCAGGGAGAAATGGTTCTGCTTTCGACCCTGAGGTCACCCATGGCTGGCGGATTGGCTGGCTGCTTGGTGAGAGCTCCCTCAGGACTGTGCAGCCCACAGAGCACGTGACCAGCACTGTGGAGAGAGGCCAGCAGAGAACACAGGTGCCGGACCTTGGTGCCCTAGAACGCTCACCGGGGCTTGTCACGTAGGGATCCCCGGGCAGTTTTGTTAGTGCCTCCAGCAGCCAGAGTGGGGCACTGACCCTCCTCTGCACCAGCGAATTAGAGGAGTGTGAGCATGTGCGACGTCAGGGAGACCACTGTGAGAGACCCCCGAGGGCACCCAGCGGTCCCTGGGCAGAGACGGCGGGCCCTGCGGTCAGCAGAGATGCTCGCCAAGAGCAAAGGTGGCCTCCAGTCAGGCCTGGTGGGGATCAGCATGCTAGTCCCCAGTTGACTTTCTCAGACACCTGCGCATGGGAGGTGAGGAGGCCTGTGAGTGTCAGCATTTGGGGGCCCAAAGGATGGCCACCTGTTTCCATCCCATATGGATCCATTCTCAGAGGAAACAGTCCACGGATGACAAAAAGACAACGAGGCAGAAAGTGGTTACCGGTCGAGAAATATTTCCCTCCCTTCCTCCAGTCCTTCTTGTCATCCATCAGTGGCGCCTCAGACCAGAAACAGCCCAGAAAACAGACTTTTCTGGGGGGAAACTTACCTAAAACAGCATTCTCTATCACGTTCATCCCTTTACTCTCTCGGCATCATGATGTCATGTATCTTTATTTGCTTATCCGTTGTCTGTCTTCCTCCACTGGAATGGAAGCATCAGTCTGTTTTGTGCAGTGTCTCTGTCCTCTTGAACGTGTCGGACTTTAAGGACAGACTGAACCAACCTAGCTTTCAGAGTAGCAAGCTCTAATGATAGTAACCCAAAATAAGGAAGTAGGAAAGATTTCCAGTGGGCCCATTTCTGCCTGGACAGTTTGAGGTGGGAGGAGAGGTGGGGGGGGGGTGGTGGGGACAGATTTTCTTGGAGAGATGCTTTTCACGTACATATTTGCCCTCTGCCAAATGACATGTGCCTTGGATCAAATCTATTCTAGCTCGGGTAGATCAGGCTTTTGAAAAAGCACAGTTCTCAAGGACAGCGTGATCCACGCTGCAGTGGCCCCCACAGGTCTGAGCAGACAAGGGCTGCTGTTCTCAGGAGGATTCCCCGTTGTGAATGGGCAGGATCCCGTTTCAGAAACAGGAAGCTCTCAAAATCTAGGAAAATGTGGGTTGTTAAGGTCATCGTTTCCAAGTGGGCTGGTAATTCAAGAAGAAACCGCTCAATCTTGCTTCCGCCTTCTGTGCGTTCCAGGGTTCTGGGGTCGCACACCAGGATGCTGGAAGAGTTTGAAGTGATGAGGCAGAGTCCTGGAAAAACCTCCAGACTGGGTGACAGGCCATCCGTCTGTGCCGCTTCGGCGTCTGGTCTGGAGCAGGCTGCCCAGACTGCCCCGTACTGTCCCTCAGTTGTGCCACACTTTATTGCTGCCTCTATCACTTTCCTGTGGCTGCCATAACCGGTGACCACCAACCTGGTGGCATGAAATCACAGGGACTTGTTCTCTGTCAATTCTTGAGGCCAGAAGGCCAATAATCCACTTTACTGGGCTGCAGTCAGGATGTCGGCCCAGGGGCACGCACCCTGAGGCTCCAGGGGAGACTCCAGTCTTTGCCACTTTTGGCGGTCCCTGATGTGTGGCTGCAAGGCTCCACTCTTGCCTCTGTGGTCACACTGCCACCTTCTCCTCTGCGTCGTGTCTCCTCTCCCTAAATCGCTCTTGTAAGGATTTCTAGGGCTCCCAGATAATCCAGGATCACCTCTTTATTTTAAGAGCCTCAACATAATCGCAGGTGCAGAAACTTAAAGAGAACATTCACAGGCTCTGGGAATTACGGCATTGACCTGTCCTTGGGAGCCATTATCAGCCCTCCACCCTAGGATCGGGTCCGTGTCAGACTAACACGCTTCTGTCGATGTTCTGCTATGTGCAAGGCAGTGTGCTAATATGAAGGGGAAACAAAGCGACATGTACACAGTCCTGTCCTCCAGGAGGACGTGGTTTAGTTGGGCAACAAAGACATGTGTGCGTGAAGGACGTTACTGACAAGAAGGCGAAGGAGAAGGAGAGACCAAAAGAGGACAGGATGCGATCTGTGGGAATAGGGCAGACAGCAGTACCCACAGGAGTTCATAAAGGAGACTTTGTGCCAAAGACCTGCGAGGGTCCAAGGACGCTTCAGGAGTCATCATCTGGAAAACTGGGTAGACAAGAAAGGAGAATTTCAGGTTGGAGAAGGACAGCGGCTTAGAAACCAGATCACGGGTGAATTGCAGGGACCCAGGTTGCATGGCTCTGGTGACAGCGCGTGTGCGGTGAAGGAGCGTGGGGGTGGGTAGCTGTGGGCAGGTCCTCTGCAGCCAGGGTGGAGAGGGCTTTAAGTGTCCGAGTGAGCATGCAGACCACTACTTATCTGTTGACTGGGTAGCACATTCACACGGCCCCAAATTCTGGAGACCAAGAGAGCGTAGGATACTGTTCATTGATACGGTTCTCATCCTACCAGGGAGCTATGTTGTCTTTCTATCTCGCACACAGCACTCACACGGATGGTGGCCCACACGTGCGTGCGTAATGAATCTCCTCATTCTATTTTTATAGTGGCACAGTGCCAGCTCTCCTGATGGGCGGTTAGACTGTTCCTAGTCTTCGGGTGTCACAGACAGTGCTGCACAGAATACCCAGCATGGGTCCTGCACCGCCCCCCCCCCCCCCCCCGCCCCGGTGTACGAGTACATCCGTGAGCCGCGTGGCTGGAAGTGAAATTGCTGCTCAGAGAATGTCCACTGGCAATATTGATATTGCCAAATTGTATTTAATGGAAGTTGCCCCTATTGGTATTCTAAGCGGAAACGAGAGTACTTTTCCCCCCATAGCGTTGCCCAAATGGTGACGTCTGACTGTGCTTTGCCAATCTGACGGGTGAAAAGTAGAGCCTTTGGTGGACTTTTAATCTGCGTTTCTCTTTTTATGAGTGAGTTTAAGTACCTTTTCGTCTGCCTCGAGTTATTTGCATTTCCTTTTCTCTTGAGTTCTTTCTGTATATTCAGTTGATGGCTTTTGGTTTTAGTGATTTATAGGCATTACTTACGAGTATATGTGAAATATGTGATGGGATTAAAGATGCCCCCAGATTTACAGTTTTTCCCATCTGGAGGTGGGGTCTGTTTCATCATGCCTTGAAATGGGCCTTGCTTTGTGACTCGCTTTGATCAGACTACAGAGTAATGTTGAGTGACTTTTTTAAAAAAAACCTTTATTTATTTTGGGGAGAGAGAGACAGATGGTGTGAGCAGTGGACGGTCAGAGAGAGAGGGACAGCCAGAATCCGAAGCAGGCTCCAGGCTCTGAGCCATCAGCACAGAGCCCGATGCAAGGCTCGAACCCGTGAACCGTGAGATCATGACCTGAGCCCAAGTCGGATGCTTAATGACTGAATCACCCAGGCGCCCCTGTTGTGTGACTTCTGAGCAAGGCCTCCAGAGACTTGCAACTTCCTTTCACCCCCTTGGTGCCTTGAGAGAGCCATGGGAAGAAATCTAGCTCGTCTCTTCAGGGATGAGGGATTATAAAGTATGCCAGCTATCGGGCATGTGGGTGAGGTTGTCTTCTACCATTGAGCCATTCCAGCCACCAGTTGCCGGCTATAGTAAGAATGCCCCCAGGAGAAACGAGCAGAACAGTTGTTTAGCTGAGCCCAGCCCGAATTGTCAACACAAGGGATGTGACTAAATAAATGGTAATTGTTTTACGCCGTTAATCTGTGGGCTTCCTGTACGCTCCCTGAAATAGAGTCACTGGAACAAAAAGGAAGTTGTTCACAATATGTGTGATGCAAATTACAGATAATTTTCTTGGTTGCATGTCATTTGATTATCTGTCGGTGCTTTGGCCATGGAGAAATTGTTTTCATAGACAAATTGATGAGTCCTCTTTTGTTTTTGGCTTCCAGGTTTTATGTGTTAGTTAGAAAGGCTTCTTTCAGTGTTTAAAAAGGCACACCCCTTTGCTGCCTGTAGGTCTTGGATCCATCTGGAAAGTTTCCTGTGTTGAGTGGGAAGCACAGATCTAACCTGATACACGTTTTCTACGTTGCCCTAGCCTGTGACGTGTGCGGTCTGTTCTATGTCCTGAAGTCCCCACGCGTGTTTTAGCCTTGCTCTTGTAGTTAAATAAATTTGAGGCTCGTCCCCCACCTCCCGTCATTATGCCAGCTGTTTTATCCTGTGGTACTTTTCCTCAAGGAGAGATGATGGGGGTTAGTTTGAGCCATCCCTTTTTCCCTTGAGCATTGTGTACATGTGGTCCCACTGTGTCTGGAACTGACTGTTGGCTCTGGAGAAGTCTGAGGCCAGCCTGAGTTTCGTTTCTGGTCTAAGTGGCTGGTATTTTTTGCCTGCCTGTCCAAAGGTAGTTTTGTTTTGCCTTTTTCTCCCCTCCCAGCTTTTTGAAACACAGTAGTTGACTATTCTGTGTCGGTTTCTCCTGGGACATAATTGTGGCCTTTCAGCATGTAGATTTCAGTCGTCTTTAACAACAAATGTACCTTTCAATATTTACTCTGGGCATCGCCTCAGGGTCCATCCTCTGAGATTTCAGTTACTTGTTGGCTCTCCTTTGCCACCTTTCTTTTCTTTAGGTTTTGTCATTAATTTAATCATGCTTATCATATATTCTTTAAAACAATTTTTAATGTTTATTTTTGAGAGAGAGAGACAGAGCATGAGCAGGGAGGGGCAGAGAGAGAGGGAGACACAGAATTCGAAGCAGGCTCCGGGCTCTGAGCTGTCAGCACAGAGCCCGAAGCTGGGCTCGATCCCGCAAACAAAGATCATGACCTGAGCCGAAGTCAGACGCCCAACTGACTGGGCCACCCAGGCGCCCCTTATCATATACTCTTTTTTTAATTGAACTGTAGCTGACAATGCTATGTTGGTTCCAGGTGTACAACATAGTGATTCAACAACTCCATACGTTATGCTGTGGTCACCACAGATTCAGCTACCATCACGCAGCATATGATGATGATGATATCACAGCATCCTTGACTGTATTCCCGTGCTGTGCCTTTCATCCGCATGACTTCCTTGCTCCAGAACTAGAAGCCTGTACCTTCCTCTCCCCATCACCCACTCTGTCCACAACCCCCCCCCCCCCCGCCACCTCTGGCAACGACCAGTTTGTTCTCTATGTTTCCCCTTCACCACGGCTCACGCTATCATTTCAACTCTTCCTGTTTTCTTTCCATTTTGCTTGCTTTTCCGTTTCTGACCTCTGTTACCCGTGCTTCCTTCCAACAGTCCTTTGCTCCTGTGTTTCTTACGGTTTTCCCTGCACTTCTGTGACGCTGTTGTGTTCCCTTCTGCTGCTTTCTTGATCTCAAAGATACAGTTTCTTCAGAGATGTTCCTTCTTCATTATGTTCTTTTAAATGCCTGGCAGAAGGGTCACCTTTTCCATCTGCTGTATGGAAACGCTTTTTGATAACTGGTCTCTATTTGCTGCGTGCTTTCGCCATGCATTACCTTGTTTTTTGGTTAGTTATCAGTGAAGCAGGTGACTTTCTCTTCGGTCAGCTCTTTTGTGTGAGAAACTGGGGTGAGGGGCCACGGGCCCTGCCCCAGGATGGCGTGGAATTTCTTAGGACCCAACGATTTATGTTTAAATTCACTTAGATTTTGTTTTCTCCCACCCGGGGGACTAAGCTGTGTGATTCTTCACAGTGAGAACTCCCTCTCCCCCACCACTGCCACAGAGGCAGACTGCTTCCTGCATGCGGGCTCCTTCCTGTGTTTTCTCTTTAGCCCTAGACCCAGGCCTTCCTGCAGTCACAGCTGGCCCTCTGGTCCACCACACAACGCACCTCTGCCGGGGCAAACAGAGCATTTAGGTTTCACATCTAAGGAATCACCTCTCAAATTTGAGAAATATGCTTTGTCTGCCCCCCCCCCACCCTTTTTCTTTTATTTATTTATTTATTTATTTTTGAGAGGGAGGAGCAGAGGGACAGAATCCCAAGCAGGCTCCACACTGTCAGGGTGGAGCCTAACAGATGGCTCAAACCCATGACCTTGAGATCATGACTTGAGCCAAGATCAGGAGTCGGATACGTAACCGACGGAGCCACCCAGGCACCCTTTGTCCGGTCTTTTTAATCCCCAGCCTCTGATTTCTCTCCCCTCTTCTTTCCTTCCTCCTACACTCACCCCTGTTCATTTGCCATTGACTTAGGTAGGCTTTCCACCAGTTTTTGGAATCAGGGATCTTAACTCTTAAGTGTTACCAAAAATGGAGGTTTTTCCTCATTCTCTTTCATTGCTTTTGGATGCTCTCCAAGAAGATAAGGGGAAAGTATTGACTTTATGCCACTTAAAATAATGGTCCTCCCGAATGGAGGGCTTTGACCTTGAGGCTGTGAGTGATGGATGGATGGCCACTAAAAGGCTTTGCATAGGGAAACAAAATGAAGCAACAGCTTGAGGGTTAATAATGTGGTTGTACCATAAAGGGTCACTTGAAAATAAGTAAACACCAGAGCCAGGGGATAAGCCTAAAACCTAAGGTGACATCCAGGTGAGAGACAGTCATGGCCTGAGATGAGCCGGTGGGGATGGGATTGCCAAGGTAAGAAAACAAAGGCAAGAAATATTAACAAGGATAATAATACTTCAGTCGTATTCGAAGGTATATTATATTTGCTGGCGGGGGGGAGGAATTAAGAATGATTTAAAGTTGGGAACTCAGAATGAATGAGACTGTGAAGTGATAGCTGTGATTTCACTGAGGATTTATGCTTCTGATAAAAAAGAAACGAGATTATCTTCTAAGCATGAACTTAAAAGTCAACGCAAAAGCAATGTTAGTGGATGCATACAGTTCCCTTCAAGTGGCAGATTAGAGAGACACAGTGTAAGGTCCTGCTGACGCCCTTCCTGTCACGTCCCGGAGGACTGGAGTCCTGCCTCCGCATTCATCAGTGCTCTGCTGGCCAGGCCCTGCCCGTGGAGGAGGTGGGTGCCCCACGCCGTCTCGGCTGAATGCGTGTGTCTGGCAGGCAGTTGTCTCAGCAGGAGTGAAGTTTAGGAGGGAGGTGGCCCCGGTGCAGATACAGGAGGCAGGTAACTCATGAAAGCTCCCAGGATAGAATGAGGGAGAGCATCAGTGAGTAAGGGGATGTCCCTCGGGAGCAATGATATTTACGGAAAGGAAGGAGGAAGAGGACCCGGCTCAGAGTCGAGTGAGAGAGGCAGGAAGAATATCGGGAGAGGTACAACACCAAAGGGGGGGGGGGGGAAGAAGGGTGCAAGTCGTGGGAGCCAACAGCAAGACGTGGCTGCTGAGACCCGCTCAGGCAAGCCTGAACTGCGTTACTGGAAATGGTACTTCCAGGCGATCATGAGAGGTGATAAGAAGCCCATCGTGCTTTTCTCAGTATTAGGCTCCAGAATAGAGCCTCTTTTATTGTTTTCATTAAAAATTTTTTTTTAACATTTATTTATTATTGAGAGACAGAAACAGAGCACAAGCTAGGGAGGGGCAGAGAGAGGGGGAGACACAGAATCGGAAGCAGGCTCCAGGCTCTGAGCTGTCAGCACCGAGCCCGATGCGGGGCTCGAACTCCCAAACCACGAGATCGTGACCTGAGCCGAAGTTGGACAGTTAACCGACTGAGCCACCCAGATGCCCCTAGAGCCTCTTTTACAGAAAGACCTCAAGGTTCTGACAAAATCGGGTGTGCGGGAAAGGGGTGGGGGCAGCTGTCGGAAGGGAAGCCGTGCCCGGTGTGGTGCAGAAGTTAAGTTAGGTCAGGACTAGAGGGTACCAAGTACGAGGCGTTGCAGGAAGTCTCAGGAAGTGAGCGAGCGGCCTCCGTGGCTGGCCTGAGGAGCCTGTGCTGGCAGCACCTCCGTCTTTAAGCACGTTTTGTGCGCAGTAGACACGTGCCATATTTGGGCCAATGAAATGTATGTGGGAAGGCCTGGGAGAGGAGCCCCTTACCGAATAGGATGGAGAAGGCTCCCTGGGGGAAGGTGCTGCGGCCTTTTCCCTCCCCCCTCACACCGAGGTTTGGGCCCAGGGCGGTGGCCCTCTTGCGAGTGTGACCTTAAAAGCTCCCTGGCAAGAACAGCAGACCAGGGAGGTGGAGCAGGCTGGGTACTGGCCAACATCCAGCAGCAGCCACACCAGCGCAGGACCACGTATTTCCAGTCTTCTGATCACGTGAGAAAAAGCAGTGTGTCCGTTTCAGCCGGTGTTGGCTGAATTGCCGTGATTTGCACCCGAACTCATTTTTAACAGAGACAGCGATGCTATGCTGAGTTGCGGGAATGAGGACGTGAATTCAGTCAGGTAGGCCTTTCTGTTGATCGGCGTGGTGCAGCCTCAGAATGGACTTCCTTAGTCTCGGTCTCTGTAACAGCTCTTCCTCCCTGCGTTTCTGCCCCCTCATGCCTCCCCTTGATGAGCGTCCCCACCAGCTAGCCAGGCACCCCTGCCACAAACTAGGGCTCAGCCTCCGTCCGGCCTCCTATACCCTGCACATCTAACTGGGGGGCAACTTCAGTTAATCCCGCCCCGGTAGCAGAAGTGGGCAAACGCTGATGACACGTGAGGTATGTGATGTTGCGGGATATTTTTACGTCACCCCCGGCCCTCCCCCTTCTAGCAGCCTGGGTCCAGGCTCTCCCCATCCCTCGTAGGTCCTGCTACAGGCATTTCTAACTGGTCGCACAGCCCCTAGCCCTTCACATTGATGTTAAGGATCCCTCCTGAATGTTCTTGTTCCTTCTGTACTTGGAAAACCCCACAAAGGGCATCTCGACCACCCAGACTGTTAACTTCGTTGAAAAGTTAAAAGTTGCGTGTGGCTTTCCTGTTGCCCTGGGATTGGAAACACGGTGTGTGTTAACGCTTTTTTTCATGTTTATTTATGTATTTTGAGACAGAGTGTACAAGTGGGGGGGGGGGCAGAGAGAGAGAGAGGAGAGAGAATCGCAAGCAGGCTCCCAGCTGTCAGCACAGAGCCCGACGCAGGGCTGGAACTCACGAGCCGTGAGATCGTGACCTGAGCCGAAGTTGGACGCTTAGGCAACTGAGCCGCCCAGGCGCCCCCGTGAATCTGGAGGTTTTTTTTTTTTTTATTGTTTTCATTTAGATCATATTTATTTTATTTTATTTTTTTTCAGTGTATGAAATTTATTGTCAAATTGGTTTCCATACAACACCCAGTGCTCATCCCAAAAGGTGCCCTCCTCAATACCCATCACCCACCCTCCCCTCCCCCCCCACCCCCCATCAACCCTCAGTTTGTTCTCAGTTTTTAAGAGTCTCTTATGCTTTGGCTCTCTTCCACTCTAAACTCTTTTTTTTTTTTTTTTTTTTTTTTTTTTTTTTGTGAAGCTGGAGTTTTAAATGGGACGAGTTTACCATAAGTAAAGGAGGCTGGTGAGAGACGAAGATTGCACATAATGCCGTCAGCAGTGACAGGGAGAAGTGGGAGTCTCCACCTTTGTCTCACTAACTGGGTGGCCTCACCCCTGGCCTCACTTCCTTTCTCTCTTGCACGATACCCTGCGTCCCAGCCTTACGGAATCGTGCGCAGTTTTCTGAATGTTTCCGTGGCCTCTTGCGGCATGACAAATCCCACCAACACTCTGTCGTGAGACAGCCACCGCTGGGTTACTGCCTGTGGCCGACAGGTGGGCTGGGCTCTGCCGGGCAGTGCTGGGCTGCTGCTGGTCCCTGGCTCTCATGGGTTGTGGTCAGGTGGTGGCTGGGACCGGATGCGTCTGGAAGCTCACTCAACTGGACCTGGATGCTGAGGAGACTGGATCTCTGTTCCGGTTTTACAACCCCTCACCCCCCCCCCCCCACCCCCACCCCCGCCCCATGACCTCTTGGGTAACTCCTCCTTGGAGTCACTCCGGTATTCCAAAAGGGGGAGATTTGCCGCCTCTCTGAGGCTAGGCTGGAAAGGTGTGCGGCATCACCATTGCTGAGTTCATCGTCCTGAGGGATCTCTGCTATTACGTGTTTCTGATTTTTTTGCTTATAGTGATTTTTCTGATAGGTATGTCCTACTTGGTTCCTAAGCCTTCTGTGAATAGCACTTAGCGATTCAAGGCAGGTCTGGTCACTTTGTTTTATGTACCCTGGACATAGACATGTGCTCTGGACACTTTCTCCCAAGTTAGACTGTAACTCCCGAATGGTCATGACTTACTCTTGTTTCTTTAGTGCTGGAAACAGGGACTAACAGACGCCGGGTGGGCATACGATAAATGTTTATTGAACAAATGAGTATGAATCCATTCATACCTGTGAGGCATGAATACTACCCATTCTAGTAGGGACCCTATGACCATAGTAAGGAGTTTTGTGGGACATAATTCTCCAGGTGACAGTTGAGGTCCTTTCCAGCTCACGCATTTTATGAATCTTGGTCAAGTTTCAAGGCAGAAGTGAGAGAACATACTGCATGAGATGATGCCTGAGGGGTTATTTTAAAAATGGTAAAATACAAAGTCAGAGTGTTGTTAGGCCATCAGTTTTATCATACCGTTTGATCACTATGCCCCAGGACTTCAATCCAGGGTTCCCCCAGAACTTCCGGAAGGGAGTGAGTTAGAGATTAGTTCCAAGTTACAGAACATAAAATAAATATACAAGCAAGTATTCAACCTCGCTCGAGTTTTACTTGACCTTTGAACACTAAACAAACGCACGAGCTGCTGCCCTAAGCCTTTACCCTTTTTTCCATGGCAGAAAATAGAAGACCATTTCAAACAACTGTTTATGTTTTTCTTGTTTTGAACCGTAGATATGGATACGATCAGGTACCTCTGAAATGAACAAAAATAATGGGATGGGGGGGGGGGGGGAAAGCACTCTTGCTTCCTGAACAGTGTACTTTCCATTTGCCATTCATCCCCAGAGGCTGTTACAAAACAAGGCATGTTTGAATAACTGATTGCATTGCTTTTAACGGCATCTTTGTGTGTGGGACTAACTCCAAAGCTTATTCTTATTTTTGAGTCGCCTTATTCCCATATACAAAGTGGTACACAGTGATTGTGTGTTCGAGTGTCACTTGTCACTGACTTAGGTATTTCTTTTTTTAGAGAAGGCAGCTTAGCCTTATCTGTAGCTCCAGCATCGACTGGTTTGACAGCCAGATGTTTCAAAACTACTTAAAGACTTTTTGCCCTTAACTACAGCTGCTGCCAAAAGCAGGGGGAAGTAAAAAGCAGTAAGTACACATAATGGAAATCTCTGCCCAGTGGCCTTTTCATTTCCTCTAGACCCAGGGGAAAGCATCTCACTGGGGAGAGGGATAGGAGGGTTTAGCAGAAAACGGTGTTAAAGGGGGAAGAAAAAGGTATAATTTTTTTCAGTAACAGGTCCCGTTAGGGGAACCGCTGGATGCCGGCTCAGTGGTGTGGTCTGATCCCTTAGTACTGTGAACATCAGTCACGTTTTTAAGACTGAACGGGTCTGAGTAACTACAGGTTTTAAATGCTTCATGGAATAATAGAATTTTTATTGCCGGAGGAGAGCCTACGAGATTGATTTTCTCCTGTTGTACGTTTCCACTGATCCCCAGAGGTTAAGTGACTCGACCAGCATTGTTTAACTGGTGGCCGGGCTGGGGCTTCTATCTGTGATTTTCAACCATGCCTGCTTGAAATCGCCAGGGAGTTTCAAAACCACCGATGCCTGGCTTCACCCCAGATATTCTGGTTTAACTGGTACTGGGGGTCCTGGGCTTGGAGGACCTGGGTCGCCAAGCTGCTGCCGTGGTTTGTTTTCAGACAACAGCGTCACCGTGTCATGCAGCGTTTTGTGGGGAGCGCGGTGTAGACTTACTTGCCATGATGTTTCCTCTCCAGCACACCCTTGTCCCTGACAGTCTCATCTCTGGGTCTGGGGCCTGAACACAGTTCACAAAATCTAGATCACAGCCTGTTTTCTGGTCGTGGGTCCCTTACTCACATGGGAGTGTCTATTTTGTCTTTGTGTGATAGGCACAGAGCTTTGCTGTTAATATGCCCTCTGGTTCTCCTTCCGTCACCTGAATGAACAGCTGTGCCCTTGTCACTCCCTTCCTCCATGAGCAGGTGCCCTCGCTTTCCCTCCTTCTTGACCTTCTTGACCTGGCAAAGTAAGACAGCTCCTCCTTGACCTTGAGGTGAGGTCCTTACTTGTTTCTTCTTTCTTCCTTTTCTTTATCCTGCAATAAAGAGAACTACTTTTCTCCCCAGGAAGGTAAACCTGTGTCCCTTTAAGACAGAATTTGGGGTTGGAAAGGCCCTCTAAGATCGTCTGGCCCGGTGGTGTCTCTTTTGGCAGAAAGCCTGGCAGACGGCTCTCCATCTTGGGCTTGGATGCCCGCGGTGTAAGGAGTCGTTTCTTCCCACCTTGGCCCGTTCATCTGTGGCATGTTGCTAGTTATTGGCATTCCTTCTTACGTTAGCCCATTTCTTGCATTTCCCTAGCAGATTTCCACCCTCATTTCACCGTTAGGTCCTGGGTCACCCTATGCTTTGTCAGGGAAGACAGGTGTAGAAGAATGACCAGAATGGAGCCCTGCTGCTAACATCCTTTTGGAAGGACTGGGATATGAAGCTTGTCTCAGATGCTTGACGCATAGAAGTTCCTTCGACCTTGACCTCGGCTTTCTCTGTCTGCCTGGGAGCAGCAGCTGTGTCCTATGTGGGGGCAGGGTTAGGAGACTGCAGCAGTGAGCCCTGCGTCTCTGGGGCCCCACGCACCTGCACCACCCACCCAAGTCCTGGCCGAGACCACAGCTGCCCACAGAGATGCACCTGCTCCCCCACAGGACCGCTCACGCTGCGGGCGGGACCGTTCCCAACACGACCTGCCAGTCTGTGACCTCCCCCAGGAGGCTGTTTGTGAGAGGCGGTTCCCTCGAATCTTTATTCAGAAAGCAACCACTTGCTGGCAGTGGTTTGTGCCTCCACAGTGAGTGAGGCTCCAGAAGGAAAACGATATGGCCTGTGGGTATCCTGTAAGGGCTGGGACAGGCGTGGATCAGAGGAAAACCGTAAGGCAAGTGGAATGGGACATCTGAAACCCTGCCTCTGCCTTTTTCTGCTCCCCCACCACTTCCAGTTTGGTTGCCGTCTCTCACATCAGCATCCTTTCTCAGCTCATCCCAGGGACTGGTGTCTTCCTGTCACCCTGACTGTCCCTGCTTTGCTGAGCTCACTCTGTGTCTTGCTCCCCAGCGTGGGCTGGGCAGCCCCGCAGCTCAGGCCACACCTGCCAGCTTGTTAGAAGGACAGTCCTGTGCCACCAGGATCCACCCAGACCTACTGGATTCAAATCTGCATCTCATAGATTCCTGATTTACACTTTGGGAAGCCCTGCTCTAGACATCACTTGCCCTGGAAGTCCTAAATCCTGACTTAGGGTCCCTATCTCAGCTTTCTTACAGGACCCTCCTATGAAGGATTTAGTACCCTCCCGTGAAGATCAGATATGTTTTAACTGGAACGGAGTTAGTGTCTTAACCTAGGGCAGTGATGCTAACAGTGTGTGAGGAAGCAGGTGGTCCTGGGGACATAAGAATTTTCTGGCACGTTCCAGTCAAAGTTTTATAGGGACGAGGCTGCAGAATGATCGTTCTTGAAATCCTATGGGGTTGTTCTTCCATTCATTCATTCATTCATTCATTCATTCTTCCATTCATTCATTCATTCTTCTGTTCATCCATTCTTCCATTCATTCATTCTTTCATTCATTCATTCAAGGAGTAAATGTGATCCTGTTGCAATCTTGTGAAATGCAGAAATGTCTATGTTAGAAAAGAAAAGCCATCTATATTTCCACCATGAAGAAAACCAGCGTTAACGTTTTATTCCGGTGCATAATTTTACAGACTTTTTTTTTTTTTTTTTTTAATTTTTTTTTTTTTTTTCAACGTTTATTTATTTTTGGGACAGAGACAGAGCATGAACGGGGGAGGGGCAGAGAGAGAGGGAGACACAGAATCGGAAACAGGCTCCAGGCTCTGAGCCATCAGCCCAGAGCCCGACGCGGGGCTTGAACTCATGGACCGCGAGATCGTGACCTGGCTGAAGTCGGACGCTTAACCGACCGCGCCACCCAGGCGCCCCTACAGACTTTTTTTTTAATGAAAAGCCTACAATTTATATAACATGGGTGGCTGTGTTTGCTTAATATTAACATAATGTTTAGAGCAGTTTCTATTTACCCTTAATTATTCTTCCAGGGTATGTTTTTAGATGGCTGCATTGTGTACATACATCAAAATACGCTTATCCGTGTCCTTGTTGCTGGAAATTTCATGTGGGTTTTTTTTTTTTTTTTCATTTCCAGTCCTCCTGTGGAAGCAGCATTGCGTTAAACATTCATGTCCGTGAATCTTTGAGTGCACGTGTCACATTTATGGAGCTCCTACTGTGCCTAATGCGACTAATTGCTAGTCTGCCAAAATGAGCCCGAGTGGATCTTCGTAGCGTTCATAGTAAAATGCATTGAGCTCTTCCACGGTTTCTACAGGAGGTCAGAGTTGGTATGCTTAGTGCTTTATCCTGCGCATCTTTCTTGTGTATTTTCTGCTTTGAGGAGTTGCTTTTTTTGTGACATTGCCCAGGTGACCCAGTCCTTGATGGCTAGAGTAGGCGGCCCTGATAATCATTCATCATCGAGCATGCATTATTACCATCTCATGCAGAACGAAAGGTTACGTTTTCAAGGTGTCCTCAGACCTCTGCCGTGCGTCCCTTTCCATCCGTCAGCCTGGTGACTGGATATTGCATTTTTTGGTGTGGCAGTGATGAATTAATCACCACGCCTCACAAAAAGGCCTCCTGACCAAAAAAGCTGTGACGTGCGTAGCAAATGGCTTAGCATTTTGGAAGACGCTACTGTGGGTTTTGTGCACAGTGATGGGCATGTTGTCCCAAATCCTCAGCTGTGGAGCGCCCCCGGAACACCAGAGACAGACATTCACCGGATGGCTCTTTCTAGCAGTCCGTGGCCCTCTCTGCTTTTGCTCTTGCAAACTCGCCTGGGTACCGTTGGAACTTCTCTTCCTGCGCCTTAAACGACAGGCCATTCGTCGTGGTGCCTTTCACATACCTGAATCGCTTCCCCCACTGTGTCTGCCCCCTAGTGTGGAGAGCCTTCTGGGAAGGTGGGGGCTGCTGCCAGTCTCCAGGGCACCCTTGGGTGCAGGTCGGCCGCTGTAAGGGGAGGTTGCTGCAACAAGGGCGGAGTTGCATGGGCTAACACAGGTGCCTGTGAGCCATTTGACCTCACGGGTTTAGGGAGGCGAAGGTCCTCTTTTGCCTTGTCCTGCTGACGAATCCAGAACTCTGTCAGAGTATCTCTCTGCATTGCTGAAAGTCGCTCATTAACGGTAACCCAGTTAGCACCCCACACTTGCGCTGGGTGTTTGCTCTCTGGGTCAGCTGGAGGCGCTCTGGGTTTGGGGCGTCACTTCTTCTGACATCGGGTGGGCTGATAACCTGTTGTGGGCCATCCCCCAGATCTGGACTTTCCCACTGGGAGGAGGGCTTTTCGCCCTTAGAGCAGGTTGTAGGAATTGTCCTCATTTCTAAAGACCTCAGTGCAAAGTAATGCCACTTCCTGCATGAATACGGCAGTGAAAATTTCTTCAGGACACGTCTGTGTTGTTGAAAGTTGCTAACTGTCTGAGGAATTGCCCCCTTTCACCTCCGGTGAAGCTGAGGCTCCAGCCCAGCAAGCGAGGGGTTCGCCTTGGCCCCCACGTGGGCCGCTCCGACCTCTTTCACGACCATTCAAGGGGGAAGATCATGTTTGTAGGCTCCCCAAGGAGAAGACCGCTGGTCAGGAGGCAGATATGGGACGAGGCTCAAAGTAGGTGCATCGGCCCTTAGAAGATGCCACCAGCGGGTCGTACCGAAGTGGCCCGGAGCTGGACGAAGGTGCTGGTCCACTGGCTCATTCATTCAGAAATGCTCACGGGGAGCCCCCTCCGTGCCCAGCACGCTGGCGGCACTGAGGACCCGACCGCGCATGAGGCAGATGCGTTGAAAGCGAGGTGAATGCAACAACAGATGGTAAAATAAACGAGGAGCGAGGTTGCTTCAAGGGTCGAGGAAGGTGCCGTGAAGGCAGCAGGTCAGGAGATGGGAGAACAGGAGACGCGGGAGGAGTGCTTGGCCCACGCGTGCAGGGAAGCCTCTCCGAGGAGCCAGCGTTCCAGCTGGACGGTGTGAGAAGGCAGTTGTGTGAAGGGTCAGAAGACGAGTGCCAGACGGAGGGACGGGCGAGTGAAAGCAGCCATGTGTGGTGGGAGACTTGGTGTAGCGCCCTGTGCCATCGGGATGCGCTCCTCCCAGGGCCACCCCGTGCTGGCCATCATCACTGCTTGTCCTGCCTCTGCTCTGACCCCAGTGTTTCCCCCTTTGAGGAAAGATCCTCATCGCTGCAGGTGAGGTTTCAGAGGACCACACCAACGTCGGAGCAGGACACAGTTACACTAACCTTTTGTGGAAGTGAAAGGAAATTGACCTTCCACCAACATTCTTACCAGTAAAATTGTCCCCAGTCCCCTGCTCTCACCAGCATTGTGAGGTTGTCATTGCTGTTGGACTTTGAACATTGGTGTCTGAAGAAATGTAGTCCTGGGACTGGAATTTTTTTTTTAAATAATTTTTGAGAGAGACAGAGTATGAGCCGGGGATGGGCAGAGAGAAAGAGAGGGAGACACAAAATCCAAAGCAGACTCCAGGTTCTGAGCTGTCAGCACAGAGCCCGACGTGGGGACCCAACCTGTGAACCATGAGATCATGACCTGAGTCAAAGTCGGACGCTTAATGAACCGAGCCACCCAGGCACCCCTGGAATTGTTTTTTTTTTTAATTTTTTTTTAACATTTATTTATTTTTTTTGAGATAGAGAGCATGAACAGGGGAGGGTCAGAGAAAGAGGGAGACACAGAATCTGAAACAGGCTCCAGGCTCTGAGCTGTCAGCACAGAGCCCGACACGGGGCTCGAACCCACGGACCACGAGATCATGACCTGAGCCGAAGTTGGACGCCCAACCGACTGAGCCACCCAGGCGCCCCTGGAATTGATTTTTTTAAAAACCTTTGTCTGTAGTCTGGTTCCATTCAGCTGCTATTTCAGGCACTGGGTCTGGGGTCCTTCTTAAAACATACAACTAAATCAGTTCTCTGAGAGTTTATATCCATTTAAAAGGATGGTAAGTGGCTGTTCATCAAAAACTTGACCCAAAGAAGACACCAAAGATACAGAAATATTCTGTAGTATTGTTTCTCCCATTTGGGATTCATAATAAAATGTTTAAGCATCTGTCCAGGTTCAGAGCTGGAGGGCTGAGCCTTTGATCAGGCTTATCTCTTTGTCTGATGCCTTCCGCTTGAGTGTAGATGCAAGAGAGCTGTGACATGCTTCCAACCAGCAGAATATGGCAGACGTGATGGGCTGTCACTTCTCTGGTTATGTTATGTTCTAGAAGACTTTGTTTTGCTAGGTAGGAGACACTGGAGAGACTCTGCTTGCTAGCTTGATGAAGTAAGCGACCATATTGAAATCCACATGACAAGGCACAGATGGTGGCTTCTAGGGGCCAAGGGCAGCCTCCAGCTATGGGCCAGCAGGAAGCAATGGCCCCTCAGTCTTGTAGCTTCCAAGGAAATAAATCGTACCGATAACTTGAGTGAGCCTGGGAGCAGATTCTTCCCGAGTCAAGTCTCCAGATGAGGACACAGCCCCAGCCAGGAGTTTGATTGCAGCAAGCTTTCACCTGTGCCCTGATTCCTGACCCACAGAAATAGCAACAATAAGCGTGGGCTGCTAGAAACCAATAGTATGTGCTGCTTTGTTAGGGAGCAGCAGGAAAAGATGGGAAAGTGTTCAATAAACCGATCTGGATCTGTCCAACCTAATCTGGATGGAAGATACCCACTCACTCCTACTCCTTGGCCAGCTAAGTAGCCTCCAGAATGCCCGCTCCCATGATTTCTAAAGACTCTTTAGGAAAACCATCTCTGGTACTCTCAGAAAAAACCCAGAACTTCTCCATTCACAGGACAACTGTAGAATTCCCTAAGTCATAAGCCTTTCTCTGTTTGCAGGCTAATTTTGTTTGGGGTCAAATGCAGATTTATGGAGGTAGAAGTGGTTCTAGGAATTCTATAGAAAAGCTAAGGAAATTCATGATTGGGCTTCAGTTCCTTTGTTTTCTTTGGAGAGAAAATACCACTGCTGGCAGTGAATGAACACATATCAAATCTCCAGCTCCGTATGACAGGGTACTGGTGTGGCCTTTTCCTGGATCAAAAGCTCCTTTGCAGTGACTCAGTGTTCCGTCTATACTTTTAGAGCAGGGTTGCTAGATTTAGCAAATAAAAATACAGGGCACTCAGTTATATTTGAATTTCAGGTCAAAACCAAATAATGTCGTAGTGTAATTGTGTCAGATATTGCATGGGACATACTTATTCCCAAAAAAATTGTTGCTCTGAAATTCAGATTTTGTCAAGCATCTTGTATTTGATCTGGCGATCCTGTTGTAGAGGCATTTCAGTTGCCATGTATTTTAAACACACTTTTAGAAACACAGTTCGATTCTAAGGGTTTTAAAAAAGAAAACAGGGTTGTGAGGGCGCTCTGTGACATTTGTCACCCCATCGATCGCCAGGACTGATGTGGCTGATCTGGCTGGTTAGGCGGGTGTCCCCGTCCTCCCTCACCACTCCATGTGCGTCCCTTCTGAAGATGTGTGCTTAGTCGAAGAGGACAACCTTCCCCGAGAGAGGAGGACTGTTGTGTGGTCAAGAGCATATGAGTATCCGTGCTCCCCTGCTGGCACCTCCAGACAAGCTCTCAAGGTCTGTTTGTAGGAGAATACAGGGTAGTCGAGCTTCTAAGACTCCAGACATATTCAAATGAGGTGCTGCACGTGGCAGTCTGCCTTTCTAGAAAAAAAAAAAAAAAGAAACTGGATCATTGGTAAGGAATTCTGTGCATTCATGCGTAGTTTTAGGTAAGAGTTATTTTTTAGGGGTGCTGGGGCGTCTCAGTCGGTTAAGCATCTGACTTCAGCTCAGGTCATGATCTCACGGTTTGTAAGTTCAGACCCGGCATCGTGCTCTATGCTGACAGCTCAGAGCTGGGAGCCTGCTTCTGAATCTGTGCCACCCCCCCCCTCCCCCTTCCCCATTGACGCTGTTTCTCTCTTTGTCTCTCAAAAAATAAATAAATGTTAAAACAAATTTTAAAGTTATGTTCTAGATAGATTAACTGACCAATAAAATACCATGAATGTAAATAGATGGGGGTCTCATCGTACCTGTTCTTCAACGTCTGTTTACATAGGAAGGAAATGTAAACCTTGGTGGTGAACTTCAGTACATGCATTGCTGCATTCTGTCCAACATGGGAACCTTATTTTAATGACTACATTTATGCTAATCAGTTCATATGGTAAAATTTTATGAGTTGAGACTGATATAAAGCCCAATCAGAAGGAATTTTATACCAGAAGCTACACATAAAGTGCTTTTTCATTTAAAGAATCTTTTCAAAGCAGATTTAATTTAGTCCTAAAAACTACAGCCCATGCTCAATAAATTTTTCCATTCTGGAGTATTAAAAGGCATTTATTCTGAAGCCTGGGATAGGTTCAATTGCCAATGAAAAAACTAAGTTCTTTAATTGTTTCCATTTTAAATCGTGTGACTTTTTTTTTTTTCCTTAAAAAAGGAAATAAAAGAAAATCTTGCCGAGAAGATGAAACTGTAATTTCACTAGTGAATGGAAGATTTGGGGAAGGGATTGGAAGGAATGGAAGGAATGGAAGGTTTGGAGCTACCTAACCAAGTATAGCACACCAGGTGTCTTAAAATAGAAATTTGTCGTCTCCTATGTCTGGAGGCTGGAAGACCGAAATCAAGGCATTGGCAGGGCTGGTTCCTCCTGGAGCCTCGGAGGGAGGATCTGTTGCCGGCCTCTGTCTCGCTTCTCCTGGTTGCTGGCAATTCTTGGTGTTCCTTGGCTTGCGGACACATCCCTCCCGTTCTGCCTCCGTGTTCCCCAGCCTTCCCCCTGCGTTTCTGTGCCTTCACGTGACTGTCTTCTCTTAAGGACACCAGGCACGTTGGATTGGGAGCTGCTCTACTCCAGGATCACCTCGTCTTAACTGATTACATCCGCAGTGACCCTGTTTCCAAGGAAGACCGCAGTCCGAGGTTTAGGACCTCAACGTGTCTTTCTTTGGAACACAGTTCAGCTCGTGACGTAGAATATGCACACTGCAGTCAGACAAAATTTACAAAGCGTTGAATTACCTATCCCCTCTTTGTGCAGCGCTCATCTGGATGAATTTCTCATGGAATGTGCATCCTTCCACAAACCCCATTCAGTTCAGAAGAACTACAGGGACGGCCCCTCCCTCCTGCGGTGGGACGGAGATCCTTGTGGCGGCTGGGGATGCGGTCCCAGTGGGCACTCTTTGTGCACAGCTGCCCTGGTTTCCCTCAGGAGGTGTGGCTCCAGGGTTGGTGTGGACGGCACCTCCTCAGCCTGGCATCGCTGTCCTCTCCGGCCTGCCCTTCTTCCTTCCTTTCTTCTCCCCTGTGCTCTTCCTGCCTATCTGCGGCCACCCCCTGTCCTCTCTCCCGGGGTCCCTCACCTCCTCTTTGACGGTGGGAGGAGCATTAGCCGTGTGAGGCTCCTTTGTGCACCTCTCCTGCTGCTTCAAAGGAAAACGGCCACATAAAAGCCATAACTAATTAAGTGGTGAACGTGGGCTACCGCACAGGGCCTCGTACCTGGTGTCAGAAGGCGTGGCTCTCCTTAGCTCTGTTCACAGAGACATGAAACCGTCACTTAAAAAGATAGGCATTTTTTTTTTTCCCCTCACGTAACGTGAGTTCCAGAAATACACAGCTCAGGGCTCATAAGGTGATGCCATGATATCAGGAGGCTCAGGCTCCTGTGGTCTTTCTGCCCCACTGTCACTGAGGCTGGTTTCCATTGTCTGGCTGTCACAGCTGCACCCCAGGCATGAGGAAAGTCCAGAGAAGGAGGGGGGCACCCCCGTCCCGAGGCTGGCCCCTGGGCACCGCTCCTGAGCTTCTAAGGGAGTCCTGGAAATATATTTCTAGTGGCCCAGTTTGCCACATCTCCCAGCCATACAAGGGTCCTGCCAGTAAGGAACTAGGGAGAGGAAATGAAGGACAGACACCAGCGGCCTCTGCCCCAGTCTGGCCCAGCCTTATAGTGACATGGGGACCAGTCAGCTTACCACCGATGCCCTATCTCTTCCGCCGTGCCGAGTGGCCATCGTTGGGGGTGGCTTCTGTCATCGCTGGCCCCCAGCCACTCTCTGGGGATGCTGGCAAGTGGAATAGTGGTGCGGGTAACTCAGCAAACTCGTTCAAAGAAGCCACCCTTTTCAGGGCTCTGCTGCCGGGGTCCAGCCCCAGCAGGTCCAGGGGTTCCCAAAGGATGAACGGTGTCGCCGAAAATAACAGATGGACACAGACAACAGGAGTGTGTTAGACTGGCCCCTTTATTGTAGCAAGTGCGGCATTATATTTGTTAGCAGATTCCTTGTAGCGTGCACGTTATCTATGTTTCTTTATGTTTCTCCGCATTACCTAATTCTAAAAATGTTCCTTTGTGTGATCACCCATAAAGGAACGACACGGTTATTTTCTTGTAACATTCCGACATGGTTGTTTTCTTGTAACATTCCCTCCTGCCCTTTCAAGGTCATCTAGCTCTCAACCCCTCAAGTGGAAGGTTTACAAGGACACGACCTCTTAATTGTTCCTTTGTGCCATTTGCTGCGCAAGCAACAAAAGTATTCGCTTTGGTCTGGGGTGCCGGGAGGGAGCCAGGAGGACCCTGGAAACCCATGCCTTATGCGCTCCCAGAGAGACCATGTATACTCTAGGAACTAATGAACCATTCTGTACCTTAACCCACCAGGTCCAGTTATTATCTGGAATGCCTCCTGGGGGCCAAGTGGGCCTAGGGGTTGGAGTAACTTGTATCCATAGATAGATTCCTTTGTTGCCGGAGTGGGGATTTCGAACCCACTTGTCCCCCTCCTTGGCTGGGAAATATGTGGGGCTGTCCTTCCTTTAGGTAGAGGAGTCTTTATAGGGGGTGGCAAGGGCTGGATGTAGGGCCGCATAATTTCCCTGCGGACTCTTATTTCTTTCCCCAGTGGTTCTTTTCCTGGGGGGGCCCGTCATGGGCAATTCCTCAACTGACAAATCCCCAGGTACTTTCATTGGTAGGGGGGCTTCCCCGACCAACGCTAAGGCCAAATTACATAAAAGCAGGAATGCAAGAAGCTTCGCTTTCGTGGGCCTCCGTGCAGTCCCGATCCGTCCACCGCCCGGGCCCTGTCATCAGGCTGGTTGGATAGCTTGGCTTCCGGCACTCTGTGCCCCAAAGAAAGATAAGACCTGTGTCCTCAAGATGAGCTGTGCCTCAGATTCCACCCATCCCTGATTTTCATGAGGGTTTGGCCTTAAAGTTGGTGCTGGAATGGGTGAGGATATTCGGGACTGTGGGGACGCGGTTAAGTGTGGTTTGCACGTGAGAAAGACGTGAATTGGGTCAGGGGAAGAAGGCACAGTGTTAAGGGCTGACCTGCGACCCCCCAGATTCTTTTAAAAAAAATTTTTTTTTTCTCAACGTTTATTTATTTTTGGGACAGAGAGAGACAGAGCATGAACGGGGGAGGGGCAGAGAGAGAGGGAGACACAGAATCAGAAACAGGCTCCAGGCTCTGAGCCATCAGCCCAGAGCCTGACGCGGGGCTCGAACTCACGGACCGCGAGATCGTGACCTGGCTGAAGTCGGACGCTTAACCGACTGCGCCACCCAGGCGCCCCTGCGACCCCCCAGATTCTTGTGTTGGAAGTCCTAACCCCCAGGACCTCAGCGTGTGCCTGTGTTTGGAGGTGAGGTCTCGGGAGAGCTGATGAAGCTAAAATGAGGTCATGAGGCTCGGCCCTGATCCAGCCCGACTGGTGTCCTCGTAAGAGGAGGAGAGCCGGACACAGACGCACGGAGGCAAGACCGCGTGGGGACACGGAGGAGGCGGCCATCTGCGAGGCAGGGAGAGGGACCTCGGGAGAAACCCTACCCTGCCCGTGCCTCCACCTCTGACTGCTAGCCTCCAGAACTGTGAGGAGATAAATTTCTGTTGTCTAAGCCCCTCAGTCAGCGATATTTTGTTAGGGCTGCCCTAGCAAACTAGTGACGATTTTGGACCAGGTTAGATTCCTAAACACCCTTGCTGATCTTTAGCTGGGCTCGTGCATTGACACCTAAAAAGCGGAATCCTTTTGTTACTGTCTTCGCGTACGTGGCTGTTCCCTGCGCTCATATTTAGACCCTGGCTCAGGGACAGACTGTCTACATCTGGGGCACAGGGAGCCGAGGTACAGGATTTGGGTGCTCAGCACGTCCGGGGAACCCTGATGTCCGCAGCGCCTTCTGCCCTAGTTACAGACTCGTCGGCCGTGTGAAGGAAGAATCAGAGACCCATAGACAGGAGAGGCTCCTTTCCTTTCCCCCACCCACCGCATCACTGTGCTCTCGACTACGGCCGAACGTCAGTACAGAGGGGAAGGACCGTTTCTGAGAGAGCCGTTGGCAAAGAAAGTCCTAATGTAACACCTGGTGACGGCAAGAAAAGAGAGAACCGTCGTTCAGGTCAAACCCTACGATAATAAGCAGACTTGTCAGAATGTGCCCAGGCCCCTTCCCTGTTGCAAGCCAGGTGGCCACCGCAAGTCTGGGACCAGGCCTCGTGAGTTCGGGTTCTGGCTGCGTGGGATGAGGCCCAGGGGCATCCCGGAAGGGTCCGGTCATCCACTCAATGCTCTGGATGTCCCAGACCTGTTGCCCCAGTGGGAAGGGATAGCTCCCCTGGCCCCAAGTGCTTGGCGGGAGGCTGGGGGCCACACCCAGAGTTAGCCTGCGTCAGTCACATGTATGACGCGGTAACCCTGAGTCTGAGGGCCTCCTCCCAGCCATGACTCCCCTGGCAACAGGATTTGAAGCAGTGTTTTAAGAGCACTCTGTCCATTAACAGCCAACACTACCGGCTTCACATGTGTGCCTGGGCGCTTGCAATGCAGGCCGTGCAGTGAGGCGGTTCAGCCAGGAGTTTGGCATCAGACTGCCAGGCTTTGCCTCCTGCCTCAGTTTCCCCAGCAATACCCTGGCAAATCGTAACCTCTACATCAAGGGACTTGCGTGAGCGTGAAACAGCACAGGACGTCAAAAAGCATTTCACGTAATATAACGCCTGACAGTCACATTAGCATCATTCAGCGTGAGCTCTTTATTACTGTTTTTTAAATTTCTTCCCCCTTTCCAAGGTGGTATGGGACAAGCAAAAGTAGCGAGCTAGGGCACGGTCAGGTTGGACTCCCGGCCCCACCACGTGTAGCTGCATGACCTTCTCTGTGCCTCAGTTTCCTCATCTTGGAACCGTGGATGCTGCTGCTATCTTGTGATCGCTGTGCCAAACGTTGCCAGCATGGTTAGCTCAACACGCAGCCTCGTTAGGCTCATCGCCACAGCAGAGCGAGAGAGGAGACGCGGGGATGGGCACTAGGGACGCCTTCCTTGGTTTCTCTGTTGGAACGCATGACGTAGGTGGGCTGGGCTGTTGAACGCAGTGTCCTGGTGACTCCCGTGCGTGATACAATTTGTCACTAGGCTCTTAGGGCTAGTGCCCATTACCATAGAGATGAGAAAATAAGGTTCAGACAGTGGAGCCATTTAGCCACGTCACGAAGCGACGGAGCCAAAACCAACCACAGAGCGCCCCGACCCCTCTCCCTGCACTGCCCCCGACCCCTGGTCCCTGTTGGGACTGCGGGGGGAATTCCTGGCTCACCACTTCTCCACGTCCAGGTCTCACAGCCCTTGTCCCTGGCAATGAATGCGTGTGCCTAGGGCTTCCAGACATTGTCACCTTGGGCCACCATATGCTTATGTGGCTCAGGGGCCACGTCTGCAGGCTCACTGGTCGTCAGAGAAGTATGACTCTGTGTCTCCCGTCGTGTCTAGAACCGTACCTGTTGGCGCTGAAATCCAACAGTCCGTGAGATTCTGGGGTTGGATGCACAGCCAAGTCACAGCCCGGGCATCTCGGGCTCAGGGAGGCACCATGGAAAAGTGAGCAGTTACCAGGGGAGGTGGCAGATGCTTTGAGCCACCCAGAGCAGTGGCTCGGGGCGGGGACCGTGTCTATGCCTGTGAGGTGGACGCCCAGTCTCCTGCCACCTCAAACGTCCTGGAGATCAAGTCTGCTCTTGCAGAAGGGGGCCTTGCCATCATTGGCTGTTCCTATAAAGGAGCCTTCAGAAATACCCACACATTTAGAATTCTGATGATGACCCAGAATCTTGGGCGGAACTGGGGACTCAGAATCCTGTGTGGGTGGTTCCTGTTGTCGAGGAGCTTCTGAGTTAGACTGAAGACGAAAGAAAGATGATTGCACAGGCAGGAGAGCTAAGAGGGATGCAGACCCCGTCTGTGTGGACGTGGGGATTGGCGAAGCAGGGTGGACGCCCTCTTCCCTTGGGGTGGGGAAGGAGGAGGCGTTCGAGGGCACGTGGGCCTGGTGGCTTGGCTGCAGAGCCCGGGCAGTTTTTAGTTTTGTATTTTTGTTTGTTTGTTTGTTTAAAACTGGCACACAGTGTTCTCTTATTATGTGGCAGGTGCAAACATTTTCGGAAGTCTGATTACAGACTTAGCTAGACAGTCAACTCTGAAGAAACATCTTAATCCCTCACACACCTGCATTCCAATTTTTAATTTCTTTCCAAGCCCCCGGCAAACCTTAAATCCTTGCTAGTGACTCAGCGTGTTTGCTCACTAGAGAAACTTTCCCTGATGGCAGGGTTCTCTTGAAAAGTGAGTTTTTCGGGAAATCAGCTGAACCCATTCTAAAGGCAGGTGACTATGACTTTCCAGGATGTATTTTGGTTTGGTTTTGAAGAAAACTAACTTCAGCGGTTACCTCTGACCTAGGTTGGGCACTTGCCCCTTACGCAGAATCAGGGTGCCTCACGGCGGCCCCGTTTATACCCGTCATTCTGTCCCGCTCGCCCCCTGACTCGATGTTCGGCTCTCTACAGTGAAAGGTGTGCTTGAGGGTAGAACGCGCCCTTTCTCATTTCTTGCTCCTGGTGACTCTGGGAATGAATTTCTGTATTTTTTGAGCAGGACTTTATGCTCTCCCCAAACACGTGAGTGACTTTGATAGATAGCTGAAACCAGGGGCTTTGACAGATTGAGCATCTAGCAAAAGCCTCTGTTTCCGCAGGAGCCATCATTGAGTTCACTCCTCTGTTTCAGACGAACTTAGAACAGGGATTTGGGCACTTACTATTCATGGAGATGTAGACCTCACTTATTGTGTGGTTTTGGTATCTGAGGAGACGAACCATAGGAAAGACTGAACGTTACAGAACTATGTATGTTGTCAGATCCCGAAGACAGTTCTGAGACAAGACCCCAAGACGGGCTGGGGTGGCTGCGGAAAGAGCACAGGGGCTTCAAAAGTGAGCCAGGCTGCAGAGCCGAGGCGCCGAACCTCCGTGATGAGGATCGTCGTCGTAGAAAAGCCGAAACTTGGGGCGCCTGGGTGGCTCAGTCGGGGTCAGTGTCCAACTACGGCTCAGGTCATGATCTCACAGCTCGTGAGTTCGAGCCTCAGGTCGGGCTCTGTGCCGACAGCTCAGAGCCTGGAGCCTGCTTCGGATTCTGTGTCTCCCTCTCTCTCTGACCCACCCCTGCTCACGCTCTCTCTGTCTCTGTCTCTCAAAAATAAATAAACATTTAAAAAAATTAAAAAAAAAAAAAAAAAAAAGAAAGCTGAAACCAGGATTTTCTGGCCCCATCTTCAGACACTGGGAGTTGGGAAGTCGGGGCCAGTGCCTAGGAATCGGCATGTTAACTGCCTACGCCCTTCTGATACACATTTTGAGAAACACTGCCATTAAGAGGTAGTTAAAGGGCTTCTGTGAGTGAGAAGATGAAGGAAGGCATTGCGATATTGAGAGCAAAGCACTCTGAAGGCTCAGAGATACCTGGCAGGTGCCGATGACATGTGTCAGTCATCACGGGGCCTGCTTGCTGCGGGAGCCCTCTAGATGCGTGACTTGGGATCTTGTGACGATAATTTAATTACAGAACATCGGAGCCAGACCTGGCTCTAAGAAACGAAGACGACCTTTGCCATTCACAGTCCCATGAGTTTAGAGCGTTGTGTGTTGACAGGGAATGAAAACAGAAGTCTCTCTCTCTCTCTGTTTCTGTCTCTACTCGACAAAGGAGGAAGTGGGGGTGCCAGTAGAGGCCGCCATTGCCGTCCATTAGCGCTAGACGTGGGATCGGTGATGGGAGCTCGGAGCTCAGTGGCACAGGGCCTCAGGCTCCCCTTCCCGAGTTGCCATGACCAGGGTGACGGGTGGGAGGTGAGCCGCAAGCTTTCCGTTGAGGAAGGAGCCGGGGGCTGCTGCTCAGGGCCACAGCACAGAGCAGACGCACGAACGAGCTCACGGGTTTGGTTTGGAGGGCGCTGGTCGCTAGCAGGGAGGAGGACGGTGGTGGGGTTTTCACTCGGGTCTGCCAGCTTCTGCCTTGAGCACAGCAGCCCCAGCCCCCTCCAGAGGGACTGGAGGTGTGTGTCCGCAAATGACATGCATGCGTGGGTGTGCGTGGCGTCTTATATGTGCATAAGATGCTAGAGATAGACGGAGCGTCATGAGAAAGAGAAAGAAATCGGGCAACCATAAGGGTTATGTCCTTACCATCAATGAGCCAGGGCAAAAAAGAAAACATATTGGGTTATATTTTTCTTATGAAAAAAAGAAAAAGAAGAAGAAGAGGGTGAGGGAATGGGGTGGAAGAAAATATACCAGCTCTTCAAGAAAATCTCAATGTTTATAGCACAAATCATTTAAGTAGCCTGGCTTTTTATTGATTTTTTTTAAGTGTTTTATTTTTGAGGGAGACCGACAAGAGTGCAAGCAGAGGAGGAGGAGGAGGAGGAAGAAAGAGAGAGAGAGAGAGAAGGAGAGAGAGAGAGAAGGAAAGAAGGAAGGATCCAAAAATCAAAAAATCCAAAGCAGGCTCCAGGCTCTGAGCTGTCAGCACACAGCCTGATGCGGGGCTCGAACCCATGAACCCAAAGTTCATGACCCAAGCCGAAGTCGGCTGCTTAACCAACTGAGCCACCCAGGCACCCACCTGGCTTTTTATTGTAGCTATAAAAGGTTTGTAGGAAAAAACTGAAACCACATACGGAGATAAACAAGAAAACATAGAAATCGTCCCCGTTCCTACCAGGATTAAACACAGTTAACGTTTCACTGCATTTAACATCTTTTCATTTTTTTGTTATATTTTAAACTTTCTGTTAGGGAAAGCTTCAGCCTCAACCCAAAAGTACAGAGAGGGGTAGCGATTTCTCATGTGTCTGACTCGAAGCGGTTACTGGCATTCTGTGCCCTCACGGCTTTTTAAGCTCCCGACTATGTATGAAGATATGGTTTTTGTTTTTCCAGTGAATGTCCCGTTGTGAGTTTATTTTTACTCTCGTGTTCTGGAAGAAAAACTGAAACACAGTGTGTAACACTGGGCGTTATTCCGTGGCATGGTGGGCATTACATTTTAAAGAGAAGTTACCATCCGGGGTGTGGTGCTGGTGACATTCTGAGGCTTGCTCTGACATTGTGTTTATAGGAAATGCAGAGGCCAGCTTCCTGACACCCTTTCTAGAAGCATCTTTGTGAAAGCACACGGGGTAACATTCAGATGTCACTTGGTGACTCGTGCCCTGTGGGCAGCCCAGCTGTGTCCTGTCCCCCTGCCTCCCTGCGTCCCCGATCCCGGCGCCCTGCTTCCCTCCGGGCTTCTTTTAGAGCCAGGATGTTTGGCCTTGAGTAATTGCAAGGATTCTCTTCTCTTCCCACAATAGCTGTCTTGTGCAAGTAACTTTATTGCAAGGTTGAACAAATCTTCCTCCTCCGTATGTCTGTGGGATTCAAAGTTGCCGCTTTGGCTGTCAGAGGAGAAAATTGACAGCGAAGGCAAAACTTTGCAGTCCCAGCTGTCAGGTTGAGGAAGCCCGGATCTTCAGCTCCCTCGCATCCTAGCCTGGCGGAGCACCTGGGTCTCTTGTCACCCGCTGGAGGCACGAGGGAGCTGCGTCGCATAGGCGGGTCCCTGCCGTTGGATGGTCTTTTTCTGTTGCAGGAATGTGGTGCCCGCATTCGTTACATTTATTGAGATCTGCTCTACACCGTACGTTTTGGGCACTGTTACCAGTGCTTCTAAATCACACAAAATCGTCATCGTTTATGAAGCAGTTTTGGCCAACGGCTCGCATAAATCACGGCACCAAGCTTCTCCTGTGCCTTAAGCCCTTAATGGCTGCTCAGCCGCTCAGTTCTTAAGGGCAAGTGCTGCTCTGAGCCCTGGGTGCAGGTACAGGTCTTAGAAGACCAGGCAAAATAAGCAGTTGTTAGGCCAAAATGTTTGGCTTGGGCCAGTGAATGCTTTTTATTTGATGTTGAAAGTGAGAGGGACCCTGAGGACCTCGGCTGGCAGGAAGCAAGGAGAGAGCACACGTGTCCTTTCTGCACATCCAGAGACCAGAAGGGATGGCCGCCCTCGGTGTGCCACCAGGTGCCCCCCAGGCTGTCCCTGTGTCCAGGGAAGGGTTTCCGTTGGCAGCTGGGAGGCTGCAGGCGCCAGACTCCGGGGGAGCCCGATCACAGCGGCTGGAGGCTGGCGGGTGTCTGCAGCCCAGCGCGACAAAGCCCCGAGGGAGAAAAGAGGAGGGGAAGGAAGGGGTCCAGGACAAAGCAGAGAAACTGGGGGTGTGGTGACCGGCCAACTCCTTGTTGGCCACTGTCTGCCCACACGGCCCCTCCCCCACAGGGGTCGGAGGTGGCTTTTGTACTGCGAACCACTGCTTTGTTCACCAGTGCCGAAACTGCAGCCTTCCTACTGTGCAGTCAGGTCTTCCTAAAGGGATATGTCACGGTGGGGCTTTCGGTGGTCCACGTGCGCACGGACCCTAACCCTCAAGCCATCCCTTAGTGCAGAGCTGTGAAACGACGGCTCCGTAAATAGCTGGTCTTCCTGGACGGAACCTCAGGGACGCTGGGACTCCCGCTGCACCCCAGGGGGGGGGGGTTGGGTGCTCCTGAGTGGGGGGTTTGTGCACGTTTCCCGTCAGCAGACTCAGGTCCTGAGCCCTTGCCTCCTTACTCTGTCCACGATGCACTTGGCATCTGTGATGTTCATGGGACGTCGCCTCTGTCTCCTACAGGAGGAAGTAAGGGACCGGGGCTGATCTGTTTTGTGTGGTTATTGAAAAATGAGTGAAGTGAATGGTGCACGTCAGGTCACGGGAGGTGATCTCAGAAGTTGGGTTTGGACCCTGACTCATGACTCACCCTTCTCCTCTGTGTGCAGCAGGGAGAGAGACACCTGGCCTCTCAGCCTTGGTTTTCTCATCTGTAAAATGAGGCCGTTGGTTCCCTACGAATTTCAAGCGTCCCTTCACATTAGATTCCAAACTCCCCCAGATGATCAGAAAAGCGATTGGAGTCTGAAAGCCCACGGGAACAATAAATGCAAGCATATGGCGAATTATTCAGGCCACACAGAACCCAAGCCTGTCAGGCAGCGTGATGCGAAGAGAGAGGACGTTGTGTCCTGATGTCTGGCAGCCTCCTTTTGTTTCCTCACTTCTCCCACCGACAGCGGCGGTCTCGTGCATCTTACACAGGCCATACCAAGGCGGACAGATGTTAAATAGCCTGTGCCCTGTGGTGAGACACGTTGTCGTGTCCCTGGGAGAGCTAGGGCATGGCCGTGTGACAGCCAGGAGCATTTTATTTACTTATTTATTTTTTTTATTTAAAAAAAAAACTTTTTTTTTAACATTTATTTATTTTTGAGACAGACAGAGACAGAGTGCGTGCAGGGGAGGGGCAGAGAGAGAGGGAGGCACAGAATCCGAAACAGGCTCCAGGCTCCGAGCTGCCAGCCCAGAGCCCGATGCAGGGCTCGAACTCACGGACCGCGAGATCGTGACCTGAGCCAAAGTCGGACCCCAACCGACTGAGCCACCCAGGCGCCCCAGCCAGAAGCATTTTAGAGGTTGGTGTCTGTTCGCGTGGAGGCCTTCACCCTTGACTCGTGGGGTTGATGCCCCCGGACCACCTGTTCCTGGAGGCTGGTGGTTGCAGCTTCCGTGGGGTCTGCCTCATCAGACACAGAAGCGTCAGGTTAAAACGGAAGGAATCTCGCGGGCAGTCTCCTGTTCTCTGGTTTGAGAGATGAGGAAACTAGCACCAGCCTCGTCCCACCGACGTCAGCTGTCGGGGGAGGGAGGTGAGGTGGGCGCACAGCGCAAACGGAGCCGTACCCCCCTGTCCCCCGTTCCCCCGCCCCCGTTGTGCCTCCTGCCCACACGAGTGGGCCTCCCGACGTGCTTGGGTTCCTCCTCTGCACGGGCTTTGCCTTCACACACATGTCACTGAATCCTCATAGCAGCTTCACCAGGGACATGTGACTTGCCCTTAAAGGACGGGCAGGATTTTGCCAGTTGGAAGGAGAGCGGAGGGCATTCTAGAGCTGCTAGGAGCAGACATTTAGTTTGCGCTTACTTCCATGCCGCAACCCGTGTTGGGCTTAGGGATTCAGGACCGAGCCGACCCTCCAAGGCCTCAGGATCCAGCGGGGAAGATGGTGCAGTCACCCCGCAGCCGCCTCAGAAAGGAGGATGGGCCAGTGACCAACCGTGGCTCGGCCTCCGTCTCTTCTCCACGCCGCGCTGTCTCCTGCGAGGCCTGTGGTTCCCACGCCCACATCCCTGGTGGACTCTGGACCAATCCGTGTGGAACGTGCTGGAGGTCACCGCTTTACGGAAGCCTGACATCCCAGAGCTGGCGGTCCTTGAGGCCAGCAGTGGATCCACGGAGGGCAGGGGGTGGATTGTCAGCCTGTTTCAGCCCAGGTTTGCAAATGTGAAATTGCATCATCCTCGCACCCAGATGAAACTGATTTTCCTTGTAGTGACTGATTTTAGGCAATATACTGAAACAGGTTGGACATTTGAGCTCCCTGGCAACTGTCATAATGATAGTCATTATTAGAATCAGGTGACAGCAGCTGACAGCGGGTGCTTACTTTGTGTCCGTCTTCTATGCATTAACAAATTCCACTCTCGACCCATCCACTAGTGAATACTGTTGTGCCCACTTTAAGGTAGAAAGCTAAAGCATAGATGAGTTAACGTTTCCCTTTCCTAAACTCCCATAGCTGGAAAGGGGCAGGGTTAGGATCTGAACTCCAGGCAACTGGAGAAATCCAGACTTTTAAACCATTTACCATCTTGTCTCTTTTTAAGATCTGGCTAACGATAAATTTAAGAATATGTCTCCCTTCACTCTAAATACTTGAACTGACAAAAGTCAAGAGAAGTAGTCATGTGCAAAGCAGTATTCTAAAATAGAATTTGAGGGGCGCCTGGGTGGCTCAGTTGGCGAAGCACCCGACCCTCGATTTCAGCTCAGGTCATGATCTTGTGGTTTGTGAGTTCAGGCCCCATGTCTGACTCTGCACTGACAGCGTGGAGCCTGCTTGGGATTCTCTCTCTCCCCCCCTCTCTCTCTCTGCCTCTCCCGTTCGTACTCTCCCCTCTCTCAAAATAAATAAACTTTAAAAATAAAATAAAATAAAATTTTGCATTTAAAAATGTTAACCTGTTCTTTAAGATAATGTAAAATTTCCACCAGCCTTTTTTGAAGAAGAACCGTTCTTTATTTTGTCCTTTTCGTGTTTGCGGTGTTAAATTTTTCTCTTTGGTTAATATGCAGTCACTGTAGGTAGCAGTGAGGGTTTTGAACGGCTTACCCAGCAGCATAAAACAATGAAAAACGTACATCACATTTTGGGAGCCCTGTGGTCTGCGAAATGCAAGCCCCAGGTCTCCATCACCAAGGGCTGGGATTGATGTTGCAAAAACCCAGTAATCAAGATAAATGATACAGTCGGCTCTCGTCATTCTCAGCAGTTAGGTTCTGCACAGTCACTGTAATCGCTGGAGTAGTCTGAACCTCTGCTCCTAGCGGAATTACGCGGTCAGGCTCCCAAGAGCCAGTGGTCACAACGGTTTGGTCAGTACATCAGTGCGTAATCCAGTTTTGTTAATCTGTGTGTTTCCACTTAAAGATACCCTAACAGATCTTATTTGGTCATTAACGTTGAACTCGAGCCAGCAGCTTGGACTCGTGTCCAGATAGCACATATCTCTTCTCCATAATGCATGCAGCCCTGTGCATTTTAGGAACACGGGGTAGCATTTCAGCACCACACTTGGGGACCATTTTGAGCAGCAGAACAACCAAGAAAACCCACAAACATGTGAAAGATGTGGCACTAAGTAGATTGTAAAAAGGACACGTGAGAGCTGAAAAGCGAAGCGGGAGTGTTGCCTTGTTCTCCCTCCGCTGCAAACGTGCGTGGTGGGTGATTCAGATTTTTCTGCCACTCTGCACGTGCCTGCAAATGGCCCTGAAACCTGCAGGTACCTGTTTTGAGGTTACAAACCAATTTCAGTAAGTAGGCAAAGTCATGAACGCCTAATCTGCAAGTAATGAGGATTGGCTGTACTTTAATGCATTACTTTAAAGATTTCAGTTTATTTTTTTAAGTGTTTATTTTAGAGAGAGAGAGAGCGCATGAGTGGGGCAGGGGCAGAGAGAGAGGGAGACACAGAATCAGAAGCAGACTCCAGGCTTCGAGCTGTCAGCACAGAGCCTGACGTGGGGCTTGAACTCATAAACCGTGAGATCATGACCTGAGCTGAAGTCGGATGCTTAACCAACTGAACCACCCAGGTGCCCCTTTAATGCATTATTTTATTTTATTTTATTTTTTAATTTTTTTTAAACGTTTATTTATTTTTGAGACAGAGACAGAGCATGGACAGGGGAGGGGCAGAGAGAGAGGGAGACACAGAATCTGACCGGGCTCCAGGCTCTGAGCTGTCAGCACAGAGTCTGACGCGGGGTTCGAACTCACGGACCGTGAGATCATGACCTGAGCCGAAATCGGACGCTTAACTGACCAAGCCACCCAGGCGCCCCTAATGCATTATATTAAAGAATCAAAATTAATGCCAAGAAAATCCATGATAAAAAGAATAGAGAATTTTAAGTAAAGAGAGGGTTGGTATGTCTGAATTTTACTCCTGCCCCAGGCTCTGGTATGGCCCCTGTGGCCCCTGCTTGCTTTGTCCCTGGTCACCTCCAGAGCCCCTGCCAGACCCCCTTTTCTAGGGTCTGACTCCTGTCCTTACCCTCCTCCTTCTCAGAAAACCATGATGGGGTCACCGCTAAGGGTGTTCATATGACCATGCCACCTAGGGCCCTCCTGAATGTGAAATACCTCACTGAAGATAATTACAGTTGTTAATTGATCTTCCCAAGATATAAATTGAGATGTAGTGAGGTGTGAGGTCACCCCCACCTGATCACTTGGGCTCTGACCGCCTCTACCCTGTAGGTGCTTACCTGTGCTGCTTGAGGCCAAGCTCAGCATAAGCTTGGGAGCACATTTATTTGGACAATGAAGCCTGTGTCCTTTCCCCCAACCATGGACCTCCCCCTTTGCTGCGTCGCCCAGGTCCCCCCTCAACCTCACTTTGTGGGACCTTGTACATGGGCCCGCTTGCTCACCAAGGTTGCTGCTTTCCTTCTGAGCGTGTAGTTTTCCCCGACATTCATTCTGCCGGGCTGTTTTTACCTTTTCTTTTTCAAATAGTTAGAGATAGACGGGAAGGTGCCGTAGGAGCACAGGGAGATCCTGGACATCTTTTATGTCATTTCCCGTGCAGGTAACATCACGTGTGACTGTAGTGCGTTTTACGCCCAGGAAGTGGACACAGGTACAACGCAGGTTGATTTCGTCAGTTTTATATGCACTCGTGTGTGTGTGTGTGTGTGTGTGTGTGTAGCCACCACCACAGTCAAGATACAGAACTGGTCCCTCTCGCAGGGGTCTCCCTCATGAGACCCCTTCATAGTCTTCCTCGCCCCTAACCGCCGTCCCTGACCCCTGGCAATCACTCACCTCTTCTCGGTCTCTGTGCCCCTGACCAAGAAGGGACAATCACTCACCTCTTCTCGGTCTCTGCAGTTTTATCATTTCAAGAGTGCTGTGCACATGGGATCAGAGAGTACCTAACCGTTGGACATCAGCCCCTTCCGCTCATCAGAAGGCCCTGGAGACGCACCCAGGTAGTTGTGCGTTTGTGACGGTGACTTCCTCTTGCCGGCAAGGATTCCACGGCGTGGCCATTGCACCGTCCACCCGTTCAAGAACATTTGGGTCGTTTTTGGTTTGGGGCTGTGAACGAATGAGCTTGCCGCGCCCGTTCACGCACGGATTTGTCTGTGGACAGAATTTTTCTTTTCTCTGGAATAAATGCTCGGAAATGCAACTGCTGGGCTACAAGGCACGTGCTCATTTTGTCGTTTAAGGAGCTGCCGAACGGCTTTCCAGAGTGGCAGTGTCATCCTACGTTCAGCAGCAGCGTCCGAGCGATTCCATTTCTTTGTATTTTCGTCAGCATTCGGCTTTGTCGCCATTTTTCCCGTATTCTGATAGGTGGGGGGTAATATCTCATCATGGCTCGGCTTTGCGCTTTCCCAATGACACGCGATGTTGAACATCTTTTCACGTTTATTTGCCCTACGCATATCCTCTCTGATGAGAGCACGTCTTCATCTCCTTTGTCCGTTTTCCTTTTTTTTTTTCTTCCATAATGCTCACTTTTATTGGCTAATGTCAAGTTGGGAATTTTCCATCTTTAAGTAACATTGCTGTATTCTTTTTTTTTATTTTATTTTATTTAAAAAAATTTTTTTAACGTTTTTTATTTATTTTTGAGACTGAGAGAGACAGAGCATGAACGGGGGAGGGGCAGAGAGAGAGGGAGACACAGAATCGGAAGCAGGCTCCAGGCTCTGAGCCGTCGGCCCAGAGCCCGACGCGGGGCTCGAACTCACGGACCGCGAGATCGTGACCTGAGCCGAAGTCGGATGCTTAACCGACTGAGCCACCCAGGCGCCCCATGTATTCTTTTTTTTTAAATCGCAGTGTAGCTGACCTGCAGTGTTCTCTTAGCTTCAGGTATACAACGTGGTGATTCAGCGGTTCAGTGCGTCGAGCAGCTCTCAACCACCTGTCTCCGTACCTTGTTGCTACAATATTGACCGTCTTCCCTCTGCTGTATTTTTCATCCCTGTGACTTACTTGTCTTACAACTGAAAGTTTGTACCTCTTGATCCCCTTTACCTGCTTCGCCCATCCCCCCTCCCACTCTCCTCTGACAACCACCGGTTTGCTCTCTGTATTTACGGGCCTGTTTCCAACTGGTGTACATAATATTTGGTATTTGTCTTTTTCTGAGCATATAATTACTTCACTGAGCATGATACCCTCTAGGTCCATTCCGTGTTGTCACAGATGGCAAGATTTCATTCTTTCTCATTCTTTTTTATGGCTGAGTAATATTCCATTGCACACACACGTGTGTGTGTGTGTCTGTGTGTGGATTGCTCCATATCTTGGCTATTGTAAATAATGCTGTAACGGGGCATCTGGGTGGCTTAGTCGGTTGAGTGTCCAACTTTGGCTCAGGTCAGGATCTCACGGTTCATAGGTTCAAGCCCCGCATCAAACTCTGTGCTGACAGCTCGGAGCCTAGAGCCTGCTTTGGATTCTGTCTCTCCCTCTCTTTCTGCCCCACCTCTGCTTGTGCTCTGTCTCTCTCTTTCAAAAATGAATAAACGTTAAAAAAATAATCCTACGATGAACATAGGGCTGCATATGCTTTTTGAGCAATTGTTTTGATTTTCTTTGGGTAAATACCCAGCAGTGGAATTATAGGTGGTGTGGTATTTTTATTTTTTAATATTTTGAGGAATCTCCATACTGTCCTCCCCAGTGGCTGTGCAAATTTACATTCCCACCAACAGTGCATGAAGGTCTTTTTCTCCACATCCTCACCAATACTTGCTGTTTCTTGTCTTTTCAATTCTTTTTTTTTAATCTTTATTCTTCAGAGAGAGAGAGAGAGAGAGCGAGCGAGCAAGACAGCGAGCGGTAGAGAGGCAGAGAAAGGGAGACACAGAATCGGAAGCAGGCTCCAGGCTCTGAGCTGTCCGCACAGAGCCCTGTGCGGGGCGTGAACCTATGAACCATGAGATCATGACCTGAGCTGAAGTTGGACGCTTAACTGACTGAGCCACCCAGGTGCCCCTCTTGTCTTTTTAATTCTTTTGTCCGTTTTCTAACTGGATTGTTTGATTTTTTTTTTTTTTTTTACTGTTTGGTTTGAGAGTTTTATTTTTTTTTTTATTAAAAAAAAATTTTTTTTTTCTCAACGTTTATTTATTTTTGGGACAGAGAGAGACAGAGCATGAACGAGGGAGGGGCAGAGAGAGAGGGAGACACAGAATCGGAAACAGGCTCCAGGCTCTGAGCCATCAGCCCAGAGCCCGACGCGGGGCTCGAACTCACGGACCGCGAGATCGTGACCTGGCTGAAGTCAGACGCTTAACCGGCTGCGCCACCCAGGCGCCCCAGAGAGTTTTTTTTTTATATATTCTACTTATGAGTGCTTTGTCGGAGAGCCACATTCATTTTTGTTTTCTTTTTTGAATTTGAAATCAAGTTATTTAACATACAGTGTAGTCTTGGCTTCAGGAATAGAACCCAGGGATTCATCTCTTATATATGACACCCAGTGTTCATCCCAACAAGTGCCCTCCTTAATGCCTGTCACCCATTTAACCCATCCCCCCCGCCCACCTCCCACATTCATAGCTATTGAGAGCTGACTATATACAAGGACTGACCCAGGACCTGGGGACAAACATCATTGTCCCTGCCCGGATAGAGCTTATAGTCTAGCGGGGAGGGAGACTTTCACAATCGCTCACAGTGGTAGAGAGTTTCGGCTGTGGTCATGAAGTGCCATGACGGTGAACTGCAGCGCCCTGAGAGCACACAGTGACCAGAGGGACTTTACCGGACCTGGGAGGAGCCAGGGAATCCAGGGGCTGAGCCAGGACCTGGGGGAGCAGGAAATGCCAGGAGCAGGTGGGCATCGGGGTTCCTGCAGCCCTGCAGGGGGCTGTATGTCGTCCTTCTGGCTCTTGCTGGGAGCCGACTCTCAGTCCCTGCTGAGGAAACGCATGAAGGACAATAGAGCAGCCACAGAACTGCGTATTCCTTCCCCTCTGAGGTCAGATCTCACTCCCATCGGTCTGCATCTCTGTTACTCAGCGATCAGAAAGCACACCTCAAACTTTTGCCATCGTGAAACTTGTTTTACGAAGGTAAAAAATTTGACAAGAGCATGATCAACCCGAAGGAAGTATTGTTTGTTCCTTTTATCACCTGCTCCTTGGTCGAACCGGGGAACAAGAGCCCTCTTACAAGGGTGAGGTGGTACATTCATTTAGAACAGCGTTGGATTCATAAGTAATATCCCTCATACCGATTTAATGTGCAAAAAAGGAGCAGTTTCACAAAACACCCACAATCTGTGTGTTCACTGCCTCCACGGCAGTGTAGCAAGCTTCGAGCATACAGATTTTAGTACACTCTTCTTAATTTTGATGCCTTTGTCTACCGACAGAGTTACTCCCGGCGTGTCCTCTTCCCGGCTTCTTCATCTGCCTCCGACACGGGAGGTTGCTGGCTTCCCACTTCCCTTGCCAGCAGTCCTCACCAGCTCACCTGCTCCTTCAGAAACTGCTTCAACGACAGAAATTAAGGGAGTCCGCATGCAGTAGACCCAGCTTCAGATTGAAGCGAACCCCCCCCCCCCCCCCACTGCTTTCCTCGCTGTAATAAGCACTAAATTGGGCTCATATTTCTCTGTTGCAATTCTGGAAGCAAATAAGAGAGTCCCAGGAGGCGGGCTGTCTAAACACAGGGCGGGTTCCCTTTAGGTCTGGAGACCCCGCTTCCTGAACTGAGCAAAGACCGTGTGTCCTGACCCCGGGACGCAGTCTAATGGTGACTGTGACAGAAAGTTCAGGAAATAGGGTGGCCGTGCTCAAGACGTTTGGCTCGCTCCTCACTGTTGGCCCCGCCCATCCCTCCTTAGACTTTGCTCAGGTTCTTTAACCCTCTGTACTGTCATCCACGGAAACTAAATCAAGGTCAGGTTCATGGCGCTCAGCGGCAGGGATGCATTGTTTTTCCTGACTGTGAGGATTCAAAAGGCTACCTGACTCTTCTCTCTTGGATCCTGAGCTCCCCACGCCATGCATTGCCCTGCCTATGTCACTGCCATCTCTCTGCGGGTTTGGGCCCAAACCCAGGGAGAACAGCACATATTTTGAAGAGTGTAAAATGCCACGTGAGGGGCGCCTGGGTGGCTCAGTCGGTTAAGCGTCCGACTTCGGCTCAGGTCATGATCTCACAGTTCTTGGGTTCAAGCCCCACGTTGGGCTCTGTGCTGACAGCTCAGAGCCTGGAGCCTGCTTTGGATTCTGTGTCTCCCTCTCTCTCTGCCCCTCGCCTGCTTGCGCTCTGTCTCTCTCCCTTTCAAAAATAAACATTAAAAAAAATTACAAAATAAAATGCCACATGAAAGACCATTGATGAGGCCAGTGCTCCTGGTGCAAGGCCCACCCGATGGCACTTGAAGGGTAGGAAGATTTCACCGTGAACTCTTCAAGGCTCCTTTCCTAGGAAATCAATAAGACCCCTCAGTGACCTATGACATCGTGTCTTCTGATTCCAGATGAGCCTTCTCTGTCAGAAATAATACCACTTAACCAGACAGCACACAGTATGGCTTAGGGAGAAAAATCAACTGACCAGGCAGGACTTCTCATGCCGTCTGGGGATTCTTTCTGTCATGTGAGTTACGTACTACGTACAGTATACAATCGCTTTTCTCTTCTGTCTTTCCTCCTACAATGAATGGACTGGAAGTCTCCATCCGCTGTTTATGCGAGAGTGACTTAAGCCTTAATTTTCTGAGTATTTCGCACGGATGTGCAGAGCTCTGTGTGACCACTGAGAACAAATTCCACTTGGATTCTTGGACCCTCCGGAGACCCACACGCAATTCTTTCTTCTCCTACTACTTACTAGTCATTGCTACCTTGTGTAAATTAACGAGGGTGTGTTTCCAGCAGCCCGCCTTTCTTTAGGCATTCTGGGGGTGCTTTACTGAGACTGTGCAAAAGGCCGTGCTAGATCATTCTCTAAGCTAAAATCATGCATAAAAGCACAAGGCAGAGAGAATGCTGGAAACACAGCTGCCCAGCAGCCTTTTGTGTGGGCACAGACCCAGAGCTATTCTCTGAGAAGGCTCTCCATCCTGCCTGCAGAAACTCGTTGCAGAGGCGAATGGACTTTTAATCAGACAAAATGTTCTCGGTATGCCTTTTAAATATCTTCCTTTTCCGGATGGCAGGGTGGCTCTGGAGCCAGGCTGTGCAGGTTAAGATCCTGCCCTTCCTGCTTCCTCACCGTGCAGCCTTGTGTTGAGCTACTAAAGGTCTCTGAGCCTTTACTATACTGGTCTAAAAGCGGGCGGTGTAATAATAGCATTATTACCTCCTAGGGTTTGGGGAGGTAGAGAACAAGTTAATGTGCCTCAAGCGCAGTATGCACGCAGTAGCTTTTCTTCTTTAATCCTGCCCCCGCTATCCTGTGTTTCTTTAGATTTAGTTTTTATTTTTATCAAAAGAATACATGTTGCTTTTAAACATTTTTTCCACTTGTGGTTTGAGGCTTATGCTGTTTCCCCCAGATTCCCACTTTTGAGACACTGTTGCTTTCCACTCTGGTTTTTGTCTGGTTGATTACTTCCCCTCCGAATAGTCTTGCAGTTTTTAAGATGACTGTTGGATTTCCAGATACAGAAAATAAGGATTTGGCTCTCTTATGCTCTCTGCATTCTCTAGATATTCACATAATATCTAGACTTCCTAGAAACTTGGCTGTTATGTGTGTTTGGCTGAGTCGTCCTGTGTGCAGTGGATATATGTCCTTTCTTGTTGAACTTTTTCCCCTTGGCTTTTAGAATTGAATAATTTTAACAGTTGTGTAGCTTATTTACATATTACTGACTGAGCCCATACTGTCCACAGGACATGAAATCTCTCCCCTGGGTGGATTCCAGCATTGAAATCACCTATTTGTTTTACCTTGTTTCCTTGGAGGCTTTCCTTCCCGGAGTCCTCTGCTCAGCTGTAATCTGAATTGATCAGTCTCCAGGCATCTGGGATTTTCCTCTATCATCATCATCACCATCACCATCACCGTCCCTTTCTCTCTCTCCTGTATGGGATCCCCCATTTCTTGATGTCTCATTTCTCTTTCTTGGTTTTCACCCCTCTTTTGTTGAACCATATCCTTCAGTAACTTCTTGAGAAATCGTGTAAGAGATTGGTACAGTTTTTATGAGCTTGTTAGGTATGAAAGTGTCTTTCTGGCAGTGTAGGGGCCTGGGTGGCTCTGTCAGTTAAGCGTCTGACTCCAGCTCAGGTCACGATCTCATAGTTTGTGAGTTCGAGCCCTGCCTCGGGCTCTGTACTGACAGTGCAGAGCCTGCTTGGAATTCTTTCTCTCCCTCTCTTGCTGCCCCTCCCCTGCTGGCTCTCTCTCTCTTTCTGTCTCAGAATAAATAAACACACTTAAAAACAAAAGTCTGAGGCTGTTCGTTCTGACAACCCTGTCCCCGTGTTGCGATTTCGATCTACTTTTCCTCTCCGGAAGATTTTGGGATATTACTTTTGTCCCCGGTATTTTGACACATTACAATAATACGGATTGCTTGTCACACTTTTAAAAATCTTTTCGCTAGCCACTAGGTGGAATCTCCCAATCTAAAAACCCTTACCCTTTCAGATTTGGGAAATACTGTAATAATTCTTTGATAATTTCTTCCCCCTTAATTTTACCTTTTTTTCTCTTTTTGGGACACTTATCACTCAGATGTTGGATTTCCTGGATTATTCTTAAAATTCTCTTACATGTTATGTCTTATTTTCCAAATGTCTGTCTTTTGGGGAGAGTTCTCCAGATTGATCTTTTACTTCCTCTGCTAATTTCTTTCCTCCTTGTATTTTAATTTTCAAGCGTTCTTTTGTTGTTTCAGTCTCTTCCTGTCTCTCAAAGCCTTGAAAGTTACTAATTATAGAAATCACTCTTAACTTTCCCTCTGTTCCCTGTATTGATTCTTTTGCTTCCAGAGTCCTTTCTTTGTTGGCTTGCTTTGTCGTCTTTGATGTTAGAGTTTTTACTTAAGTGTGTGATGATTTTTGCTGTCCGTTCCTTTTTAAGACAGAGGCACACAAAAAGGCAGTGTGGGAGCGCCAATGCATGGGTAGCATTTATTAAACGATGAGCTCCTGGGCTGCTGCCTGGGGATCAGGTGGTTTTATGAAGGACTCCAAATCGTTAGTAACTGGAGATGTTTTCTCTTGTTTGTGTCAGTTTCTCCAGAATGCAGTCATCTAGTTCATTGCCTGAAAAATACAGATGTAGCTGCTACTTTTTTAGCAAATGCGTGGGGAAGCAGACTTGAGAGGGTCTGAACCATTGAATATGTCTACTTGAACTTAGTTCCTCACCTTTAGGTGAGCAAGCCGTCCGTGGTATTCTTGCCTGGCTGCACAGGGGTCTGGGTCTAACTGCATCCTTTAAAAAAATGTATCCATTCATTCGCTCATTCATTTTAAGAGAGCAGGCACAAGCAGGGAGAGGGGCAGAGAGAGAGAGAGAGAGAGGGAGGGAGGGAGGGAGGGAGGGAAAGGATCTCAAGCAGGCTCCATGCTCAGTGTGGAGCCCATCGGGGCTGGATCCCACAATCCTAGGATCCTGACCTGAGCTGAAATCAAGAGACAGACGCTCAGCCGACTGAGGCCCCCCAGGTGGCCCAACTAACTGCATCTTATGCAGACTTCCTACCAGTTCCCCTCTTTTCTAGCCCATTGGCCCCCTTGCCTCCAGAAGTACATGGTGCTAATAATGAATGAGCTCTTCGGGGGTCCTGTCCCTCAGAATTACTTCCAGGCTTACTTGTCTCCCTGTACACACACACTCTCCCTCCCTCCTCCATCACTAGCAGACGCTCAGCTTTGCTTAGGCTACTAAGTCAGCCACCATTTATCATCTGCCTCTCTGCTTCCAAAATTATACGGACATCTCAGCCGATGAATGGACAAAGAAGCTGTGGTGTGTATATGTACGTGTGTGTGTATGTATACGTGCACACGTATGTATGTATATGTGTATATGCAAATACACGATGGAATGTGAGCCATAAAGGGAATGGAATTGTGCCATTGGCAATGTTGTGAATGGAGCTAAAGAGTATACTCTAAACGAAATAAGTCAGAGAAAGACAAGTACCCTATGATTTCACTCATACGTAGAGGTTAAGAAGCAAAACAAATGAGCTTAGGGAAAAGAGAGAGAGAGAAACCAACAAGTAGACTCTTACCTATAGAGAACACACTGATGGTCCCTGGGGGGGGGGGGAGTGGGGGGAATGGGAGAAACAGGTGACGGGGATTAAGGAGGACTTGTGATGAGCACCAGGTGTTGTATGGAAATGTGGAATCGCTAAATTGTACGCGTGGAACTAACATCACACTGGATGCTAACTGATGGGAATTTAAGCAAAAACTTTAAAATTTTTTTTTTTTTTTCAACGTTTATTTATTCTTGGGACAGAGAGAGACAGAGCATGAACGGGTGAGGGGCAGAGAGAGAGGGAGACACAGAATCGGAAACAGGCTCCAGGCTCTGAGCCGTCAGCCCAGAGCCCGACGCGGGGCTCGAACTCCCGGACCGCGAGATCGTGACCTGGCTGAAGTCGGACGCTTAACCGACTGCGCCACCCAGGCGCCCCTAAGCAAAAACTTTAAAAAAAAAGGAAGTTATATGGACTGTTACAAGTCTCTGTCTTCCTCTCTCTGTCCTTGTGGAGTTATGGTTTAAGTGAGACTTGCAGAGAAGTTGAGGTAAAACACGGGCTTATTGTGCCAAGCCTTGCCAGAAGGCTCCCCTTAATTTTCAGAGGAGAAGATCAGCCCCGCTCTCTGCCTGGTTGATTGTCAAAGCAGGGCAGAAGAGTTGCCTGGGAGGCAGCAGGACACGATGGCCCCGGGCAATAGTCTCCGAGAATGGAGATCCTGCCCCAGAGGTGTGCAAGATGACTCATTGGTGTTAGGAAGGTATTAGACTTTGCGTTTATGTTTTGAATCTAAAAATGAAACAACTGAAGCTTTACTGTTAATATTGTAAACAGTAACGCTGGATCGTGGTTTGATACATTCGTCAGGGTGGCCATGGATTGCGTGTGGCTCACAGGATACCTGATACCAGAGGAGGACGGGGGTTCCACAACCCGGCAGGTGGGCCATGGGGCCTCCTTCGTTCTCCTTTGGAATACTGAAACATATTGGCCTTTGGTGGTGCTGCCTGGTTAGTTTTATGAAAACAAAAACCTGGGGTGTCTGGGTGGCTCAGCCGGTTAAGCGTCCGACTCTTGATTTCGGCTCAGGTCACGATCTCACGGTTCATGAGTTCGAGCCCTGCATCGAGCGCTGTGCTGACAGCGCGGAGCCTGCTTGGGTTCTGTCTCCCTCTCTGTCTACCCCTTCCCTGCTCTCTCTCGCTTGTGTGTGCGCTCGCTCTGTCTCTCGATAAATAAAACTTAAAAAAAAAAACAACAACCCTGAAATAGTATAGTTATTGCACTTTATAATGAAGTAGAAAATTTCCATGAAAATCATCTGTTATGTTCTGAGATTTCTCTGGTTTCTTGTAACGCAGTACTTAGAAATGTTACTGAATTTAAGGATGTTACACAGTTGTTTTCCTTTTAGAAAAGGCCAGCAGTGTAAGTTGTGGCTCTCCTTGTACGCAGGGGCCGTTGGAATATGATGCTAAGCAAATGTTGCAGACAAACGGTCTGATTTAAGCAAGGGTGATGTTTTAACAGTGAGGAAATCGTATATTTAAAAAGAGAACTTCTGGTCTATAGGGAACGTTCTGAACCTAAACTGTTTTGAAATGTTACAGGAATATTTCTGTTGAATACAATGTGTCGCATATTAAAGTCATACCTATTTACGTAAACCTTGAAATTGTTTTCAATGGTTTTTAGTCTCCTAACAGATTTAAAGATATTCCAAATGGAGAGTTTCAGTAGGTTTTGAACCCATTTGTGAAAAATAGGAAAATGTTTGTGACAGAGTGCCCAAGAAAATGGAAATTTGCTGGCTGGATTATAACCGTCTTTTCCTAACTGTAGATGAAATTGAAAAATAATATTTTTATGTTCATTTATTATTTTGAGTGTGTGTGTGTGTGTGTGTGTGTGTGTGTGTGTGCGCGTGTGTGTGTGAACAGGGGAGGGGCAGAGAGGGAAGGAGGGAGAGAATCCCAAGCAAGCCCTACAGTCAGTAAATATGCAGCTGATCTCATGAGGGTTCCCCTAGGTGGACACCACAGCAAGGCCCAGGGTTCCAAGAGCATCTAAGAACCCAGGGCGTCTGGTGCGGGGCTGGGGGCAAGGGTGAAGCAGGCTGGTGAGGGGAGAGGAGGGGACTTGTCGGGGGCCCCGGAGGAACCCTGAGAGCCACAGCCTTCCAATCCTTGCTCTCCGTGCCACAGAGGCTCTCTAGTCCACGGTCATCTGAAGACACTTGATAGGCCGCTGCCTTGTCTGCTGCAACATTTGCTCTCCACGTGGGGAGTTTTTAGCTCATCAGAGCCCACACCTAACTTCCAATGAAAGAAAAAGGCCGTCCAGAGGGTACCACGGATCATACCGCCACGCTCAGCCCAGCTTGACCAGTGTTTCCGGACCAGTGGCTGAAGGCAGACTCCACCTCAGAAGAGGACTAAATGCATTGAATTTGAAGATCTCGTGTCTTTAACCTTGTGAGGAACTACCTTTGAAGCCCTAACCCACTACTGCAGTCACGGGTTTGTGTGTCATCGATTGAACAAAAAACTCTTAAACCTGAAAGGCACTCTGTATAATGGATTTTTGCCAGGCAAGCAGCCTTTTTTTTTACTTAATCAGAGAGATTTAGAGCTAAGCGGCCCTTTGAGACGTTCTCTACTCTAATACCCTCATTCTACAGATAAGCAAACGGAGACCCAGGCCGTTAAATGACTTGTCTAGGATTGCATGGCTCCGCGGGCGCACTGGAGACCAGAGCCAGCCAGTTCTGTTGATGGTCAACGACACATCACCCTCCTGAAAAACTTCTGCCCCTAGCCGGCGTGGGGTTGGTCCGCAATGGGGGGCGGGGGGGGGGGGGTGGTTCTGCATCTCTGTGCAACCTAATATCTGGGGAGCAATTAGAGGTGCTGCTAAAAACCTGGCCCCTAATTGTACCACTGAGGAAGTACAGATGACTCAGCCGCCTGACCTGCCGCCTGCTAGAATGAATCAGAGTAAAGCCATTTGGAGCATTTTCATTGTGCGAGAAGACTATCAGGTGCCTGGTTACCACAGTGACAAATACGAAGTAATTGTGCTTCTGCATGGCCATGGGAGAAGGGTATTTAATTGTCACCGGGAAGTCTGAGCAGTGGAGTCAAAGGCCACGTCCCTGACAGATGTGAAACGTTCGTGACTTGCGGTGAGTTTGTCCCGCCACAGCGTGGGCACCCGTCCACGGTGCCGTGTGGAGACGGGCCGGCAGAGAAGTTCGTAGCGATAATGCTCGTAGTAACGACAGGCAGACTTTCATTAGCCTTGACCGTGCACAGGAGTGGGGCCAAGGGCATGATCTTTGAAACCGTCTAAAACCATCCTGAGGCATGAATTATCCCCATTTTGCAGATGAGAAAACTGAGGGTGGAGGCACATGATCCAGGGGGTAGCCGACCTCCCCAGAGGGAGAGTGAGAATTTATTTACAAGTTGATGGAACTCTGGAGTGCGAGCAAGCTCTTAACCACAGCGTGTCCGGCCTCTCTACAAATACAGCAGAATGCGGTTATGTTTTAGTTCATCCCCCCTGCGGAAGCCTGTGGCCCGTTTCCTGGAACCACTGGGCACAGCCGGAGCGGTGGTCCAGAACAGTGGCAAACTACGTCACTCCTTCCTGGCTTTCACCTTGGGAGCCTGCTAGCTGGGTGGCGGGGGGTTGGGGGGAGGTTCATCAGGCTTCTCGCTTTGTCCTTATGTCCTGATGCGCTGAAATACTGTGTCTGGAGAGGCTTCCTGATAAAAAGTACTTTGTGGGGCTTAAGTGACCGGGTTGTAGCCCAGGCTCCGTCCTTGACAACCACCCCACCCTGCCATGCGATTTTTAAAAAGGCAGTTCCTGGGGCCTCCATTTTCTCATCTTTAAATGTATCTAAAACGTAGCCACGTGTGCATTTTTTCCCGGGAGACGGAGCCAGACCTGGAGATACAGAGGTTTTCAGGGAAGGTGTTTCCCAGGTGTTTGTGAGAGCAGAGGGCGATGTGGGGAGGAGAGGGAGAGGGGGAATGGGGCGGTGGGTAACCTGGCAGTGCGTACCCGTGGGAGGGACTGACCGCCATGGGCATGAGAGGTGGGGGCCCCGAACAAGAGGGACGAGCCCGCGTCTGGCCGCAGTGCCGGCCGCATATGCACCCTGGAGCGCCCCGTGGTTTTTTTTTTTTTTTTTTTTTTTTTAATTTTTTTTTTCAACGTTTATTTATTTTTGGGACAGAGAGAGACAGAGCATGAATGGGGGAGGGGCAGAGAGAGAGGGAGACACAGAATCGGAGACAGGCTCCAGGCTCTGAGCCATCAGCCCAGAGCCTGACGCGGGGCTCGAACTCACAGACCGCGAGATCGTGACCTGGCTGAAGTCGGACGCTTAACCGACTGCGCCACCCAGGCGCCCCAGCCCCGTGGTTTTGAACCAAGCGTCAGCCTGGCTCGGAGCCTCCCCCTGTGTTGAGACCGATCGCTCGTCTTTGACGGGGGAGCCGCTCTGCTCTGTGATAAGGTCAGCCGGGCAGTCACTGTCCGAGCTGCTTTTGAATACTTTCTGATGCCCTGAGAATGGAGGCTGTTCTTGGGCACGGGGCAGGGCGTCACCAGCAGGAGGGGGCACGTACAGGTCCCCTGCTCATCCCTGTACATAGCTCGCGTACCTCGTCCCTGCGAGGACACACTTCGTCCTCAGCGGAGAGCAGGGATGGCACAGCACAGGCAGAAGGGGCCAGGGCTCTGCGGAGCCCAGCGTCTGCAGCCTCTGGGTACCTGCTTCCTGACCCAGTTGCACATTTATCTAGCATGTCTTTCTGGGCTCTTAAGGAATGACATCGCTGGAGAGAAGATGGCGGGGGGGGGGGGGGCAAATGAAGTTTTCCTTATCTCTATTCTGAATGCCTGTTCAGAGTTTGCAGTGGAATTCGATTGATTTGTCTTCACCTGGGGCATTTTATTGTCATCTTAGAGCAGATGGAACATTTTATGAATAATGTGTGTATACAGCCACACACAGTATTCTGGTGCTCAGCCAGTCTAGCGGGGATTCGGAAGGAAGGTCGATTCGGCTGAGACTAGGCGAGCTAGACCCTCGGGAGAATAAGGAGGTGGGGGAATCTGTGGGTTCCCTGGCGGCTCACCCTGATTTCCAAAACGTCCCCTTTCTGGCATGTACCAGCACAAGGCATTTGTTTGCTCCCGTGGCGAGCATCTCAGCCCCCTGAATCATTTTCCTCTGCACGTAGGGTTTTTCTGAGGATGTTTCACTCTGCCGTGATTGATGATGGCTAATCAGTGCCCGGGGGCTGATGAGGGATCCGGGCTCTGTGCTGAGAGTGGCACAAGTTTGCATTCCCTCATTAGATACTGACAGAAAGCAGGCAAGGTGATGAAATTAGATCGACTTGGTTAAGAAATTTGCCAAAAGTCAAATAGCTGGTAACTGGGGGGGAGAGACGGGGGGCGGGTTGACCCCATATGGGTGGTTCTGTAACCCAGGCCTGTGTGTCTGAGCAATGCTGCCTTCATGCTGCCTTCAGGTGTTGTGGTTCTGCTCCTCCTGGTCACGATTATTCCTTAATCTTTTGGGGCTTAAGGGTTGGTTTGTTTTTACTTTATTAAACATAATTAAAAATTTTTTATTTTTTTAACATTTATTTTTGAGACAGAGAGAGAGCATGAACAGGGGAGGGGCAGAGAGAGAGGGAGACACAGAATCTGAAACAGACTCCAGGCTCTGAGCTGTCAGCACAGAGCCCGACGCGGGGCTCGAACTCACGGACCGTGAGATCATGACCTGAGCTGAAGTCAGACGCTTAACCGACAAAGCCACCCAGGCGTCCCTAAACAAAATTCTTTAATGTTTATTTTTTTTTTTAATTTTTTTTTCAACGTTTATTTATTTTTTTTGGGACAGAGAGACAGAGGATGAACGGGGGAGGGGCAGAGAGAGAGGGAGACACAGAATCGGAAACAGGCTCCAGGCTCTGAGCCATCAGCCCAGAGCCTGACGCGGGGCTCGAACTCACGGACCGCGAGATTGTGACCTGGCTGAAGTCGGACGCTTAACCGACTGCGCCACCCAGGCGCCCCTTTAATGTTTATTTTTGAGAGAGAGAGACACACACCAAAGTGTGAGTGGGGAGGGGCTGGGGGGGGGGCAGGCAGAGAGAGAGGGAGACACAGAATCTGAAGCAGGCTCCAGGCTCTGAGCTGTCAGCACAGAGCCTGATGCGGGGCTTGAACTCACAGACCTCAAGATCATGACCTGAGCTGAAGTTGGGTGCTTGACTGAGCCACCCAGGCGCCCCGGGTTGGTTTGTTTTTAAATGAAATTTTAAGACCACACGTTGTTAACATCTAAACTTACGAAACGCCACGTGAACGGCAGGCACACACCGAGCAAGACCAGCACTCAGGTTCGGTTGCTTTGCTTCTCGGCGGTTCCAATCCGAGGGAGGCCAGGGCACATTTTCAGAACGCTCTTCTTTAACTACCAAGGAAGGACAAGATTCCATCCGATCTAAAGCACTCTGCTTGCAGCAAAACCGATGATGCGTTTCCTGTGAACGAGGTGCCGCACGAGGGCACTGCCTTCGAAGACAGTAACAGCAGCGTAGCACAGGGTCGGTCACTACGGGGCAGAGGGGCGTGCTGGCATCCTCTCCTGACTGCTGCACGGGGGTGCGTTTTGCCGACAGTCCTGGTCCTGTGGAATCTCTTTGGACATCTGGGACCTGCCCCCCCACTTTGTTATGTTCCTGGGAGGGAAGATGGGCCCTGCCCTCCAGGAACCCCAACCCCCCCGCCCCCAGCCTAGGGAGCAGACCGATGGCATCAGAGTAGCAATTGCGTGATGGGAGGCTGCAACAGAGTGACTACAAGCTGTTGGAGAACTCTGCAGGACGCCTCAGGGCTGAGGGAGAGTGCCAGGGGACAGACTTGGACGGAGGCCTGTCCCCAAGGCTGGGGGCCGCACCACATTGGTGAAGGTGAGGCGGCACCCCCCCCCACCCCCACCCCCATCGCGGTGGCAGAGAAATGTGCTGGTTCTCCGGGACTGGAGGTGGCCTGCAGTCAGCTGGCGATCAGGAAGGCACAGGCAAGCTGGAGCAGGCAGGGGCGTGCAGAGGGAGGCCTGGCACATGCAGTGCCCCAACTGAAAGGCTGCAGGAGACAGACGTCCCGGATGGGGACGGGCAGGCATGGGGAGGCAGGGTGCTGGTGCGGGCGGGTCTGCAGGGAAGAGGTACCAGGCTGGGCCGGGGCCGCAGGGCTGCAGAGAGACATGGGTTCTGCAGTATGCCCGGGCCAGAGCGCCTCACCCCTGCCGCATCCTCACCGCCAGAGCACTGACTGCTGCTGTGACCCTGGAGTCAGGGAGAGAAGTCCCTTCTTCCTGCAGGGTCTCACGCCCCGCCCCCGCCCCAGACTGAGAAAGCTTAACTGTGTGTTCATTGCAGAGAAATACTCGAATGAATTCATTCCCTGCAGCATCACAGAGCCCAGTGAAGGGCGCATTGGGAGCTGGCATCGCTATCCGGAGGTTAATTCCGGGGGCAGGGTGGCAGTGACATGTGAGTGGAACCTTGAAGAATCCCCCAGGCACAATCTCCAGTCTCGCCCGGCTTTGCTCTCCTTGCCTTGTCTGCTCCAGACTTGCTGACTCAGCGTTGTGTGACTGCTGACCAAAGGCAGGGGTGCACTGTCTCTGAGGTCTTTCTGGACCTTACAGCTGACGGTCTGTAACATGACGGAACTGCTATCCTGCAGCCTAAGATGCTTCGGTAGCTCGCCATTGCCCACAGGATCATGGGCCAGATGTTTAGGGGAGCACTGAAGACTGCCAGGGACCCGGCTGCTAACCGCCCTTGCGGCTGCTAACCCCCTCTGCTTTGCTTCCGGCCGCACTGTGTTCCCTCACGTCCTCCTCATCTTTGCTCTTGGAGTTTGTTCCCACTGGACGTGTCTGTCCCAACTCCTCTCTTTCTGTTTTAAACTATTTTTTAAAAATTTACTTTGAGAGAGAGAGCAGGGGAGGAGCAGAGAGAGGGGTAGAGAGAAAATCCCAAGCAGGCTCCGAGCTAGCAGCACAGAGCCAGACCTGGGGCTTGAACCCACGAACCACGAGATCATGACCTGAGCTGACATCATGAGCCGGACGCTGAACCGACTGAGCCACCCAGGCACCCCTCACTTCGTGCCTTTCTTGATCTTCCTGCCTCACAGGGACCTTCATCCTCCTTTCCGTGCTGCGTGTACATCATTTCTTCTTCCTCTGTGACACAGAGGCTTTTGTTTTATGTTCCTTTACTTCCTTCGATTTTGTGAACTGTAGTAGTCTTAGTTGAGAGTGAACAGCTGCTAACATGTTCATATTTGCTTCAAGTTTGTTTTTAATTAAAATGACTAAACCGTTATGGATAGGTATGTATATCCACAAACAACATGTACCATTGGTCCAGGTTGTTAAATTTTCATACATCACAGTGTAAATATCGCTCTGCAATTTAATTTCTCCCTCAATATTTTGTTTTTGATGATCTGTCCATGTTGACCTATATATATATATAGTTCTGGTTCAATCACTTAAACTCCTATAGAATCCTATCCAGTGAATACACCACCATTCAGTCATTATCCTATTTAGGTAGCTTCCCATGCCTTGTGTATTTTGGCTATCAGTGTTTTGTTTTATGTGTTGCAAATACGACAACATCCAATTATAACTGAGTATTTCTTCTTCCTCTGATAGGCTGTAAACCCCTTCAAGGCATGTTTGACTTTGCTTTGTGTCCCCCACACTTAATGAGTACCACATCTAATGGAGAGCCTGTGCCAAATGGTCATTTGCTGAAATAACATAACTGGGGTGGGACACGGAGGGACCTTCCAATGAGATGCTGTGTCTGACCAGGCAGTGACTTTGCACGGAGGGAAGGATTTCTCCCAGGAAATCCCGTGAGGTTATAGAGCAGTGCTGTCCAAAAGCAATGGAACATTCCAGAACTGCCCTGTGCAGCTTGGCACATGTGACTAGTCCCTGGTCACGTGTGACTCCCGAGCACTTACAATGTGGCCGGTTTTATTGAGAAACTGAACTCGGCATTTCATTTCATTTTAATTAAGTTTAAGTAGCCACAGACGGCTAGTGGCAACTGTATGTGATGATTTCAGAGATAGGAGTTAAAGAAACATCTAGTCATAGATTACCCCATAGTATCACTCATATGGGGAATTGAAAAAATTTGAGCTCCTGAAAGTAGAGGATAGAATGGTTGTTGCCAGGGTGGGGGCTGAGAGGGAGACACTGATCAAAGGGTACAAAGTTTCAGTTACCCAAGATGAATTACCTGTGGGGACTATAGTTAGTAATACTATACCGGATGGGGTGCCTGGGTGGCTCAGTTGGTTGAGTGTCTGACTCTTGGTTTCAGCTTGGATTGTGATCTCATGGTTCATGAGTTCAAGCCCTGCATCAGGCTCTGCACTGACAGTGTGGAATCTGTTTGGGATTCTCTCTCTCTCTCTCTCTCTCTCTCTCTCTCTGCCCCTCCCTTGCTCACTATCTCTTAAATAAACTTAAAAAAATAATACTATATTGTGTACTTGAAATTTGCTAAGGGTATATAGATCTTAAGTGTTCTCACCACATAGAAAAAAGGTAACTATATGAGGTGGTGAAAATGTTAATTAACTTGGGCATGGGGGTCATTTCACAATGTATACGTATGAAAAAGCATCACATTCCACATCTTAAACGTATACCATTTTTATTTGCCACTTGTATCTCAGCAAGTCTGGAAAAACAGAAATTCATTTAGAAAATACCTGCTAAAATATATAAAAATACCCAATATCTGCTAATAACGTAAAATACAATGATTTTTGGTGATGTGTCCTTCCGTGACCATTTTGCTTATGAATGATGAGTAACTGAGGAAATATTTTGCAAGTTTCAGCCTACTGGGTGCCGGACCATTTCATCTGTGGAATGAGGCCTGTGATGCCTGCTTTCCAGGATTAGGGATTGACTTAAGTAAGATAATCATGCAAAACCTTTGAGCCTGCTGCTCGTTAAAGATGGCAGCTACTAGTCTTCTCATTATTGCATTCTTACTGTGGGATAGGCGTTAGGGCTTTGGGTATGACTTACAGTTCGTGGCCTCAAGTCTGGGGAGAGAAGACAGCAGGATGGATGGAACCCTGGGTACCCCCTTTCATCTGAGCTGTCTTCCACACAGGCTGGGGGTAATCCCCCCCTTTTCCACCCCAAGTTGTCCTTGCCTGCTGGCTTAGAGTGTGGACTCCACGATATTCGAGCACCAATTCTGAATGACCGTTCGTGGCAAAGATTCTGAACATCCTTCCTCTTCTGCATCTTCCTGTTCAAGGATTTCGGGACTCATCGCCCTGTGTCCATCTCTCACGTGCCCCATCCGTCCAGTAAGCATAGCGGCAGAGCAGCGTTCCCAGAGCAGCTCCTTCATTGCTTCCTACGTCCTGGCGCTCAGGGCCGCCCCAGGCTCGTCTCTGCTATCGCACCTGCAGTGTTCGTCCTCTAGCTCAGCTGGGTGGTTTTGCTGCCATTTGAGCACAGCCTCAGCACTCCCACCCAGTGCCTTTGCTCGCTCTGCTACTGGTCTGCCATCTCCTCCCCTCTCCGGCTGCCCCCCTCCCATCTCTTCTCCCAGCTGACGCTCTGCCTTCCAGTGCCCAGTGCACAGGCTGCCTCTGCTGTGCAGGCAGCCAAGCCCCTCTGGCTCTTCTCCCATGCCTGTTCAACCCCTCTGTGTGTGTGCCTACCCTGACTCACAGTGTTTTTATGTGTGTGCATTTCCTTTCTGGACTCACAAATCCACAAAGACAGAGATGGTGTCTTTATTTCTCTGTGTCCCTCACAGTGTCCCTATACCAAACAAGGTGGTTGTTAACTAGTTAAGATGAACAAATATCTTAACAGAAATGTTGAAGCACTTAGGATATGATTCCCCTTTTAGCAGTGCCTGGGTGGCTGGCTGCGTCAGTTAAGCATCCAACTTTGGCCCAGGTCATGATCTCACCGTTCATGAGTTCGAGCCCCGTGTCGGGCTCTGTGCTGACGGCTCAGAGCCTGGAGCCTGCTTCAGATTCTGTGTCTCCCTCCCTCTCTGCCCCTCCCCTGCGCTCACTCGCTCTCTTTCTTTCTCTCTCAAAAATAAACATTAAAAAAATTAAAAATGGGTGATTCCCCCTTTAAAGCGTGGTCTTTTTATAGTGAGAATAACCCCTGTAAACTCACGATATGACAGTTTTCCTAGCAAAGCCCTTTGTCAGATCACAACATACATCCTCTTAAATCGCAGAAACTCTAATCTCTACATAACGAGGATATATTTAAAGATTTAAAAATTTTTTTTTTCAACGTTTATTTATTTTTGGGACAGAGAGAGACAGAGTATGAACGGGGGAGGGGCAGAGAGAGAGGGAGACACAGAATCGGAAACAGGCTCCAGGCTCTGAGCCATCAGCCCAGAGCCCGACGCGGGGCTCGAACTCACGGACCGCGAGATCGTGACCTGGCTGAAGTCGGATGCTTAACCAACTGCGCCACCCAGGCGCCCCTTAAAGATTTTTAAAGTGAATATGAATGCTCACCGTGAATGACAAAGGTTCTAACTCAGCAAGGAATTCATACATGCAAATAGCAGAAAATACGGGCTGCTTTACATTTCTTCAGTGAAAAGCAGCTCTTCTGGTTTAATGAGTGTATATGAAGTCAATTAGGATTGGAGTCCAACTCAGGAGCTAAAGATGCAATTGAAGCCTTTGTCTCTCACTTTGATTTTGTTTTAGATTTAGCTTTGGTGTGGTCATGAATATGGAAAGAGCCCACCATTCCCAGTTTAGGCGGTGGTGGGGGGCATGTTGCTGCCTAGCCAGGCTCTGTGAAATCGGCATTATGTGTATCGACATCCTGATGTATGAGGCCTGGTCCTAGGTGCCACAGAGCATTATTAAGAAAGTCATGGGAACACCCATCCTGTCAAGAGGAGATGGCTTTGTAAGCCATGGCTGTGCATGAGGAACGCCATCGATTTCTGGATTCAAGCACGAAGGCGACGGTTGAGTGCCCCTCTGTGACCAAAATTGGTAATGGAACCGGAGCTAAGAAAGGGCTGAGTTCGCCGCAAATGGAAATTTAAGCATCCAGCTGTTCCTGATTTTTGCAGTGGAAAAGTGAGTTAGCGCATTACCGAGCTTCTAAATGAAGCCTCACGGTTGGACCTTGGTCAGAGCCTGTCGGGGCTGGGCTGGAACGGCGGGGACCTGCTGGGGAGGCTGATTTCTTTATTCACGGAGAGCCGTGCTTCCCCAGGCCGTTGTTGCTGTAATTGGCATCAAGGGAAGATGGCTGCTACTCTGTGACAGTGACAGTGACAGTGACAGTTCCCCTCGAGGGCTAATGCTTTAATATGCGAGGAGACAAAGAGAAGGAACAAATCTTAGGCCAGGAGGCAAGGGGGTAGAGAACTTGATCTTTGCCGAGGCTGGCTTCTCACAGGGAGAGCTGGACGGAGGAGTTGGGCCTTACGGTCCATGCGGCCACACGACGGATGAGGCCCTGGGTGAAAGCATTGTCTTCCGAGGGTCATGCCGGCCGTTAGCCCAGCGGACGAAGACGGGCAGGAAGGCAGGAAGTTGCCAGCCTACGAACGTTTGCACTTCCAGACCTTTGTGACACAGCAAAGACCTTAAATTACCTCGGGAACATTTCCCTCAGCGTGACAGGGAAAGCCAGTAACGCATGTGGTGTCTCCCTCCTCAAACCCCACTTGATAAACGAGCAGCCCGTGCTGAATAAGCTCTGGGACACAGAGGCGAGGCGGTTGTACGTGGCGGGTCATTTGGGCATGCCACACGGAGCAGAAGCGCGGTTAGAAGTAGTATTGGATGAATGGCTGTTCTCTTAGTTGTCACCAGCCGTGCCACTGGAACTTTCCTTTGCGCTGTGCTTTGTGAGCCCGTAGGTGTGTGGATTGAGTAGTCCTCTGTTACCTCGCCATCACCCGGGCAGGTAGGCAGACTGGGTGTGTTCCCATCCGATACTCAAGAAAACGGAGGCTCGGGAGCCTGGGTGGGCTTGGTTGAGCATCCGGCTTTGGCTCAGGTCATGATCTCACAGTTCGTGGGTTCGAGCCCCGCATCGGGCTCTGTGCTGACAGCTCAGAGCCTGGAGCCTGCTTCGGATTCTGTGTCTCCCTCTCTCTGCCCCTTCCCCCATTCATGCTCGCTCGCTCTCTCTATCAAAAATAAAAACATTAAAAAATATTATGACATTTGGCTTTATAGTCTGGTATTTGAGAGACATAGAGAATGTTTAATCCAATCTGATTGTTCACATTAGAACCTGAGGGCATGAGAGGTTATGATATTCTTACAGATAGCTCCCATAGTCAGTGGAAGAACAGAGGACTCTTTCTTTCTTTCTTTCTTTCTTTCTTTCTTTCTTTCTTTCTTTCCTCCTTCCTTCCTTCCTTCCTTCCTTCCTTCCTTCCTTCCTTTCTCTTTCATTCTTTTGTTCTTTCTTTTTCTTTTTTCTTTCTCTTTCTTCCTTTCTCTCTTTCCTTCTCTTTCTTTCCTTCCTTCCTTCCTTTTGCTATAGGAGAGAAATACAGTATATGATTGATGACTTTTCCAGCAATTTGGAAAGCACAGATAATTTAATAAATGGGATTTTCCAGTGGCTGAGCCTTACAAAATGAAGTAACATGAGAGTTAATCCACAACCAATATATACTCCAGTAAATTAAAGACCCCAAAGATGGAAAAGGAAACTTTAAGTGAGTTACAAAACAACATGGAAGGACATCTGCACAATGTTGGAGTAGGGACAGCTTCTTCAACAAAACACACAGCAAAGGGCAAAATCCATATAGGGCAAATACTGTTAACTACAGCAGCATTTAGAACTTCTATATCACAGAATACAACACGAAACCAGATAAAGCCTAGGCGAAGGTATAATGGAAGAATATATAAGAAACGCCTCCAATTTATGATAAAAATAAAGCCAGAAATGGAAAAATGAAAGGTGGAAGCATTGGGCTCACAGATGAGGAATAACAGAGTGGTCAGTAAATGAAATGAGCTCAACTTCACTAATAGCTAGGGGAATGCAAATGAAAACACATCCACAGATTGTTAAAGAATTTTGCGGTGGGAGGATGTGGAGAGCTGGCGAGCTCAGGGGAAACAGTACCCGCCATACTGATGGAGAACGAGTAGCGTTAGCATCTGGAGAGGGCAGCTGGACAGAACCTAGTAACACTGTAGTCACTTTCCCTGTGACTCAAGCACTCAGCTTTCAAATGTCTGTCCTAAAGAAATGCAAACATAGAGTCACGTAGCTATGATGAGTAAGACTGTTCTCTGTATTACCGTAACAACGAAAACTTAGAAACAAAGAGCCTCATGGCCATCCCTTGAAGGATGAATAGATACAATGTAGACAATGCTTATGATAGAGAAGTCAACAGCATTGAAAAGGAATGACTGAAATCTATCTTCCCTGTTTTTCTATCTGTATTTCAAAATGGGCGGATCTCAAAAAAAGATTCCCCAATTAGAAAAACAAGTTGCAGAATGAAACACCATAGTACCTATAAATGTAATGGAACACAGAAGAATGCAGTGTATGTGCATATGGGTTGTAAAAGTGTTTTTTTTTTACATTTATTTTTGAGAGCGAGAGAGAGAGAGAGCGCGCACATGCACGTGCACGAGTGGGGCAGGGCAGAGAGGGAGACAGAGGATCTGAAGTGGGCTCTGTGCTGATGGCAGAGAGCCTGACGTGGGGCTCGAACTCACGAACTGTGAGATCACGACCTGAGCCAAAGGCAGATGCTCAACTGACTGAGCCACCCAGGCACCCCTAAAAGTATTTTCTAAAGGTGGATAATAACATTCAAGATAGCATGGTACTGGTCGTCACAGGCAAGGGTGAAAGAGATGGGGATAGGGAAGGTACTGCAGAATGTGTTGTGATTCTCTTTTGAATAAAGAGAATAGATTTCTGTGTGAATGCTAAAATTAAAAATCAATTTTGAAAAAACAAATACAGGAAGAAATTACAGAGAAGAAAAAAGCCCAAATTTACCTCTTAAGAAATGGAAGCATGTTTTTTTGCAGCATACATAATTTGCTGAAGTTCCAAGAGCTGGCATTTATTGCTGAAGGGAAAATAGCTCTCGGTTAGATCAGGTAATTTCATAATAAATACACCTGCTTCGTGCCCATCATACATGATTTCGCTACAATTTTCCTTCCTTATTTTCAAGTGGCTTTTCTAATAGTCCTGAATTATCCTCTCACGTGCGAGTTTACAGCTTATGCATGAAGGTGGAAATTCATTAATCATAGAAGCAGTCATCTTTAGATAAAAGAAATTTCTTCCGGAAGATTCTAAGGAGGGACTCTTTAGCAGGAAATTAAAGAATGTTTTTCATCTGGGTTGAAAGAACAAAATAGGAAAAGTGGAAATCCTCGAGACTTTCAAAAAATGTTCCAATGCAAATTTGTATTCCTGATTACTTCCTTCGAACCTAGAGTAAGTAGGGCCTCCATTGGTCAACCACCTCGGGCTCCTGAGAAGCTAAACCCAAGTCATCTAGGACATTTTGTAGGTCTCTGGGAATGAAGACTTGGGCCATCAGCATGTTCTGAGACAAAAGAGGACTAATAATAAAGAAGCAAGGTTTTCGTGCAAGAATGAACTCATCTAAATCTTAACGGCGGAACCATTTTCTTGAGTTCTGCCTCAGATGGTGTATGTAATTCACACACTTGCAGGGATTTGAAGGACCCCGAAGAGAGCTCTGCGCCGACCCCTGGTTGAGTTGAGTTTTCCTGGCACATTCAGATGCCGAGCCACGTTCCTGCCAGAGTGTCCTTACTTACAGATCACCACAGACTTGAAGGATTGTTCCCTGCCTCCCCAGGTCTTGTTTTTCCTCAGATGGAATGAAACTAAAGCATGGTGGCCTCTGCCACTGGCATGCGGATGGTGATTTGATCATGATGGTGGCAGCAGTGGTAACATGCAGAGCAGGCGAGATTGTTTTAAATGCCCTTTGTGACCATTCGGTGAAACAGATGTTTTTCTCTAGGCGTCAGTGGATGTGGATGCATAGCGAGGCGGTTGCCAGATCTTGTTGCCACAACACCTCTGTGGACTGGAGGAGGCCTCTTGGCCAGATTCTCGAAGTGGAAATTATAGGATCGGTTGCTCCCATTCTAAAAACCTGGAAGGATGGAACCACTGGTAATCAAATAAGTCTCTGGTTTCTGTGGCAAGAGGGAGATGTGTCGCAGGCAGAGACAGACCCAGAGAAGACGGGGACACTCAGGGCTGACTCTGCCACCAGTGCAGTCTGACTTTGGGCAAAACTTTGAGCCACACGTTCTCTGGGAGATGCACGTTGGCTTAGATGGGGTCCGTGGTTCGTTTCTGCAGTTACATTCGAGGATAATTCCTTGACTCTGTAAGACTTTGAAGAGGTCCCTCAAGACTTCAGAAGAAGTGGAATGGAAGTATTTTCCTGATTCTTCTCTTGGATTCACGATACCAGAGAGATTGGAGTCTATGGGTGCCTACACCTTCTCTCCTCATCTTAGACTGGAACCAGGGATATCCCTCTTCTGGAGACGGTGTCCCCCTGGAAAACCTTGTCTGTGAACCAGGCACTGAGACACAGAACCTGGGAAGTACAACTGTACAGGAACAGGGGGCCAGACAAGAATTAAGGCTCCTGAGAATCCAGGTGATTCGGTGGTGTGCGGGGCTTCTCGGTCTCACGGTCACAAGAGCCATCTTTGTGGACCTGCTCCACAGATCAAACGTCTTATCCCAGTGCTTCTCACACTTGCGAATGTGGGTACCCCTTTTTACGGGGAAACGAATTCTCATAAACACCCAGTGTTTTCTTAATTGGTAGAAACCTAAAAGGTACTCACCGCTACTGCTCAGGGCTGTTTGCCTTCCATGTGTGATTTAAGGTGTCACGACTGCTGGCTCCATTTTCTGTATTTAGGCTACCCAGACAAAGATAAGAACCAAACCCCTTGCGCCATTTATAAAAATCCCTTCCACAAATATCTATGGGGGGCTTACCATGGGACAGGGACTTGGGATACACGAATGAACATAACAGTTTCCTGTCCTTTCAGGACTTAGATTCTGGACCAGGGGTTGGCAGATTTCTTCTGTTCAAGGCTCAGAGAGTAAATGATTTCATCTGTCACAGCTTCTCACCTCTGCCGTCATAGCGTCAAAGCAGCCACCGGTACAGTGGCCACTGGTGAATGGATGTGACTGTGCTGCAATAAAACTTTATTTGTAGGAACAAATGGTGGGCCAGACTTTCTTCCAGGGCTGTAGTTGGCTGGCCTCTGTTCTGGACAGTGAACGATAAACCCAAGAAAAAAGCGAATTACAGTTTTTAACTACATTTTTACTGTAGTTTATTATATCTTGCCTATAGTTTTTAACTGTATGAGATGCTGGCATGGCTGTAACAGAATGAGGAAGATACAGGACAGGAAGCTGAGATCAGAGGGGGAGACTGAGGGCAAGAAAGGAGGCCTGGTGGGAGTTTGCTTTTTCCTGCAGGCTCATTTCGCCTGTTTGTCTGACTGTTCACTTGTGTACTATGCTTGATTCCTTTGCTTTTAGCAAACTATTTTATTTCATTTCATTTTATTTTATTTTATTTTGTTTTGTTTTGTAATGTTATGTTGTTATGTTATATGTTATGTTATGATATGCTATGTTATGATATGCTATGTTACGTTACGTTACGTTATTTTAGAGAGACGGGGAGAGAGAGAATCTTAAGTAGGCCCCATGCTCAGCATGGAGCCCGACGTGGAGCTCGATCCCACGACCCTGGGATCATGATCTGAGCTGAAATCAAGAGTCAGACGTTCAACTGACTAAGCTGCCCTGGTGCCCTGCTCTTAGCAAAACTGTTAAAGCACGAGGAGTAGCCCAGCTTAGAACCCACAGGATTGTTCAGTCACATGTAGGTGCTGCACTTTGAGGTTTTTGGTTAGTGGGTGGTCAATGCCATGGTCTGAATACACTTTCATTAACATGTTAAAGATAAGGACGAAAGTGAAAGCATAAAAATGTTTAGAATCTGTCATGGAGAATTCAGAGCCCCATGGAGTGTGCCCATTGGGCCATTTGGCTGCATTGCCCTGTCACACACCTGCTTCTTTTTAAAAGTTTTTATTTTGGGGGCTCCTGGGTGGCCCGGTCGGTTAAACATCCGGCTTTGGCTCAGGTCACGATTGCACAGTTTGCGGGTTCGAGCGCCACATCAGGCTCTGTGACGACAGCTCAGAGCTTGGAGCCTGCTTCGGATTCCGTGTCTCCCTCTCTCTCTGCCTTTCCCCCTCTTGCTCTCTCTCTCTCTCTCTCTCTCTCTCTCTCTCAAAAAGAAATAAACATTAACATCTTTTTTAATAAAGAGTTTTTATTTTAATTCCAGTTAGTGAACATATAGTGTAATGTTAGTTTCAGGTGGACAGTGTTCAATTTGGCACTTGGATGCCTCCCCGGGGGCTCCTCAGGACATGGGCCCTCCTGAATCAATCCCCACCACCTGTGTCCCCTCCCTTCCCTTCCCCTCCCAAACCATCCATTTGTTCTATACAATTAAGAGTCTGTTTCTTTATATTTTTTTCTCTATCTTATTTTTTCCCTTTGCTTATTTATTTCCCAGGTTCTACATGTGAGTGAAACCATATGGTATTTGTCTTTCTCTGGCTGACTTATTTTGGCTTAGCATTATACTCCCTAGCTTCATCCATGACCTTGCAAATGGGAAGATTTCATTCTTTTTGTGGCTGAATGATATTCTATTATATACAATAATATATATATTAAATCTATATGTAATGTAATAGAATATTATGTTAGAATAACATATACTTAATGTATAATAATATATATTATAATAATATATAATAGAATATTCAGAACAAACTGAGGGTTTGGTGTGTGTGTGTGTGTGTATGTGTGTGTATATATATATATATGTATGTGTATATATATATATATAAATATGTATGTATCTCACATCTTTTTTTATCCATTCTTTAGTCAATGAACACTTGGGCGGCTCCCTGTCTTGGCTATTGTAAATAATGCTGCCACGAACATAGGTGTGCGTATATCCCATTGAATTCGTGCGCTTGTATTTTTTGGGTAAATACCCAGTAATGCAATTGCTAGATAGTAAGGTGGTTCTATTTTTAACTTTTTTAAAAAAATGTTTTTATTTTTGAGACACAGAGACAGATAGAGCACTAGCAGGGGAGGGGCAGAGAGAGAGGGGGAGACACAGAATACGAAGCAGGATCCAGGCTCTGAGCTGTCAGCACAGAGCCCAACGCGGGGCTCGAACCCACGAACCGTGAGTTCATGACCTGAGCCAAAGTTGGATGCTGAACCGACTGAGCCACCCAGGCGCCCTCTATTTTTAACTTTTTGAGGGCCCTCCACGCTGTTTCCCACAGTGGCTGCACCAGGCTGCATTCCCACCAGCAGTGCACGGAGGCTCCTTCTCTCCACATCCTCACCAGCACGCATTCTTTTTTGTGTTGTTGATTGTAGCCATTCTGACAGGTGCGAGCCCTGTCACACTCTTTCTCCCTTGTGGCTTTATTAGCATTTTGGGTTGGAGATGGGAGACATCTAAGGACGCTCTTGATTAGGACTAAATAGATGAACATATTTAGTGAAAGATCAGGCTCAATAATTACAAATTGATAAGCTTTATTTTCTCTAAATTCTCGTTTCCAGAAGTTTGGGAACAGACACCCTGGGTTCTCTCTGGGTGCATTGGGACTGGAAAATGGTGGGAACGCCCTCTCTTCTCCCCTCCGGTGTCCTTTCTCTCTTGCCCACCTGCCCAGAGGCAGCTTTCGGCAGCCCAGGATCGCATTATGGGGGTCCTTCTGTCACTGCCAGTAGAGGACAGCAGGATTCCAGGTGTTCAAGTCTGGGACGATGACACGTGTTGTCAGGGGCCGGACATCCTGAAGCCCCAAAGCATTTCAGGCTGCTAGTTCATGACATGCCTTCAGTTGTTTCCCTGGAAGTGGCCCCTCTTGGGGACAGTGCGCCCTGAGCTAAAGCGAGCACATTTCCCAGCCAGAAGTGGACCCTGTCTGGTCAGGGCTCTGCAGGCCGTTCCCTCTTTCCTCTGTTCTCTCCCGCGCCTCCTCTGGGTCCCAGCCATTTGTTTACAAAGACTGCTGTCAAGCCCCCTTTTCTCCAGGCTCTGGACGGCCGGTCTTGCTCCCCTCTCTCAGACCTGCGTGTTCCTCTTAATGAGACAGAGTCCCTGGCTTGGGGCCGGTCTGCAGGTGCAGCATCCCCCAGGGGAGGAGCTGGTGGCGCCACTCTCGCTCAGTGCTGTACGGCATGTGCTTGTGCGGTGGCTGCTGGCTGTCGCCCAGCACCCCCGGGAGTCCCTTCTGTCACGCCTGTTCTCAGTCATCCCAAACCGCAACTCTGTACTCCTGCAAAAAAAAAAAAAAAAATGCTGCCTGCTTGATTTCACTTCCCAGCTTCCCCTGGGCCAGGAGGCGAGGGATGGGTGAAGCCTTCACTGAGTTCTCAGACCAATTCTTGTCTCTCTCTTTCCCTTTTTCATGGAGGTAAAGGGCAAAAGTCTGTTTTTCTTCATACCAGATCACTTGCTTACACAGGTTACATAAAGCGGGCATTCTGAAAGGTATGTTCCCCCTTTGGTTTTAACTTCACCATTGTTTGGCACGGCGCTGAAATTCACTGGAACGCGGACCTATTTCTGTCCGATCCCCAAATTCCTGTCTAGAGAACAAAAGCAGACCAGAACTCTTCGATTTTTTTGAAGGCAAGAGAGGCATTTAAGTATGAAATTCCCTGCTCTGGTTTTTAGATGTGTTTTGCAGAAACACTCCAGCCTTCCAAGCTAGATGCCACTGACAACTCTTTGTTTGCAGATGCCTGTGGAATTTAATTTTCTTAGATGCTTGTTGCCCATTGATTTCACGTTCAAGTTGATTGCAAGCGCAGTGCCCGTAATGCCACTAAGTTTGTGACTGTTCTCACGCGAGCTAAAAGGATGGCATGCAATCATACGGGTCTCCTCTAATCCAGAATTTTCTTTTAATTTGCTTATCCCAGTCTCAAATGGTTTTCTGCCATTTGGATCACGGCGAACAAAGTCAGGTATATCCCGACCACCTCCTTCTGCTTTGCTGAATAACCATACGCAGAATTGTGTGGTTTACCGACTCATCTTCACTTTTCGGGGTTCAGATAACCGGAGGAATCCATGTGACTCTGTGAGATCCACGTTAAGTCTGTATTTGTGGCAGCCCACAGAGACTGCCGCCCTTTAAAAAAAAAAAAAAAATCAGCCTCCATTGTGAGACATTGCTACGAACCTGAGCGACCGTACTGAGCCAAGGCCGGCGACACAGACGTTAGTTCGTGTGAGTTCGCCGACACATACCGCCAACCCCGTGAATGACGTGTGCGTGTCTGAGGATCTGAGGCGGCTTCGTCACCGCACATGCGGGAAGGAAGGACCTCGCAGACGTTGGCCTCTTTCCCGCTACACGCTTGATGCGATTCCAGAAATCCTTCTCAGATCCTGAAGTTAAATTTAAGTAGGAGATCCTCCCCCACCCGCCCCCCCCAGCCCGCTTACTTGTAGTTCACTGTGTTCTTTCGGCGCCCAGGATGTGAACTCAGAGGAGACAAGGGGATTTCTAAGCCAGGGGACTTCCTGTACACCCCCCCCCCCCCACACACACACACACCCGGCCCCTGCCCGGCTCTTAGCCGCTTCAGGCAGAGCTGACGCTGGCTGGTGCAAGGGTCCTTGAGCAAGTCTTCCGTGGGAGAATGTATGGGAAGAGGGAACATGTACTTGGTGGGGGGGGGGGGGTGTGGGAGGGGATGGAAGACAGGGTCTGGTTTGCCAATTTGTACGTGAAATGCAGCATTTCCTTTCTTTTGGATGTGTGCAGACCCTGCAGTCCTAATTACTTTTCAGTGATCTGATAAATGTGTTCCAGTGAAGTTGATTTCTTTGGTCATCTGTGTGCTTTAAGAGGTCGCAAACGTTATTCTGGAAAGGAGTTCGTAGGCTTGCCTTATCAGTCCGCCAAAGGAGTCTGTGGCACAGAGAAGTTAAGAGCCCCGGTCCGGTGTCTCTGCAGCGGCTCCCCAGCCTCTGAGCCCCTCGCGTCCATAATCCTGCCCTGAGATGCCTGGGAAGGTGCATGGTAGGCGGTCGAGCTCGCAGAGTCCACGGCGGGCTCTGGAGTCAGTCTGTCTGGGCTCGACTCGGGGTCCCGACAATTCCTGGCTCTCTGCTTACCTCGGGCAAGCCGCTTAATTGTGCTAAAGCAAAGCTCCTCAGTTTGCAAGTCTTAGCGATAACAGTCCATACCTTCCAGAGTTACCAATGAAGATTATGTAAAACACTTAAGTGCAGAGTTCAGGCCATTCTCCTTCTTCATGCTGGTTATGCTCGGTTGTCACTGCAGGCACCAGGGCCAGGGTTAGGGTGGCAGAAAACTCAGCAATAAAAAAAAACAAAACCAAAAACATACAGTCAGTTCTCATTATTGGCAATAGTTAGTGGTTTGTAAAGCCACCACGAGCACTGGATTAGGGAATACTGAAGCATCACTCCTCAGAGTAATAACGGAGTCAGATTGTTGATCAAGAAGAGATAGCCTCATTTTATGTGAGTTACTGTTTAAAGACTCCTTGTTTAATACATATGACTGATTCACACTATGACTCGTGTCTACCGGAAGCTTCTGTAACTCACGGAAGGCACATTGCAGCCTTCTTGCACCCAGGAGCAAAAAACAGCATGCCAATATTATATAAGCTCAGGGGTCAAGTTTTTCAAAATTTTGTTTTAATGTTTATTTATTTTTGAGAGACAGAGTGCAAGTGGGGGAGGGGCAGAGAGAAAGGGAGACCCAGAATCGGAAGCAGGCTCCAGGCTCTGAGCCGTCAGCACAGAGCCCGATGCGGGGCTCGAACCCACGGGCTGTGAGATCATGACCTGAGCCGAAGTTGGACGCTTAACCGACTGAGCCACCCAGGCGCCCCTCAAGGGTCATTTTAACCGGCGAAATTACCAACAGAAACACAGAAATGCAAAACACGTGGCATTAGGTAGAGTACAAATGGATTTTACAGTATGCGGGCCGACATGAGAAGGCCTTTCTGTGTTTCAGCCTGGCTGGGAACATGGCAGGTCGGGCAACACAGACATTTCACCTTTCTGGGCATGTTGGCAGATGGTGTTAATTTTGGAGTTGCAGATAAATTGTAGCCAGTAGGTGAACTTGCAGAAATGGTACCTATGAGTAATGAGGATCAACTGTACCTGACATAGTAATTTCTAGAAAACGTTGGCTGTTTTATTGCTCTCATTACTTAAAGCTCCCAGAGGAAGACAGGGCCCAGGACATAGCCCTGCCCCACCCCCTCCATTTAGCCGGCTCTCCTGGCTGTGCAGCCGGAAACGCAGGAGGCTAGAGGGGAGGGATCTTCCGCAGATTTCTCTTTGCTGACTGTCCTCGTCTCTCCTACCCATATATTTCCTTTCCTTTCCTTTCCTTTCCTTTCCTTTCCTTTCCTTTCCTTTCCTTTCCTTTCCTTTCCTTTCCTTTCCTTTCCTTTCCTTTCCTTTCCTTTCCTTCCCCTTCCCCTTCCCCTTCCCCCCTCCCCCTCCCCCTTCCTTTCCTTTCCCCCTGCCCTCCTGTGCCTGTGAATGAGATCATTCATAGGAAGCAGCAATTCACATTATCTCTGCCAAAATCTCGTCTTGATTTACATTTCCTTGATACATATGTTATCTTGGCAGTATGGTCCAGGCGGTCATTTGGGAAACGCTGTAATTGGCCTATAAATTTCTTGCAGCTCCTACTTTTTCTCTCTCCCTAATATAATTTCCTCGTTGGCTGTCTGCACTGATGGCACGCTGCCTTTCTGGAGAGGAAACAGTCATACGCATCAGTTGCGTTGAGAATTCAAGTAACAGCAGCTAGATGTTTGAAGCCCTCGAAAGACAACCCAGATCAGCTCCCATCTGGCCTGTGTTCCAACCTGACCGGGTGGACGCAGGCTTCTGTTTAGCCCAGAGGAACTGCCTGGCGTGTTTGCCAGCCCCAGAATGGAGACCAAATGACAGAAAAGTGTGTTTTCACCAAGTCTAGAAGAAAACTTCCTTGGCAGCTCTTGGTGCCTTCATGAGATAGAGTGACCTCTCTGTTATAAATACATATTTATAAATAAATAAATATGTATGTATGTATACACACACACACACACACACACACACACACACATATGGAGAGAGAGGCAGAGAGAGAAAAAGAGATTTATTTTAAGGAATTGGCTCATGAGATTGTGGGGACAAATAAGCCCCAAATCTGCAGGGCAGGCTGGCACGCTAGAGCTCCAGGGAAGACTTCTAATTCAAATCCGAAGACAGTCTACTGGCAGAATTCCCTCTTGCACAGGGGAGGTCAGTCTTTTTTCTATTAAGTCCTTCTACTGATTGGGTGCGGCCCACCCACCTTAAGGAAGGTAATCTGCTTTACTCAAAGTCTACAGATTTACATGTCAATCACATCTAAAAAATATTTCACACAGCAACATCTGCACTGGTGTGTGACTAAACAACTGGACCCTGTAGCCTAGCCAAGTGGATGCTTAATCATTATAGCCCCTTCCTCACTCGGTATCTTCAGACCCAGTATCCATAGCTCACCATATGGGGTTAAAATTCAGTCCTCAGAAACACACACATTTCCACTGGTTTAAGCACTTAGGGTCCCCCCCTGAGGGGTTGAATGGCTAAAATTATGAATGTGAAATCTGCAAATGCCAAGAGCCGGGGGCTAATTGGTTGAAAAATTCTCCATTCAAGGGCACATTGGGTCGTAATGTGGCCTGATAACTGTGACCCCAGGCAACTCCTGAGCAACAACATGAATGTTCCCCGTGGTGATAGCAGCTTGGACAGCAGCGCTGAGAACGAGGTTCTGTGCTGTGGGCCATTTCTGCGGCCACGTGGGTCTGCCCTTGCTCGTGGGCCATCCCCCGTCCCCTGCGAAACAAGTCTGAAATCCCAGTTTTGAAGGGAGCCTTTACTTCCTCGTTACCTGGGGGGATATCATCGCAGTGTAGCAATGGTCATTCTGACCTTATTTGTAATGTGTGGGGCTCTTAGTTATCATTTATTGGCGTTTAAAGACTTCACATTCCCCTGTATTTATTCGTTTCCCCTTGGATACGTTCTCTGGTAGGATCTATTTCTATTTGCATCATTAACAAAATACTCTGTGCTTAGAAATGTAGATTAAAACCACGGGCAAAGGCAGGTTCTCGTAAAGACCTTTGCTCTTCGTGAAGTTCAAAATCAAATATTCAGACAGCAGACTACCTGTTCCTTTGCTTTTCCCTTTCCTTTCGGACTCCCGCTTCTCTTTTGGAGATTACGCTTTCCTACATCATGAGCTGGCCGTGGGAGGAGATGAGCTTGCCGAAAGTTCGCTCGCAGTCAGACTCCTCTCCAGACGCTCATTTTTTCTCTTTCAGTACCTCCTAGGAACCTTAGGTTGTAGAAGATTCTAATTAGCAGCAGTTCTTTTCGTGCTACAGAATTTTTTATTGTGAGTTATTTTCTTTCTTCTGAATAGAGTAAGAGGCCCGGGTTGTAGGCTGGGAAATGGCTTGAAAAGCTGAGCATAGGTCTCCAGCCGCCGCGCCTTCCTCAGCCCTGAACACTCCCTGCAGTGTTCCTAGGCTTGTCCTCCCTGAATAAAGGCATTGTATAGCTCATGCTTTAAAGGTGCCACTTACAGATGGCCCCAGAGCATCCATTTGCTATTGTAGGATCCAAGAAATGCAAGACTAATGTAGTCATTGAGCACCTGGTTCTCAGAAAGCCTCGTAAAGACATATAGCTATGAAGATTATAGATTTTAGAAAGAACCTCTCTCCAGCCTTTCTTTTTGTGGTGAGGAAGTTGAGGCTCAGGGAGCCCCTGGGGTGCATCAGGACACCTGGCCTGTGCCGGTCTTGTGATTGTAAGTCTGAATTTATTTGTTCGTTGACCCTGCAGGCCACTCCCCCATCCATCGTCCCCTCAGGACTTTGGATATAGAGGTCACCCTGGGGCTGGCAAATCACCCCAGGTTCGGGGCTCTGGGAAGATGGGTTCTTGGGATCGGACAGTAGTGGAAGGAAACCAGCAGCAGGGGTCGGAGAAGGGATTCTGTAGTTTGGGTTCTGAAATAGACTCATCGTTCTCTCGACATGTGCATGTGCCAACGCCGATACAAAGCCCCTAACCCCACACATTATTCCTTCTTCGAAGTGGAAAAGTAGAAGAGCCTCCCCAAGAGCTCTACGTTTGGAATTTTTTACCTGCCTACTGGATTTTTTGAGTGATCAGTCATTTCTTTTGTGTTTGTGCAATACATAACTATGTTTTACAGCTATTGACTAGCATGATAATTGGGCCTGGCACCCTGGGCGACATAACAGGCTGACGTGGACATCAGATGTTGTCATTAGGCCATGAGGCTTTTCAGGCTCTTCAAACCATGACAGAGAACTTGAGGGCTCTCGTGATGCCTTTGCGAGTCTGTTGGGTGCAGAACCATCCTGTGGTCACTACTGGCCTTGCCCGTCCACACAGACCAATCAGGCTTTTATTTGTGGTTAGGTTATTCCCATGGTAGGGCCATTTCTCAGTCTTTTATCTACCGAAGAAGTTTTTTTTTTTGACAGATGTTGCTGGTAATGTGTAATGTGATCAACCTCACGCTATACTGTAGTTAAGAGTGTGTTTTGTGCCCAACTTTTCACCCATAAGACAGCACTTTGGTGAATACAGGCCTTGATGCTTACAGTGAGCATGGCCATCAGCAAACTCACTCAGGCATTTCTCAGAAGTACTTTAGGGATGGTAGTGCTTACTGTTCTCAAAAGGTCAAGGGAAAAAATCAAAATATGTAGCATATACCATTTAGTTCGGCATCTATTAATACATTTACCAAAAAGAAATATTTAGTGAATTTCTAACCTGTGTAGGCCCATCTGTGTCTGACCCTTTCTTAGAAGCTGTGAATATAGTCTCTGCTCAAAGGTATCTCAGTCCAGTGGAGAAAAGTCCAACAAGCGAGCACATTAGAACAATACAATGCAGAAAGGGCGAGACCACAGAGCAGGACCGAACGCTCTGCCTTGGAGGGGCGGAGCAGGAGGAGTCAAAGAGTTTCCCTGAAAAAGGAGGTAACTCCCCTGAGTTTTGAAGACCGTGAGGAATTATTTTAGCAAGGAAGGGGGATGAAGGAGGAGAGGAGGGTGGCAAAGAGGTGACCCATAGGAGAAGCACAGAGGTAAGAGACCACAGGCCTTGCCCAGTGCTTGGGTCGTGATTTCCTCTACACTTCTCCAATAAGACGAAGCAGGACTTCTTGGAGACCTGCTGGCTTTAGGCCTGGAGCAGAAACGTGCCAATGAGCCTGGAATGTTCTATCCTGCTAGGAAGTAAGGAAGTACTCAGACAAATCAACAGGCAGGCATTGATGTGGGTGTGTTATAGGGCCAGATGAGCAGCTGAAAGAACTTCTAGCAGACAAAGTTGGAATGATTGGAGTCCAATGAAAAGTAGTAGTTAATTATAACGCAAAGCACAGACTAAATCGGCACGAATCCAAACTGATACAGATAAATAATTGAGTAAATTAAAAAATAGGGGCAAAGAGACAAATCTGCCTTATAGAAGAATTCCAAATAATTTATGTAGACACTGTGCCCTCAAGGAAGTGGAACATATCTCCTCGTCCTTAAGGGAGGGCTGTGCCTAGTGACATCCTTCTAAGGAGTAGAGAGCATAGAAACGGGGAGAGGAGAATCACTTCAAAGAAACCTGACAAATACCCCCTCGGCCGGGTCATCAGGGCCAACATTCCAGTGATAAATCATGCTGGTGGCAGGCACACTTGAGACGATGTGATGAGAAGGGCACTTTACATCTGGATTCTTCCTTTCCTCGTCGACCTATGGCTCGTAAACTCGTAACACGAGAAAACCATCAGATCCCAGACGAAGGACATCCTGCCTGATACCTGACCGTACTTCTCAAACCTGTCAAGATCATCCAAATACAGGAAAGCCTGAGAACATATCACAGCCGCTTAGCGGAGTCTAAGGAGACACGACAGCTGAACGTCGTGTGACACCTTGGGTGGGATCCAGGAATAGAAAAAGGATGTTAGGGAAAACTAAGGAAATCTGAATGATATATGGATGTTGCTTAATAATAATAATATAGCAATGTCGATTCAGTAATTGTCACATGTATGGAAGATGTTAATGATTGGGAGAATCTCCATGTAGGATATATGGGAATACACTCTACTCTCTTCTCAAACTTTTCTATAAATTGAAACTATTTTAAAATTAAAAGTTTTTTTTTTTTTTTTAAGCATCCAGCATGAGGGAACTGCCAATAGTTCAGTTAAGCTGGCGCAGAGAGAGGGTGCTGAGAACAAGAGGGGGTCCAGGTCACAGAGGGCTGTATATACCTAGTTCAGGGCATCAGGCGAGCCAGGATAGGTGATGGGGAGCCGTGGAAAGGTCCCAAGCAGAGCAGTGATACGACTCGTCTTGTGTTTCAGCCCATCTGGTAGGGATATAAGGAATGGAGAGTGGAGTTACTAGCTTAGCCATAGGTAGACTAGAAGGCTGTTCTCTCGGCAGGAAAAAGTGAGGGACTGACATAAAATAGTCACAGATGATGGAGAGAAAGGTACAGATGTGAGCGGTATTAAATAAAATTGATAAAAGAGTGACTAGTTGTTTGGATGAGAAGAAGATTTTGTTTATTCATTTATAATTCACTCATGTAACATTCATTGAGAACCTACCATGTTTTAAATACCACTGGGTACTTAGCAGTGAGGAAAAAAACATGTTCCCATACTCACAGCTTGCATTCCAAGGAGGGGAGATAGATAATGAAAGAATACGGTTATACAGAAGCAGGATAGTTTCAGATGGTGACAGCATGTGTGTTGAGTAAGCAGGATGGGTCAAAGGGGGAATTCTGAAGGGGAATCAATCACAAAGGAGTAGAGTATCAAATTAGGCCAGCAGAAGGAAAGAATTAAGTTAATAAAGTCAGGTAAAGCTCTACCAGTCGGCCAGATCTTATGAAGAAAGACATGATAAAGAGAGACAGCAGGCAGAGCTGTGCACTGGAGTGCGTCCTTCTGACCGTGAACATGAGGACTGAGCAGAACATGGTGGGGATTAGGAGGCCCAAGGGATAGAGGATCTCAGTCAAAGCTACAGTGCCATCCTCCACCTCTCCTTGCACTGGCCATGGCCCTTCTTTGCCCCTAGCTTCTGATCCTGCTAGTAGTTTCATTAGAGGAACTCCCCTCAGGGAAGGAAGCAGTAATCCGAACTGGACAGCACTGTGTGGTGTGGGTAGTTCTGCTGTTAGGTGCTGGTCTGGGGAGCAGCTGGGAAAGGCTTTGTGGACCAAATGATCAATACGAGCCTTGAGCTTAAGAGACTTGCCTGATGCTGTAGTAAGTTCTGGAAGCTTCTGGAAGTTCTGTAGTAAGCTTCTGGAAACCTGCCTGTAAATAACATGTTGACAAACCCTTCTTCCTTGATCCGTTGAAAAAACATTTGTTGTTGATTTTTTTTTTTCAACGTTTTTTTTAATTTATTTTTGGGACGGAGAGAGACAGAGCATGAACGGGGCAGGGGCAGAGAGAGAGGGAGACACAGAATCGGAGACAGGCTCCAGGCTCTGAGCCATCAGCCCAGAGCCCGACGCGGGGCTCGAACTCACGGACCGCGAGATCGTGACCTGGCTGAAGTCGGACGCTTAACTGACTGCGCCACCCAGGCGCCCCAATTTGTTGTTGATTTTTGACAAGGATGCCAAGAACGCCCAGTGGGGGAAAGGACAATGTCTTCAGTAAGTGGTGTTGGGAAAACTGGACAGCTACGTGCAAAAGAATGAACTTGGACCCTATCTAACACCTTACACAAACATTAAACTCAAAATGCATTGAAGATTTGAATGTAAGACCTGACAACATAAAGCTCCTCGAAGAGAACATAGGTGGTAAGCTGCCTGACGTCAGTCTTGGCCATGAGTTTTGGATTTGACTTCAAAAGCAAAGGCAACACAGGCAAAAATAAACAAATGGAACTAACTCCGGTAAGCTAAAAAGCTTCTGCACATCAAAGAAAACCATCAACAAGATAAAAAGGCAGCCTGCAAAACGGGAGAAAATATTTGCAAATCATTTATCTGATAAGGAGTTAATATCCAAAACATGTGAAGAACTCCTACAACTCAGTAGCAAAACAGAGCCTGATTAAAAAATGGGCACAAGACCTGAATAGACATTTTTCCAAAAAAAGAGAGAGAGAGGGACAATAGTTACATGAGAAGATGCTCAAAATCCCTAATCGTCAGAGAAATACAAATCAAAACCACAATGAGATACCACGTCTCACTTGTTAGAATGGCTGTTATCAAAACTACAAGAAATGCCAGCTGTTGGAGAGGATGTGGAAAAGAGGGAACCCTCCTTCACTCTTTGGAATATAAGTTGGTACAGCCACTATGGAAAACGTTATAGAAAGGGCGCCTGGGTGGCTCAGTTGGGTGAGTGTCCAGCTTTGGCTCAGGTCATGATCTCGTGGTTTCTGAGTTTGAGCCCCGTGTCGGGCTGTGTGCCGACAGCTCGGAGCCTAGAACCTGCTTCAGATCCTGTGTCTCTCCATCTCTCGGCCCCTCCCCTGCTCATGCTCTGTCTCTCTGTCTCTCAATAATAAATCAATGTTAAAAAAAATTTAGAGAAAACAGTATGGATGCTTCTCAAAAAATTAAAAGTAAGATTACCGTATCATCCAGAAATTTCACTTCTGTGTATATATCCAAAGGAAATGAAAACACTAACTCAAAAAGATATATGCACCTCTGTGTTCATAGCATTATTTACAGTAGCCAAGACATGGAAGCAACTTAAGTGTCCCTTGATGGATGAATGGATAAGGAAATTGTGGCATATCTACTCATATCACTGGCAACCACCAGTCTGTCTTCCATATCTGTGAGTTTGTGTTGAGTCCACATATAAGCGAGATCATACAGTATTTGTCTTACTCTTATTTCACTTGGTATAATGCCCTCAAGGTCCATCCTTTATTTCCCTCTTTATTATGGCTAAGCTATATTCCATTGCTTAGTGAATAGGACGCTGGACCCCAGCCTTGTGGATGGGCTATCAGTCTACAGGGGGAACAGATGGGCAGTAAACTGACCTGTGCCTGGGGGCAGGGTGCAGTAAAGTGAGGTGGACATGGGGCCCCAGGAGCAAAGTGGAAGATGGGCATTACTCCTCCGAACCCCAGCTGCCCAGATCCCCAGATCCTGCCCTGCCAGAAAACCACGAGTGCAGTTTAGAGACTCCATTGACAAACAGATGAAACCCATCTTCCTCTGTTTTACTGGGAAAAACATGCAGTAATTGAGATCAATCTGAAAAAAATCCTTCACGTCTGACTATTCCCCACCCCCCCCTTTTCTTAGCTATGTCCCTGTGCTCTCCATTCTTTCTAAGTTCCAATTCTGTGCTAAATTTCTTCCTTTGTCTCTTTCCCTTTATTTTTTTAAGAATAGTTTTTCTGCCATGCTCCTTGGCCAAAGAGATTTTGGCCAAATATTCCTAGAGAGCTTTTTAAATTGTATTAAATAATCTAAATTAAATATCTGATGTTAAATGCAGCCCTTAGCTGACATGGTCCTTTTTCTTCTGAAATCTGATTTAGCCAGACAGAATGCACTGTTTTCAAGATTACCTTTTACAGAAACTATTATACCTGCTGGATTCTAACCAAAACCAAAACCAAACAGAGAAACAAAAACCCCCAAAACAAAAACAAAAAACAAACCAACCGCGATCAGACCCCTCTCCTCCAGGCCGCCACTGAGCTGCACCTGTGGACACGCCTCCCCCCCCCCCCCCCCCCCCCCCCCCCCCCCCCCCCCCGTCAGTGCTGCCCTGTGCTCCCCCTGTTGGTTTGGATGTAGGGAAGCAGTGAGCATGTTTCCTGGGGATTCATGGTGGCATCAGGTAGCAGCTGAGGAGGATGTGCCTACAGGTCCCCAGGGCACTTCCAGCACACAGAACTGCCCCAACGTGGGGTCTAACTGTAGACCCTCGGGTCACAGACTGGGTTGCCTTGACACTGCTTTGGGAAAGCACAGTTACAAAGCATGAAGCCCCCCAAGACTCCTTCTTCATCTATGAAACGGGATTAACAAATCTAACTCTAATTCAGAGGACTGGCATGAGAATATGGCGAGACTCTTTGGTTCGTTCACATGTAAAGCCATAGACCACCTAGAATTTTAACGAGAAACTAGGAGGTGGGGAGACCAGGAGAAAGATGGATTGATTCTTACGCTCCTTCTCCTGGTGCACGTGGCTTTTGGAGTCTGCCATTGTTAGCCTGACCTCTGATGGGAGAATGAGACAAAGCACATCTTATTTCGCTGCCAGTTTTCTGCCTGTGCGGACAGGAAAAGATCATCGGTGTGTTGCTTTCCCAACCTGTGACCGTCATTGGGGTCAAGGAGTCGGGACAGGAGAAAAAAGCCAAAACGTGTGTAAGCATTTACTGCGAGTTTACCCCTTTTGCACCCAGAGATCCACAGCCGGATGTCTTCTTGAGTTGGATCCCCTCTCTCATTCCAAACGATCTCCTCCCTACCAGCCCACCCACTTTCTTGGTGCACATGGTTTTTCCCACAGGGCCCCCATTCATGTGCTCAGTCATATGCGCAGGGGCTCATTCAGTCCCGTTATGTTCACAAGACCATGGTTCTCATGCCGTATCGTGTATCTCCCTGTCTCTTTGGAGAAAAGAAGTCACCACCCCTGTGTGAACTCAGAAAGGACCCAGGTCTCCTCTGGACCCGTTGGACCTCCTTTTTGATTTCCAGGCTTTGTAGTAGTGAAGGAGCATGTGACTGCTGATGCCGTGGAGGGGTCCCTTGGAAGAGTCACAGGAGAGAAGCTGCCAGAATGACCCTTCTCCTTCTCTAATACTGAAATTTCTAGTCTTATCCAGGATAAGCCAATTGCGTATTCCCTGGTTTTTAAAAATTAGGTCTCATGTATGAGTGCATAGGAGTCAAATAGTCTCATCAGGTTTGTAGGCAAACAGAAGAGCCATTTTCCCATTCCTCAGGGAAGTCTGTTACAGCTCTTTTAGTTGACTCGCTTGGTGTTTAATTCTGTATGTCTAAATTGCATTCATCATATCTGAGTGTACCGCCTTGGGCATTATCTGTTGCCTTTGTACTATAAAAAGTAAGAATTTAGGGGTGCCTGGGTGGCTCAGTTGGTTAAGTGTCTCACTTCGGCTCAGGTCATGATCTCACGGTCCGTGAGTTCGAGCCCTGCTTCAGGCTCTGTGCTGACAGCTCAGAGCCTGGAGCCCGCTTCAGATTCTGTGTCTTCCTCTCTCTCTGACCCTCCCCCCGTTCATGCTGTGTCTCTCTCTGTCTCAAAAATAAATAAACATTAAAAAAAATTAAAAACAAAAAGTAAGAATTTAGGGGTGTCTGGGTGGCTCAGTCGGTTGAGGGTCTGACTTTGGCTCAGGTCATGATCTCGCAGTCTGTGAGTTCAAGCCCTGCATCGGGCTCTGTGCTGACAGCTCAGAGCCTGGAGCCTGCTTCTGATTCTGTGTCTCCCTCTCTCTCTGCCCTTCCCCTGCTCATGCTCTCTCTCACTCTCAGAAATGAATAAATGTTAAAAAAAATTTTTTTTAAAGTAAGAATTTAGCTGCCTTTTCTGTGTTCCCCTGTCCCCAAGCACCCTGCCCAGCCATCCATTGTCCTGACTTACTTAGATCATAATTTAAAATTATGTTTTAATTTATTTTAAACAGAGAGAGCATGAGCAGAGGAGGGGCAGAGGGATATATATATATATATATGTTTATATATATATATGTGTGTGTGTGTGTGTGTGTATGTGTATATATATGTGTGTGTATGTGTGTATATATATGCATATATGCAACATATAATATATATATTAAATCTGTATTAAAATATAAATATATGTATATATATAATAAATCTGTATATGGGGGGGAGAGGGAGACTATCTTATGCAAGATCCACGCTCAGCATGGAAACTGATGGGGGAGATTGATCTCACGACCGTGGGATCATGACTTGAACTGAAATCAAGAATCTGACACTCGACTGTCTGAGCTACCCAGTTACCCCTAGATTATAATTTTTTCAGTATCATTATTCCTGTTCTTTTTATTTAAATTCTGTTTCCTCTTGAGCTTATAGTAAACTATGATTACTGTGCCTTTCCTGAGCAAGCTTTGATTTTTCCTGAAATTAATTACTACATTTTTTGCTTGCTTAGTTTTCCCCTGTCCACCCATTTAAACCTTGTGCAAGCATTTAGGGCACATAAGCATTCCAACAATTTTGTCGTCTTAGAGAAATCTCTTAGATTTCTCATCCTGGGTATTCGCTCCTGACTCCTGCATCCTGTTCCTCCCCTTTCCTGGATTTCCCCCCCTTTTTAAAAAATTAAAAAAAATTTTTTTAATGTTTATTTTCAATTTTGAGAGAGACAGCGTGAGTGGGAGAGGTGCGTGCATGCGCGCGCGCGCGCACACACACACACACACACACACACACACACGCACAATCTGAAACAGGCTCCAGGCTCCGAGCTGTTAGCACAGAGCCTGATGCGGGGCTCGAACTCATGAGCCGTGAGATCATGAGCTGAGCCAAAGTCAGACGCTCAACTGACTGAGCCACCCAGGCACCCCTTGGATTTTCCCCTTTTTCTGGTGGAACACATCATCTAGAAGCATACAACGGAAGGGTACGTGGGAAGGAGGTTTTGAGATCTTGCGTTTCTGCCCATGTCTTTAGTCTGTTTTTAGATGATAAATTGGCTGGATTTGGCAGTAATGATCCTTGAGAGTTTGAAGGTCTTATTCTTCTGCCTTTTAACTTTCAAAGCTGCTTTTGGGAAACATGAAGCAAATTTAATTCCTGATCCTTTGAATGCACCTTTAGTTTGCAGTATTTCCTGTATTTCAGAACAGTCTGCCTTGATGTGAGTTTATCTTCATCCGTTGGGCCTAGCGCTCAGAAACTCCTGTGTTTCCATTCTACTGAATTTTCTTGAACAGTATCATAGATAGTTTCTTCCCTTGTCTTTTCCTTTCCTGGAACTTCTGTCATTTGAATGTTACATTTCCGAGCCTGGCCCTGGTCCTCTAATTATCTTTGCTTTTCTCTTCTATTTTCCACCTCCTGTACGTGGACTCTGTCTTCTAGGCTCCTCAGCTCCTTCCACTGAGTTTTAAATGTCTGTTTTGGGCCAGAGCCCCGGAGCAGGAGTGGGTTTGGCTGTTTGCAGAATAGGAAGGAAGACAAGTGTGTGGCACGAGTGACAGGGATGAGAGGGCACAGAGCAGCTGGGTCAGGTCCTGCAGGGGGGTGTACCTTGTAGTCCAAGGTAAGGAGTCTGTGTTTTATCTGAAATATGATAGGAAGGCTTTGAGGCTTTGAGTGAGAAAGTGACGAGATTAGGTACAAGATGTAAAAGGACTGTTCTGACTCTCTCCTGGAGTTCTGTCCTGAGGGTGGGTATGGTGTCCAAACAGGAGGTGATGGTGGCTCAAATTAGTGGAGGGGACGAGCAGTGCTCCAATTCTGGACGGTGACACCCACAACGTGTTCTCACAGGTTAGAAGCGGGACACGAAGGACTGGCATCCAGAACGACAAGGTTTGGGGACTGGGAAAATGGAAGAAGAATGTTATTCGGTTCTCTGACGGGGAAGTGTTAAGGAAGGAGCACGTTGTAAGGAACTGCACCCAACTCTTGGTGGAGGGAGGAGTTTGGCTCTGTTAGGAGACACGCATCAGACAGACTTTGAATCAGAGGTGGGCAGATCTTTTGCATATTGGTACCTAGAGCTCAGGGAAGAGGTTTGCACTGGAGATACAACCTTGGGGGACATCAGAGATCTTGGTAGCTCCAGATGGGATGCAGTCATCTGCGGAGTGAGTTAGACGAGGGAAGAGGCCTGCTGAATGACCCTGGGGACCTAGAAGCAGCCAGCGACAGAAAGAGAGCCCAGATTGTGGAGTGTCCCAAAAGTTGAGGAACAAGGTCTTTGGATAAGGGAAAATCAGCACATCCCTGCTCCTGACCAGTTCACGGTTCGGTTGGCAAGATGGGCTTTCAGTCAGATAAATGGAAGTCCGAGTTGATAAATACCAGAACAGGGTGTGAACTGAGTGCTCGGTGAGCCCTAGGAGGAAGCTGTCCCAACCCCAGGGAAGCTGGGGAGGCTTCACAGAGGCAACACGAGCGTGTGTCCGATGTTCCGGAGGAACGGCTGGGAGAGGGGCAGGGTGGAGGGCATTGCCACCCAGGGGACGGCAAGTAGTCCTAAGTCATAGTCGTGTGACCGAAGTGTTAATGGAAAGGGCAGCTTAGCTAAAGGAAGTGTGGTAAAGACACACAGATACCACGCTGACACAGGCGTCTCATCTACCTTCAGGTTTTTCTGTGCGGGTTTAGCTATGGGGACTGCTGCCTGCCCTAGAGCCGGAGAGCCGGGGCCGGAGAGCCCCCTGATGCTGGTCCTGGCTCTCATCCAGGGGGGCAGGGCAGCATAGGAACCTCTACTCCTCGACACCTCCTGAGGGGCTGGACGGGGTTGCCCATGGTGTGTGGCGAGAAGGACCTAAGGAGGCGTGGTCATTCCAGGGAGATTCTGGGGGCTGCATGCTGTCCTAGGATCCATCTGAGAAAGGACCTGAGTGACACAGTGTGCGTGCGGGTCTGCCACAGAGAAGGCACCCAGAAACGAACTCAGCCAGACTCCGCGCTGCGAACGGACAAGTATTGTTACCCATCGTACGTGGTGTCCCTGAGGAGAGCTGGCTGAATAAGATCTTGAGTAGAAATTATCCGTCTACAGCATTCATCTGAGCAGCTCAGTAAGCTAGAGCTTGGGGATGGCTGTCCTCAATGTCCTTGGCCCGAGCTGACCTTGTACAGCCAGTCATGGGACACAAGGTAAGTACCACGACTACGGTAATGAATAACCCCAGATGCTCAATGGCTTACCCTATGAGAGGTTTGTTTCTTACTCCCCGTCACTGTCTGATGTGAATCGTGGCCCGACTGAGTCTTGCTTCTTCATGGTTCAGGGATCCATGCCTCTTCCGTGCACGCCACCGTGATCTCCACGGAAGGGAAACGGTACGGGGGGATATTTTTTCAGACCTCCAAGTGACGGACATCGCCGCCCCCCGATTTCCCTGGTCAGGATTCAGCGGCATGCTTCCAGCCTAGCTGCAGAGGAGACTGAAGTGTGCGACATAATGTTCTCGCTCATCCAGAAAGAGAAAATGGGATGTGGGAGCATGCATCCAGCTACCCACCTAGCCAGTCAGTCTCTCTGTCTGTCCTTCCGTACACACACACATGTATAGTAAGTCTATGTGACGGTAGCAAACTATAGCATGTTTTATAGTTGTTCTTATAAATGCCCTTCTAGTCCCTTGCCCATGTATATGAAATCGTCTGTTTGCAAAGTGGCATTACAGCTTATTTGAGGGTGCATGAGATTATGTTCCATTACATTTAATAATTCCTGTGAAGCCTCAGTTTCCGTTAAAAGTACTTCATATCCAGGGGCGCTTAAGTGGCTCAGTTGGTTAAGGGTCCAACTCTTGGTTTCGACTCAGGTCTTGATCCCAAGATCCCAGGATCATGGGATCGAGGCCCGCATCTGGCTCCACACTTAGTGTGGAGCCTGCTTGGGATCTACTTTCTCTCCCTGTCTCTTTGTGCCTCCCTGCTTGCACTGTCTTTCTCTCTCTCTCTCTCTCTCTCAACATAAACATTTTAAAAAAGGGACTTCGTATCCAGCACCGTGCAAAACATATAGATGTTCAAAAGTCATACTGATGAGTAGATCCTTGGATGGATGGATGGATGGATGATGGGTGGACAGAACAAATCGGAAATGATTTTCGTTGTTTTGGAAAACTTCCGTCACCTCCTTTGTGGTCTGCGTAGAGTTCTCTTGAACGGCCTGTGTTAGTCAGCTCCCCATTACTTACAGCCAGAATCGGATCCCGTGACATGTGCCTTTAATATTTGTTTTGCTTGGCCCTGTATAGTGGATTGAATGATGTACCCCCCCCCCCCGAAACTCACGTCCACTTGGAATCTCAGAGTGCGACCCTACTTGGAAATACAGTCTTTGCAGATACAGTTAATTAAAGACCTCAAGACGAAATCATCCTGGATTTAGGGTGACCCATATATGCAATGACTGGTGTCCTTACAAGAAGAGAAGAGGACACAGAGACACAGGGCCATATGAAGAAGGAGGCAGAGATTGGAGAGCTGCGGCTCCAAGCCGAGGAAGACCAAGAGTTGCCAGCAGCAGCCGAAGCCAGGAGAGAGAGGCCTGGCACAGATTCTCCCTCAGAGCCTCCAGAAGGAACCAGCCTTGCAGACGCCTTGATTTTGGACTTCTCACCTCCTGAACTGTGAGATAATACATTTCTATTGTGTTAAGCCATCGGGTTTGGGGTAATTTGTTTTGACAGTCCTAGGAAATTCTATACTCCCTGATCACCCACTGAAACGTTCCTTCCCCGCCCCCTCAAAAATTCTTTATTCCTGATTCCATACATGGAAATTCTGGTTTATTTTTTGTTTTGTTTTGTTTTGTTTTGTTTTCAGTCTAACCTGGCCATGGTATAGGAACGGTCCTTTTCAAAATTTTTCTTAAAGATTATTTATTTCAAGAGAAAGAGGGAGAGAGACAGAATCCCAAGCAGGCTCTGCACTGTCAGTGAGGAGCCCGATGTGGGGCTCAAACTCACGAACCGTGAGATCACGTCCTGAGCCAAAGTCAGATGCTGAACTGACTAAGCCACCCACGCACCCCTGCCTTCCGTTAGTTTATATGGTGCCCTAGGAATCGTTCTTTAGATGCCCCACATTAAAGACAAAGCAAAACAAAAACTTCCTAGACCCTTCCGGCTACCTGTGCTTCTCCCGTCCTGGGGAAGGGGTCCTGGACGAGGTCCTCTGAACTGAAACTGTCAATCTTGATGTCCATGTATGTTCACCTTGCCTGCTGCGGTGGAGCCCATGAATACAGAGCCAGGCCAACTGCTCCGTGAACCCCCCTCGTATAGCATTCCGCTTTTATCCAGCAAACAGCTGTCACTGACACAGAGGATATGGTACACAATAAAGGATACAATAAATAGTTCATTTGAACCTCCGATGTGGATCATCATCCAGTTATTTATATCAGGATTTAGATTTGATTTAGCACGGCTGTAAGCGAACCCTGAAAGACGTGGTGTCGTGCTGAATGTGCCCTGATGACACGGCACCAATTTTGTATTCTTCCATGGAGTTAATTGCGTCTCTAAAGACAGGCTCCTACAGTTACAAGTTAAAAAAAGAATCTATTTGTGATCATAGTCTTTAAGGTATAAAAGGTTGGCAATGATGTGAAAAGAACGAGAAGAATAAAAAGAACCCAGATGACAGCCATCATCAATTTCTTCCTCAAGAGAAAAGAATAGTTCTGCATCTTTTTTGATGCGCTGCTAACTTAAATAATAATCTTCTACTGTATACACAATACAGCCACGTTATGGAATATGTGGAAGCGAAAGGAAACTTCTCCGTAATCCCAACATCCTAACACAACTGCTACTCAGTTCTGCTTTGTTCCCTTCCAGATTTTACCCTCATCTCTGTATGTTTTGCATGGTTCCCGAAGTTTTTGCCTTTTTTTTTTAAAGTTCTATTTTTATGCAGGTATAGTGGGTGTGCACAGTAACAAATGAAATGGCACAAAAGAATCTTCTAGGAAGAGCGGTCCTCTCCCACGCTTGCTCGCCCACCTCTAGTTCCGCACCCCACTGGAAACTTCTTAACTATTGTGGCTATTAGTATTTCTGGTAATTATTTCCATCAGTCTAAGTAATATGCTTATGACTGTATTCCTCTTTTATTACGAACTATTTTCAATACACCAAGAGATACAAAAATACAATATTACTACCACCCAGTAGTAGTATTGAGCTCTGTTTTGCTGTTACCTTGCTTTGGTATAGGAAAACAATGTTGCAAATGCCTTAAAGCCCCACAGTCCCCGCCCCCAGATCCCATCACTTTGTCTCCCCCTGCGCAGCCCCGCCGAGTAACCAGAACCTTGAACTTCAGGTCCATCTCTCCCATGTTTACCAGCAGTTCTCAAACGTTTTGGTCTCAAAATCTTTTTGCAAGCTTCATATTTATTGAGGACCCCAAATATTTTTCGTTGAATGGATTATAACTGTCAACATTTACAGTGTTTGAAACAAAGAAATCTTAGAAATATTTATAAATTTATTTAAAATTATAATGAACTCATTAGACATTAATACAAATAACACATTTTCATGTTGCACTTTCCAAATAAAAGAAGCATGATGTTGTTTTAAGTTTTGTATATTTCTCTATGTTTGGCTCAGCAAAAGATAACTGGGTTCTCATATCTGCTTCGACAGTTATTGTGAGGTCACGTGTCACGTGCCAATGGAAAATTGTTGCGCATTTATGATGGGATAAGAGTGCACATAGTGTCTTAATATTATGAAAATAGTTTTGATGTCACAGAACCTTTGAAAGGGTCCCAAAGATCCCTTGAGCACTGTTATTTTGTGGCATCAGTAAATAAATATAAGCATAAACTATGAAATTAGTTTGGTTTTCAAACCTTATGTACTTCGTATCCTTCCGTATGGATCTTAGGAAACTTACTGTCTCTCAGCGTTATGTTTTATATTTATGAACTTGTGACACAAGCTGGAACTAATTTTTTTTTAATTTTTGTTTTACATTTATTTATTTTTGAGAGACAGAGAGCACCAATGGGGGAGGGGCAGAGAGAGAAGGAGACACAGAATCCGAAGCAGGCTCCAGGCTCCGAGCTGACAGCACAGAGCCTGACGCGGGGCTTGAACTCACAAACTGTGAGATCATGACCTGAACCAAAGTTGGATGCTCAACCGACTGAACCACCCAGGCACCCCAAGCTGGAACTAATTTAACAATCATACTGTATGTAATTCTAGGACTGTATCATACTTTTCCTAGTCTTTTGTTTCTAGATGTTTGCATTATTTTTAGTTTTTCTGTTAACAAGAAAGTTGCAGTGAATATTCTTGTCCTTGTCTTCCTGTGAGATTTTGTAGCAAAGGGAGATAGATGGAGAATTGTCCCGTTGAAAGGAATATGTACCTCAACTTTTCTAGATATTGCCAGACTGCTCACCAAAGTGGCCGTGCAATTTACACACTTCCTGAATATATGAGAATTCCTGCTGTCCCACCAGATTGACACTTGTTATCATCAGATTTTCAATCTTGGGCCAGTTTGATGCTTATAAATTTATATTTCATTGTTGTTTGAATTTGCATTTCCAAGATTACTAACCCATTTGTCATTTCTGTTTCCTCTTCTCTGCATTTCCTGTTCACATCTGTTGCCCATTTTCATCGGTTGAGTCATAATTTTTTAATGAATTTGTCAGCCCTCTGTATAAATTCTGATTTTGAATCCTTTGTGGGTCATATGGATGGTGAATATCATGTATTTCTATAATGAAACATTAATTTATTTAAAAGCCGTATGGAGATTAAGAGCACAGACCCTGGAGCCAGACTGGTTGACATCCCCATCTGTAATTCTTTGTGTAGTCTAAATACTGAATCTGCTTCTCAGTTACCTGCATTGCAGAATCTTTCTTCATGAGTGACCTTGGGCAAGTCACGTAACCTCTTTATGCCGCGGAGTTGCTGTGAGATTTGAATAAGTTACCTTATGTAACGCATTTAAATAGTGCCTGCCACATTAGGAAGTAGTGTGTGTGTGTGTGTGTGTGTGTGTGTGTGTGTGTGTGTGTGTGTTTGCTCTTAATACAGATAGCTGAAGTGTTCATTGACATCCTTGTAGACCTTATTTCTCTCTCCTTGTCCGGAGGTGATCACTGTGCTAACAGGTATATATAACCTCACAGTTAATGTTTCCTGTATTGACCTTAGAGGTTTACACTGATAAACAATAAAGCTTGCATACATAGAATCAGCTTATTATTCTACCACTTGTGTGTTTTAGTTAACCCTTTTAATTTAAAAAAAAAAAATCTCCGAACAGTAATGGGTATGGAGAGCTAGGCTAGTCACTGGCTGATTTTGATGCATTAATTCACGCAGTGTTCACAAAGGTCCTCTGAAGTAGATACTATTATGATCCTTTGCTTTATGGATGAAGAAGTTGAAGAACAGCTTCGGTAAGTTGCCTAAGATCACACAGCTATTCAGCGCAAGAGCAGACTCCTCAAGCAGGCAGTCCTGCTCTTGTAACTCTCTAGTAACCACTAGCCGTGTATCTAGAACAACACGCAGAGAAAAGTAGACGATAGCACAGTACACGTACCGGGACGCACCATCTGGCTCAATGAAAGTCTACCGTCGTGCCATTGTCATTTCAACTATTTTTAAAGACATAGGATATTATAGACATGGCTGAGGCTTTCCTACATCTCCAGAAATAATCACTGTTTCACTGTTGCAAGTTGCGTGTTGATCACTTCCGTGCGTATTTTATGTCTCACCGTGTCTTGGTCGATCTATAAAAGTTATCGTGCATCATTGTGTATGTTTTCAAAATGTATAGGAGTACCAGGAAACTACGCTGGCATTCGGCAACCTTGTTCAACTGTGTTTTATATTTATGCATGTTGACACATAGATGTTTTTATCTGCCCTATGGTATATTCTGCTTCACTGTGACTAAATAACATGCTGTGTGTATCCTTCTCCTGTGGATAGGCATTTAAGCTATTACCAGCGTTTCACTACTTAAAACAGCACTTTAAATATCATTTTGTGTCTGTTGCTTTGTGCATCTGAAGCACGTGAATCTCCAGGGTGTGCACTGTAAAGTGGAATTCTGAGGTCAGAAGTTTCGAGCTGATTCGCCTTTTAAAAAATATTACCAAATGGCTAATATTTAATTATCTCTATCAACTTAGATACTATCTAATAGTATCTCCACTATGTTTGTACAAATCTGAATATACACTGGAAATATATCAGCAGTGTTTTATAAAGCTCATTATTCTACATCCTTACATATTACATCCTTACTAATATTTGGTCTTGAAGACTTCAGATTTTTTGCCAATCTGACGCTTATGAAATGGATGTTATCTTTTCATGGTTTTAATTAGCATTCCTTGCTTACTGTTTTCATATGCTGATTGGGCACTCAGGTACCCTCTTTGGCAAATTGTTGCTCACTGTTTACTCACTGGATTATTGGTTTATTACAAGGGATATTAAAAGATACGAATCTACAGCCCGATAAAGAGATACGTAGAGTGAGGTTCTGAACAAAGGAGATCCTGTGGAAGCAGTCTGGTTCACCAATCTGGAAGCTCTCTGAACGCCCTCCTTTTGGGTTTTCACAAAGCATTTATTGCACTGGCGCAGTTGACTAAATCTTTAGCCACTGGTGATTGTTTCAATCTCCAGCCTCTTTTTCCTCCTGGAAGTCAGAGACTGGTACTGTATCCCTAGCTGATTCTACTGGCCACCAGCCCTCATCCTTAGGAACTTCCCAGAAGTCATCTCATTAACAAAAACCCAGTTGGCTAAAGGGGCTTGTTGTAAATAACAAAACACTCCCTTCCCCTTTATGGCTCTGAGAAGATTCCAGGAACTGAGGATAAGACACCAAATATTCTAACAAAAGATATTCCCATTGCTCTTATCCCTGAGGAAATTAGCCACGAACTGTGGACACAAAAACCAAATATATGTGAGAAATACGTGTTGATCATCTGAATGACCAAGTGTGTATTTCTTATAAGTTACAACATCACATTACTCTAAGATTGTGAAGATATTCTACACATTTTGAAAAATTTAAACATTTTCTTGTTTTTTTTCTTGAACTTAGTTCTTTAATGTCTAAAATTCATCTTTTGCATTGCGTGAAGTAGACATCTAACTCTGCTTTTCTTTTTAATATGGATACTCATAGCACCATTTATTTATTTTTTATTTTTTTTCAATATATGAAATTTATTGTCAAAATGGTTTCCATACAACACCCAGTGCTCATCCCGAAAGGTGCCCTCCTCAATACCCATCACCCACCCTCCCCTCCCTCCCAGCCCCCATCAACCCTCAGTTTGTTCTCAGTTTTTAAGAGTCTCTTATGCTTTGGCTCTCTCCCACTCTAACCTCTTTTTTTTTTCCTTCCCCTCCCCCATGGGTTTCTGTTAAGTTTCTCAGGATCCACATAAGAGTGAAAACATATGGTATCTGTCTTTCTCTGTATGGCTTATTTCACTTAGCATCACATTCCCCAGTTCCATCCACGTTGCTACAAAGGGCCATATTTCGTTCTTTCTCATTGCCACGTAGTACTCCACTGTGTATATAAACCACAATTTCTTTATCCATTCATCAGTTGATGGACACTTAGGCTCTTTCCATCATTTGGCTATTGTTGAGAGTGCTGCTATAAACATTGGGGTACAAGTGCCCCTATGCATCAGTACTCCTGTATCCCTTGGGTAAATTCCTAGCAGTGCTATTGCTGGGTCCTAGGGTAGGTCTATTTTTAATTTTCTGAGGAACCTCCACACTGTTTTCCAGAGTGGCTGCACCAGTTTGCATTCCCACCAACAGCACAAGAGGGTTCCCATTTCTCCACATCCTCTCCAGCATCTATAGTCTCCTGATTTGTTCATTTTGGCGACTCTGACTGGCGTGAGGTGATATCTGAGTGTGGTTTTGATTTGTATTTCCCTGATAAGGAGCGACGTTGAGCATCTTTTCATGTGCCTCTTGGCCATCCGCATGTCTTCTTTAGAGAAGTGTCTATTCATGTTTTCTGCCCATTTCTTCACTGGATCATTTGTTCTTCGGGTGTGGAGTTTGGTGAGCTCTTTATAGATTTTGGATACCAGCCCTTTGTCTGATATGTCATTTGCAAATATCTTTTCCCATTCCGTTGGTTGCCTTTTAGTTTTGTTGGTTGTTTCCTTTGCTGTGCAGAAGCTTTTTATCTTCATAAGGTCCCAGTAATTCACTTTTGCTTTTAATTCCCTTGCCTTTGGGGATGTGTCGAGTAAGAGATTGCTACGGCTGAGGTCAGAGAGGTCTTTTCCTGCTTTCTCCTCTAAGGTTTTGATGGTTTCCTGTCTCACATTCAGATCCTTTATCCATTTTGAGTTTATTTTTGTGAATGGTCATAGCACCATTTATTACAGCGTCCCACGGGGGTTGCCTGGGGGGCTCAGTTGGTTAGATGTCTGACTTCAACTCAGGTCATGATCTCACAGTTCGTGGGTTTGAGCCCCGTGTCGGGCTGTGTGCTGACAGCTCAGAGCCTGGAGCCTGCTTCGGATCCTGTGTCTCCCTCTCTCTCTCTGCCCCTCCCCTGCTAGTTCATTTTCTCTCTGTCTCTCTCAAAAGTAAATAAACATTAAAAACTTTTTTTTAAAGAGTCTCATTGACTGTAATGTCTTCTGTCTCTGTTTTCAGTTCTTCACACATCTCCTGCAACTTGGAGCCATATACCCTTAGTTACTCTAGCTTTGTTATAAGTCGCATCTTAATAAGTCACATTGCCTCTTCTTCTTAATCACGTCAGTAAACTTGTCCGTTGGTTTTTTCGATGTCAATTTTAGGATTGTCTTGTCAAGTTCTTCGGAAACTCTTGACCTGAAATATCAGGTCTTCCTAGGGTCTCGAGTCTGCCAGCCTTCGGGCCGGAATCACACCAGTGGTTGTCCTGGCTCTCCAGCTTTTGGATGAAGGCTAGAACCACATCCTTGGCTCTCCTGGATCTCCTGCTTGCTGACTATACATCTCAGAACTCGTTAGCCTCTTTAATTCTGTGAGCTAATTCCTCATAATAAATCTTGTATATATACAACCTGTTCTGTTTCTTTGGGAAACCCTGGCTAACGCAGAATGGGTCCTGAGAAGTGGGATGCAGCTGTAACAAATGTCTAAAGGGGAAGACTTGAGAAGCTGGAAGAAGCTTTGGAGCTGGGTCATGGGTTAGAGGCTGGAGGAGTCTTGAAGCACAGGTTGGAGAAAGCCTGGATTTCCCTGAAGGAATTGTCGGTGGAGAAGTTGATTTTGGTGAGGTCTCGGAAAAGAGAGCTGTACCGAAAGCCCCCATCTTCCTAGGCGGTCCGGAAGTAGCAACGGAGAATGTTGGTAAAGCAACGCGAGGGTTCTGGTGAAGTCTCAGACGGAAATGAGGAACAGATTATCGCTGATCCTCGCCATAAAGTGCCGGAGAACTTGGCTGCATTATTTTGTGTTTTGTGGAAGACGCCTTGCAAGCAGTGACATTGGCTATTTAGTTTTAAGTTGGGTCTTAGTATTTAGAGGAAATCTCTGAGCGAAGTATTGAAAGAGCAACCTGGGTTTCCTTACCACTTCTATATAACCAAACGTGAGGAGAGATATACCCTGAGGGAACTGAGAAGCCCAGAGGAGCCAGAGCTTGAAGACTTGGAAACTTTCTGATCTATCAGTATTACAGAAAATGAGGGAACTGGTTCTGGAGAGAACATCAAGGGTGTGGGTGGACAGTCACTCCTTAAAGAGGTTACCCAAGGTGTCAGGCAGGGGCTGGGAACAGAGATGGCATCATCTTAGCAGAGGCAGTTCCCGTTTGAGCCAAAGTGAACAGGAGTGAGCAGTAGAGTTACTCAGCTGAAAACAAGCTTTATCCTTCCAGAACAGGTCACCCAAAGGTGACCCAGAGATCCTCAGTGCTGCCATTCTCACCAGAGGCCTGGGAGCAAGGCTACCTCCACCTTGATTTCAGAGAGCAGGGGCTGCCTCTGTGGTTTCTGTTGGCCAGGCCACCTCTGCCTGGAGCCTTGGGGATGATGCTTTCTAGAGCCTGAGGATGGAATGCCTCACAGACTTGCCAGCAGGGCCACCCAGCAGAGCTATAGGAGTGGGACCCCTGCTCAACAGAGCTGCCTCAATGGGTCCAGAAGGCAGAATCGCCACCACAGTGGGTCAAGAAAGTGGGGCATTGAGCCAGAGAGGATTATTCTTGAGCCCTGAGGTCTAATGGAATTTGGCTTGATAGGAGTTAGATTTTCCTTGGACCTGTCACTTCCTTCCCTTCTTCCCTCTTTCCTTCCCTCCTTCCTCCCTTTCTTCCCCTCTTCCTTCCTTCCCTCCCTCCTTCTTCCTTCCTTCCTTCCTTCCTTCCTTCCTCCCTCCCTCCCTCCCTTCCTTCCTTCTTTCCTTCCTTCTTCCCTTCCTTCTTCCCTTCCCTTCCCTTCTTCCTCCCTCCCTCTGTCCCTCCCTTCCTTCCTTCCTCCCTCCCTCCCTTCCTTCCTTCCTTCTTTCCTTCCTTCCTTCCTTCCTTTCCCCTCCCCTCCCCTCCCCTTCCTCCCTCCCTCTCTCTCTCCCTCCCTCCCTTCCTCCTCGTTTCTCCCTTTTGGAATGGAAATGTCTATCCTGTACCTGTCCCACCATTGTATTTCAGATGCACATACTTACCTGGTTTCACAGCTGGAAAGGAGTTTTGCCTCAGCAGGAAGCATACCTCAAGTGTCACCTGTATGTAATTTAGATGACACTTACATGAGGCTTTTGACTTTGAACCTTAGAGTTGATGCTGGAACGAGTGAAGACTTTTGGGGCTAAGAGGATAGAATGAATGTATTTTGTGTGCAAGAAGGACATGTATTTGGGCATGGACTGTTATGAACTGTTTGTGGCCCCCCCCAAAGTTAATGTGGGGAAGCCCACAGTGGAGATGGGGCTCCCGAGCAAATAACTAAGGTTAAATGAGGTCATAAGGGTGGGGCCCTGAACAGATAGGTTTGTGTCCTTCTAGAAGAGACAACAGAGAGTTCGGTCACTCAGGGATCAACACAGGATAGGACAATTGAAAATAGAAAATGAGCAGAGAGAAAAGAGAAAGGAATGATAATGAAGCAGAAGAGAAATATGGAGCATGGCTAAAAGGTATATGTGTGTATATTACGAATTCTATAAGAAGAGAAGAGAGAGAACTGATCAAAAGCAGTATTGGAAGAAACGATCACCAACGTTTTTCCAGGGCTAATGCAAGGCATCCACTCTTCAAATCAAGAAGCTCAGAGGACCACAAGCAGGAGAAATACAAAGAAAAGCATACTGAGGCAGTTGGTAGCAAAACTGCTATAAATCAGATCTAAAGAGAAAACCTTAAAAGTTCCCAGAGTGGAAAAGCACATTTCCTTCAGGAGACCAGCCCTAGGGAAGATAAGTGAGCTCTCAAAAACTACGGAAGCCAGAGACCATGGAATGCATTTTTTATTTTATTAGTATTCTTTTAATTTAAATTTTAGTCAACATACAGTGTGATACTGGTTTCAGGGGTAGAATTCAGTGATTCACATACAACACCCAGTGCTCATTCCCACAAGTGTCTTCCTTGGTGCCCATCCCCCGCCACGCACCTCCCTCCATCAGCCCTCCCTTTGTTCTCTGTCCTTAAGAGCCTCTTGTGGTTTGTGTCCCTTCCTAAGAAAACTAACGTATCCCGGAATTCCATACCCAACAAAAATATCTCTCAAAAAATGAAGACGAAATAAAGATATTCTCAGACAAACAAGAACTGCAAACATATTTCTCCACCAGCACACGCTGCAGGAGACGCGCTGGAGAAAAAGAATCACAAGTGGAAGCAGGGACATGCCTCTAGGAATGAAAAACCCAGGGAGAGGGAGGTATAGAAGCCGATGAACTCTTGACAGTGGTATGATAACACAGTCTCGCGGTTTATACTTACGTGGGGAGCAGACTGTGGGACAGTAGCAAAACAGGTGTGCGGGCAAATGGAGCTGAACTGCTTCCACATTCTTGCACCGTGTGGAACGTGGTCTAAATTAAGGATGCATTTACATTGTAAATTCTTACATAACAGGTGAAGTTACCTTGAATACACATACCAATATATATAGCAAAAAGTTAGCAGAGGAACAAAGTGGAGTAACAAATACTCCTGATGTGAATAACTGGCCGCCCAAATACATCCACGGCCTCATCTCTTCCGGAATCTCTGGGTAGGCTGTATCACATGGCAAAAGGGTCCTCGCGGAGGGTGGCACGGTTAAGGATCTTGAGTTGGGAAGGTTGTTTTAAATGATCTGGTGGGCCCAGTCTGATCCCATGAATCATTGCAAGTAGAGATTCTGTCCTGGGTGCATCAGAGAGAGAGAGGGCAGCACGAGGAGGACGTGACACGCTGTTGCTGGTCATGACATGTAGGGGACTGTGTGCGAGGACTGGGGAAAGGCTTCCAGAAGCTGGGAAAGGCAGAAGGAACCGATTCTCCCCCTAGAGTGTCCAGAAAGGAAGGCAGCTGTACTCACACCTTGAGTTCAGCCCCGTCAGGCTCCTGTAGGACTCTTACACGCAGATCGTATGGTAATGTTTGTGGGGTTTATGGCAGCAACAGAAAACAGACATCCCAGGAACATGCGATGGCTTTGGAATTGAGCAGTGGAAAGAGGGCGGAAAGGTTTTGAGGAGGCCAATAGGAAAAGCCTAGATTGCCTTGAACGGACTGTCGGTACAGATACGAGTATCAATGACCACACCCATGTGGACACAGAGGGAAGTGAGGAACAAGGAGAACAGAATGCCTGAATTGTGAATAGATTGTCAGCAGAGATGGGAATTCTCAAGATGCTGCTGGCTACAGCTCGGGAGGAAATAAGGAACATGTTATTTGGAACCATTATTGGAAACCAGAGGAAAGGACATGGCGTGTGGCAGAAAGATTTTTGTCCTGCTTTTGTGTAGAAAGCAGCATCCCTAAGAGCGAACTTGGATATTTAGCTGAGGAAATGTCCAAACAAATATTGAAGGTGGAAATTCACTATGAGGAAACCATGCTCTAGAGAAAAGCCAAACGTGTGGCACTACAGTCTTTCACTAAAATCTTAGAATGATGAAGAGATCAGATTATGCAGCCACAGGAAGGCTCTTGGAAGAGATGAAGGGTGTGAGTCTCAGATGCCCCCCATCTTAGAAGCAGTCCAGCAAAGTGACGGAGGAAACAAGGATAAAGAAAGAGAAATGGGAATATCCAGCTTCAAGGTTGAAGGAGGGGGATAAAGTCTCTGTGAGAGACATTTCTGAAGCGTATGGAGTTTGCCTTGTTAGAGAAAGCATGTCTGAAAGTTTGGGGAAAATCAAGCTAGCGTAAAAACAAACAGCATAAGGAAAAGCAAGACAAACTAGAAACTTCGGGGAAAACCCAAAAGAAAACTGTATAAAACAGTTGGGGTCCACATAAGAAACAAACTCAAGCAGAGGATGGGTTTAAGCAGCGGATTAAAGGCAGAAGGGAAGGGAGGGAGGAAGGCAGATGAATGTTCTTTGGATCTGAAGCTGGAAACATTTCCTTCCACATGCCTCAGGATTTATGACCTTGGCCCTCACCAAGAAGCAAAGCATACTTCTCGGCCATGAACTGAATAATAATGTTTACATTGCCACAACAGAGTTTTTCATCCATTTATTCTCAAATTTTAGCGTCGATGTGTAGTCAGAGCTGGAACGATAGGGTTGCGGGTCAGAATGTAAATGTCACTAGACTTGACATTGTCATAGTAAGGCTGTGAGCTGACAGAGATGGGGTGTGCAAGAGGGAGCAAAGGGTGGGGGGCTCCAGTGTCCTCATCCCACATTCGGAGCCAGGAAAACAAGGGGTGCTGAGAACTGATGGGGTAGAATGCCAATTTAAGTATATTATTTAAGATTAATAAGGAAATCATATATGTAATATATATCTTTATGTATATAAAGTATATATATTTATATAAAGTATATATTTATATGTATTATGTAATGTATGCCTAATAGATATAATATATAAACATTGAAAAAAGGGGAAGAAAGGGGAACTTTTTAAAATTTTTATTCAGTTTTGAGAGACAGAGACAGCACGAGTGGGGGAGGGTCAGAGAGAGGGAGACACAGAATCCGAAGCAGGCTCCAGGCTCTAAGCTGTCAGCACAGAGCCCGATGCGGGGCTCGAACCCACGAACCTTGAGATCATGAGCTGAGCCAAAGTCGGACACTTAACTGACTGAGCCACCCAGGCACCCCAGGGGGGCAGGGTAATCATCCCAGGGCCAGGTACCAGGGATCTAGGGATCAACCCTAGAGCGTAGAGCCTTCGAGATGATTCAGAGGATCCAGTCCTCATCTGTTTGCCCTGCCTTACCTTTCTTTCCCACAGAAGCCCCAAAGGCTCTGGCTGAAAACCAATTGTTCACTCCTTCTGTGACTCATGCCTCTTGTTTCTAGGGGAACTGTGAATAACGTTGAACTGTTCTTTCAATGGCAGTGACCTCTCCATGTCCTCATTCAGTCATCTTTATGAATGAAGACCCAAATGCAGGACGTTCCTCTACTCCCAAACCATGCCAGTGATAACTAAAATTCGAAAGAGTTAGCTAAAATGAGAAGATTGGGCTCAAGTTGTGCTAAACCTTTCTGTGGCCCAGAAATGGGATGCAAACTCCCAATGGTGAGTGGTGTTGAAGCCACAGGCATGAAGTGCTTAAAGCTCAATGTGGGCAGTGAGATCAGAGATCTTGGCTCCAGTGGGGTAATGAGGGTTAAAAATGCTTTGCTCAATATGGAGGAGAAGAGCAAGCCTCATTGCTTGAAGCCAGAGCCTGGGTAAAGAAGATATAGTGTGTATGTGTGTGTGTGTGTGTGTGCGTAAATGTATATATGTGTGTGTCCATATATATATATATATATATATATGGACACACACACACACACACACAGTCACACATATACATATAAGTTTTTGCATATACACAGTGGAATATTATTCAGCCGATAAAAAGAAGGAAATTCTGCCATTTGTGCGACATGGATGGACCTCGAGAGCATCATGCTAAGTGAGATTAAGTCAGAAAAAGAGAAATACTGTATAATATCAGTTCTGTGTGGAATCTAAAAAAGCTGAATTCATAGAAACAGAGTAAAATGGTGGTTGCCAAGGGTTGGGGGGTGGAGAAAATGGGGAGATGTTGGTCAAAGAGTAGTTGGAAGATGAATGAGTTCTGTGGATCTGATGCACGTTGTTGTGGTTGTAGTTAACAATAATGCATTAAATCCGTGGAAGTTGCTAAGAGAATAGGTCTTCAGTGTTGTCACCACAAGAAAGAAATAGTAATTAGTTAACATGATGGAATAACAGGTTGTAATTAGGTAATGAGATGGTAATTACATAATACTGTGAGGGTGATGACATCCCAATATATAAGTGTATCCAATTAACACATCGTACATCTTAAACTTACACAACGTTATCTGTCAGTTATATCTCAGTAAAGCTGGGGAGGGGGGTAGCCAGAGACTGAGATGGGGAGGTTCACCCCTGACCCCCTTGCCTATGGAAGGAAAAGTAAGGCAGTTAACTTCTTGCCAAGAGCTGTATCAGAAATTGTGGTGTTAGGCGTCTGGCAGGGATGGGTGGTCAGACAACTACTTAAGCTCCTGATGAGGAGCTAAATCAAGCCATAAGGTGACTGTGTTGCATATCTGACATATGCCCGTTATTACAGTGGGTAGGAACTCTGAAATGTCATTATAAGACCTGATTATGGATTAACGGCCAAACATAGCAACCACCGAGCACCTCACTGAAATACAAGAAAGAAGAAAGAATGAAAAAATAATGCAAAAATTAGAAAAAAAAGAAAAAGAAAAAGAAAGGAAAACCCCTTCCGTCCAGAATTAGTGTGCCAGTTAAAACCACAAAATAAATGGAGAAACCTCATGATAAGATAGACAGCAAAGACAGCAATGAGAATATGAATTCACAGCCGACGAAATTAATTTTCTAGAGTAGAAAGACAAAGACTTTAGATTCAAAGATACGTCTTCAGGAATACATGACGATGGAACTTCCATTTTAAAAGCACAAGAATTTATGGGGGGAAACAGAGAGAAAACAACAACAGGGAGAAATCTTATTCCAAATCTTAGGAGCACTTCTGTCATTGAGATAAAGAAATGCGATAGATAAGAAAAATCTCTAGACTCGCTGCAGTTGAAGGCAGCAATACGAAGATAGTACTGAGGAATTCACACAAAAGCCATGCGGTGAAAGCAATTTTTAAGAACTGGAGATAGTAGTAAAAGACAAGGAGAATAGATGAAGAAAAGAAATTTTACGATTCAATTAACACGAGTTCCAGAAGAAAAAGGAATAAGAGGAGAGCAATGTTTAAAGAGAAAAGAGCCGAGAATTATTCAGAATTGAAGACAGAGGTGTCCTTAGATTGGCTGAGCAGATCCCCACAGAAACTACTCACAGCAAAGCTGCAGAAAAAAGATAGATTTTTTTTCTGTGTGTGAAAAAAACCTTTTTTTCTGATCTTACCTTAACAGATATTTGGATGTAGAATTTTGGTTAGAAAATAATTTTTCTACAAACTTCGAAAGAATTTGTCCCATTTTCCCCCCCTGTCATGCAGTACTATGGATTCCGGGATGATCTCTCTCCCTTTGAGTTAACCCCCCACCCCCACCCCACTTTCTCTGGAAGCTTCTTAGCTTTTTAGGATCTGTAGTCTGACATTTTGTAGGGCTATGTTGACTCACATATTTTGTCTTTTGGGTTTCGTTCTGTTAATTATTTAAATTCTTTTTGCGAGTAATGCCATTGGGCTGTTCATCTGAAGATTTATGCACTTTGGCCCTAGGGAAAATGTTCTATTATTTTTTCTTTGTTTCTCCTCTCTGTTCTGTTTTTTTTTTTTTTTTTTTTTTTTCATTTTCTGGCTCCTATTAAATTGGATCTCCTGGATTGATTCATGTCTCTCTTATTTTTGTTCACGTTTTCCTGCTCTGTGTTTTGCTAAAGATTCTAGAGGTATTCCTTTGATTTATTTTTCACTTTATTGATTCATTTAATGTTTTAAAATGTTTTGTTCATTATTTCTTTTTTGTAGTATGATCTTGTTTTATAGATACAGTATTTATAAATCTGTCTTTTAAGTCTCTGAGCATATTGATCACAGTTTATTTTTTAAAAAAATTGTTGAGAGAGAGACAGTGCATGAGCAGGGGAGAGGGACAGAGGGAGGGAAGGGGGGAGAGAGAGAGAGAGAGAGAGAGGGAGAGAGAGAGAGAGAGAAAGAGAAAGAGAGTCAGTCCCAAGCAGGCTTCATGCTCAGCACAGAGCCCAATGCAGGGGCTCACTCCTACGACCCTGGGATCATGACCTGAGCTGAACTCAAGAGTCAGACTGAGCCACCCTGGCACCCCAATTACAGTTTATTTTTTAATATCCTGTTTCTTGAAACATCTGTTTTTAACAGGTTTTTTTTTTTGAGATAAAATTCACATATCACGCATATCACACACCACTTATCATATGAGTCACCATTTCGTATACAATTCAGTGGTTTTTAGACCATTTCCTGATAAGGTCAGCCATCACCACAGTCCACTTGGGAACATTTTCATGACCTCAGGAAGAAACACCGCAGACTTTAGCTTCACCCCTCCTTTCAGCTAGCTCTAAGCAACCACTAATCTGCTTTCTGTCTGTATAAATTTGACTAGTGAAGTCTCATTTAAATGGAATCGTACAATGTGTAGTATTCTCCGACCGGCTTCTTTCTTAGCAGCACAATGTTTTCAAGTTTCACCCAATTTATCTATTTTTCCTCTTGTGGCTCATGTTTTTGATGTCATATCTTAGAATCCATTGTCAAATCCAAGGTGATGAAGATTTATTCCTGTGTTTTCTTCTAAAAGTTTTATAGTTTTAGCCCTTATATTTCTTATATTTAGGTCTTTGATCCATCTTGAGTTAATTTTTGTATACGATGGGTTAAGGGTCCAACTCCTTCTTTTTCGTGCGGATGTCCAGTTGTCCCAGAACCTTTTGTTGAAAAGACTATATTCTTTCTCCTTTGGATGGTTTTGGCATACTTGTTGAGAAGAAGTTAACCATGGATGTGTGTATTAGTTTATATCTGGACTCTCAATTCTGTTTTCCCGATTGATACGTATATCCTTAATGCCAATACCAGAGTATCTTCATTACTGTTTCTTTGTAGTAACTTCTGACATCAGGAAGTGTGACTCCTCCTATTTTGTTTTTCTTTTGTGAAGCTTATTTTGAAATATGAGACCCTTGCAATTCCATGCAAATTTCAGGATTCGCTTGTCAGTTTCCATCAAGAAGTCAGCAGGGATGATGATAGGATTGCATTGAATATGGAGATCAACGTGGGGAGTGGGAGTACTGCTATTTAACAATATTACTTTTTCTGATCCAGGAACGTGGGTTGTCTTTCCATTTAGATCTCCTTTAATTTCTTTCAGCCATATTTTGTAGTTTTCAGAGTATAACTTTTGCATTTATTCTATTAAATCTATTTCTAAGAATTTTATTCTTTTGTATGCTTTTATAAATGGAATTGTTTTCTTAATTTCATTTTTGGATTGTTTATTACAATGCATAAAAATACAGTTGATTTTTATATATAAATATGTATCCTTCAAACTTGCTGAACTCCCTTACTGGTTCTAGTAGTGGGGTTTTTTCCCCCCAAAAAGAGTTTATTTATTTATTTTTTTAGAGAAGTTTTAGGTTCGCAGCAAAATTGAGCAGAAGGCACACAGATTTCCCACTTACCCCTTTCCCTCACAGACATAAAGCCTTGCCCATTATCATGATCACTCAACAAAATGGTACCTTTGTTACACTTGATGAACTTTCATAATCCATGACCACCTGAAGTCTGGAGTTCACATTAGTGTTCACTCTTGGTGTTGTACATTCCAGGTTTTGGACAAATGTATAATGGCATATATGCATCATTATAATATTACCTAGAATATTTTCACTGCGCGAAAAAGAAGTGGAATTTCTAATTCCCACCAGCAGCGAATGAGAGTCCCTGTTGCTCTATATCCTCACCAACCTTTGGTATTGTCAGTGTTCTGGATTTGGGCCATTCTGATAGGTCGGTGTATCTCATCATTGCTTTAATTTGCATTTCCCTGACGACATACAATGTGGAGCATCTTTTCATATGTTTATTTCCCATCTTTATATCTCCTTTGGTGAGGTGTCTCTTAAGGTCTTTGGCCCATTTTTTAATCAGATCACTTGTTTTTTTATTGTTGAGTTTTTAGAGTTCTTTGTATATATTGAATAATAGTTCTTCATCAAGTTATCATTAGTAAATATCTTCTCCCAGCCGGTGGCTTGTCTTCTAATCCTCTTGATACGATCTTTAACAGAAAAGTTTTTAATTTTAATGAAGTCCAGCTTATTGATGATTTTTGTCATGGATTACGCCTTTGGTGTCTACAAAGTCGTTGCCATACCCAAGTCATGTAGGTTTTCTTTCATGTTATCTTCCAAGAGTTTTATAGTTTTCATCTTATATTTAGATCTGTGATTCATTTTGTGTTAGTTTTTGTGGAGGGTGTAAAGTCTGTGTCTAGATTCAAGTTTTTTACATGTGGATATCCAGCTTTTCCAATGGAATTTGCTGAAAAATCTATCTTTGTTCCCTTGTACTGCCTTTGCTCCTTTGTTGAAAATAGTTGACTGTATTTCTGGACTCACTATTCTGTTCCATTGATCTATTTGTCTTTTCTTTTGCCAACACCATATTGTCTTGTTTACTGTAGCTTTAAAATGAGTTCTGAAGTAGGGTAGCATGAGCTTTCCAACTTTGTGCTTTTTTAAAAAAATTTTTTTAATGTTTATTTATTCTTGAGAGACAGAGAGACAGAGCGTGAGTGGGGCAGGGGCAGAGAGAGAGGGAGACACAGAATCTGAAGCAGGCTTCAGGCTCTGAGCTGTCAGCCCAGAGCCCAATGTGGAGCTCAAACCCATGAACCGCAAGATCATGACCTGAGCCGAAGTCGGACGCTCAACCGACTGAGCCACCCAGGCGCCCCATGTTCTTCTCTTTCACTAATATGTTGGCTGTATTGGGTCTTTTGCTTTTCTGTGTAAACTTGAGAATCAGTTTGTTTATATCCACAAAATAACTTGCTGGAATTTTGATTGGATTGCATTGAATCTGTAGATCATGCTGGGAAGAACTGGCATGTTGACTTATTGAAGCTTTCTTTCCATGAACATTAAATGTCTCTCAATTTACTTATCTCCATAGTTAAGTAGTTATGTAGGATTTTGTAGTGGATTTCTTAAGATTTCCTGTATATAAAAGCTCGTATCATTTATGAACAGAGAGATTTTAGCTTTTCCTTCCCAATCTGGATACTTTTTATTTCTTTTTCTTGCCTAATTGACTTGGCTAGAACCTTCAGTACAACGTTAAATATAAGCAGTGGAAATAGATATCTGTGTTTTGTTTCTGATCTTAGCACGAAAGCATCCAATCTTTCACCATTAAGTATGGTATTAGCTATGTGAGTTCATAGATGCCCTTATCAGGGTGATAAAGTTTCCTTGAGTTCATAATTTACCAAGTGCTTTTGTCATGAAAAGGTGTCGAATTTTGTGAATTTCTTTATATCTTTGAGATGATCGTGTGGTTTTGTTTTTTATTCTATTGATATGATATTTGTTATCCTTGGATGTTAAACTGTTCTTGCATTCTTGGGATAAATCCCACTTGGCAGTGATGTATAATGCTTTTTATACATGTGGCGGGATTCTGTTTCCTAGTTTTTGTTGAGTTCCTTTGCACTCATTTTCACAAGGAGTATTGGTCTGTAGTTTTCTTTCCTTGTGCTATCTTTGTCTGAATTTGGTATCTGGGTAATGCTGGTCTCATAGAAGGGGTGTTCCTCCTGTTTTTGAAAGAGTTTGTGAATAATTGTGTCAATTCTTCTTTAAATTTTTTGTAGAATGCAGCAGTGAATACATACGACCCTGAGCTTTTCATTATGAGTAGTTTTGGGGTGTGCAGTTTGTTTGATTATTTTTTACTAATTCTCTTTTTTATTTTAGTTCTTTCAGATGGTCTGTTTCTTCTTGACACAGTTGCCTTGTTTACTGTCTTTTGGGAAAGTTTTTCCATTTCATCTAAGTTATCTAATTTATTGATTACAGCTATTCATGGTATTCCTTTTCTTCCCCCCAGAAGATTGGTTATAATGAGTCTTCTATCATTTCTTTCCTTTTAAGTTTTTAAATTTATTTTGAGTGAGAGGGAGAGAGAACAAGCAGGAGCAGGGGAGGGACAGAGAGAGAGGGAGAGAATCCCAAGCAGGCTCCACACTGTCAGCACAGAGCCCTATGTGGGGCTCACCCTCCCGAACTGTGAGATCATGACCTGAGCCGAAATCAAGAGTCAGATGCTTAACCAGCTAAGCCACCCAGGTGCCCCTGTTCTTTCGTTTCTAATTCTAGTAATTTGAATATTCTCTTTTTCTTCTGTGGCTAAAGGTTTAGTCAGTGTTATCGGCCTCTTCACAGAAACAGCTTTTAGTTTCAGTGATGTTTCTCTATTGTTTTTCTATTCTTTATATCATTAAATTCTACCCTAACCTTTATTATATTCTTCCTTCTGTTTGTATTAGGTTTAGTTTGTTCTTTTTCCAGTGTCATGGTGAAAGGCTGGGTTCCTGATTTGGTATCTGTCTTCTTTCTTAATATAGGCATTTAAAGCCATAGAAATTTCTCTAGGCCCAGTTTAAGTTGCATTCCATACATTTTTGAAGGTGTGTGCTCATGTTCATTCATCTCAAAGTATTTCCTAATTTCCCTTTTGATTGCTCCTTTGAGTCACTGGTTATTTAGGAGAGTTTTGCTTGATTTATACATATTTGTGAGTTTCCCCCCCAAATTTTTTTTGTCATTGATTTCTAGTTTCTAATTTCATTCTGTTGTGGATAGAGAACATCCTTTGTATTATTTCAATACTTTAAACTTTATCAACGTTTGTTTTATGGTTTCGCACATGGTCTATCCTGGAGACGTTCAGGTGTACTTGAGAATAATGTACCTTCTGACAGAGTATCTGTTAGATATAGCCGGTTCCTAGTTTTGTTCTAGTCTTCTCTCTCCTTGTTGATCTTAGCCTCACATTTCTATCCGTTACTGAAAGTGGGGTATTGAGGTCTCCAACTATTGTTGCTGACTTGTCTCTTTCTCCCCTCGTTTCTGTGCATTTCTGTTTTGGTGCTCTGTGACTAGGTGGGAATTTTGAGTGGGAAATTGTTGGGTTTTGGATGACCAAATGTTAGAATAAGAAGGGCCTTTTTCAGGGGTTAAGTTAATGTTTAATAGACCAAAAAAAAGAGGGGGGTATCTTGTTTTAATTTTCATTTATCCAACCGGATTTTAGGAAGTTCCTCTAAGATCTTTTCTAGCTACTTTATTCCATGATTCACGAAGTTATCACAGTTCTGCTCCAGGATTATGAGGAAGTCCTAGATGTTTTTCCCCCAGCAGGTATGTGACGTAACACAGTCCCCCCAGGGACCTATGGCTCCGCACAACACATTAATCACACGCAGTACCTTTCTGGATGGTAGTCGTGCTATGGCTAATTGCACTAATTTTATGTAATTTAAGTCCGTGGGGTTTTATTGTGTGCTATTAAGTCAAGTTAAAACATGACAATCATTTGACTTCACTGCCTTAGAAAACTGTGTCCCAACAGATCCCAGGGTAGATCATGTATAGTTTAGGCATCATAGTATCTGGGGACACGGTTTCCTTGTTCCCAGCATTTCCCCTCTGCTCTACAGAAACCCATGGCAGCAAGGGATCGTGTGTATTTATTCCTGTCCGTTTTGGAAGCAGACGCTCAGAGTCTGAATAGGATATTGAAAGATCAGTATCAAAATACTGACGCCTTCATTTTCCTGTATTGGAGAATAGATTAAAAATAAGACCGCGAGAAAGAAGGCCAGTTGCCTCACGCAACCTGAAGAGAAGAGAACACGGAGAGTGTCTCTGATGGGGGAGTTTTGGCATCGTCGGCGCCTGTCTTCGAAGGGGTTTATTTTACAGTTACAGCGCTCACAGTTGTGGGTGTGCAAAGGGAGAGTGTGAGAAGGGATGTGAGATCTGCCCATAAAATGTGCTTTTTTTTTTTTTTTTTGAAAGAAATTAGCTGCTGGTTTGACATTTACATTTTCAGGTCTGAGAACATTCAGGACTTGAGAATGGAGAATTGACATATATATATATACATATACACACACACACACACACACACACATCCTCTCGTTGTTTTTAGGGTAAGGTTTATATATCATAATATGGGAGTCTGCTGTGAGCATTACGAGAAAAATGTATCTTGTTCCTCTTTAGTGGACATGTGGATATTAACATGGAGATTTAAGAACTGTATGTATGACCTTTGCAAGTAAAGCTCATTTCTGGCCTTGGGCCTGATGACACCGTAACAGCAGTCACTTATTGAAGGCCTACGTGAACATAGCCTTTTAGTTCCAAAATTGACTATTTCTCTAGAAGAGTGAGATTTTAGAATGAGTGGGCTTCCATTTAAGGAAGTCCAATGAATGGGGGCGCCTGGATGGCTTCAGTCGGTTAAGTGGTTAACTCTTGATTTCGACTCAGGTCATGATCTCATGGTTCATAGGTTTGAGCCCCACGTTGGGTTCTGGACATCTTGTGTCAGAGGCGCCAGCCCAATTCTGGCTTCACCTTGGCGCCACCTGGTGGCACTGTTCTGCTTTGCCCTAACTATCAATGGGAATGATTTGGAGTCCTTCGGTGGGCTGGGAAAAACTATTTCATTGTGTAGATAATCCCAAGGGGTTGGTGCTTCCAAAGTTTCTTGAAGGACTTCTAGAGGGAAACACTGCAAGTTGCCGGGACTGGGGTTTCATCTCTAACTACCTGTTCCTGGGTCTTTTCTTCACCATAGCAGCTGAAGTCAGGTGAGGTCACTCCTCTGCTGGGGCTCCTGTCTCGCTCCTGCCCAGTCTCCCAGGCTCGAGGGGTCTGCTGCCCACACCCCCAGTCTCTCTGGTCTCACCTGGAGCCCTCTTCTCCTTGTTCACAGCGCCCCAGCCCTGCTGGCTTCCTCGCTGTCTCAGTCCATCTAGGCTCCCTGGCTGGAACTCCACACAGTAATAAGTCCAGGAATCTCCATGTTTGTTGGTGTCTGTTCTTTCAGTGACCCCCCAGATCTGGGGATATGAGGACATCTGGGACACAGAGCTCTGCCTTCCTGGGCCTTCCCACTCCTGAGCTCATCCTCCCTCTTCACTTCCCTCCCACCACCCGCACCCCTAAAGATACAGTTTACCTTCTGCTTCGCTTCTTACTGAACAGGGGTGGTTGGAGGCAAAGCATGGAAGCCAAGCACTCGCCTTCGCTCTGTCTGTCTGTCTGTCTGTCTGTCTGTCTCTCTCTCTCTCACATGCACACATATACACACAATATCGAAATTTATGTTGTCACAGGGTTTCACAGTTCCTCGTTCGCGCGGGTCACTAAGAAATGCGTTATTTCCATATGAGTTAATTTTTGTATGAATAATGCTGGCCCCTTAAAGCATCAAAAATTTTACAAATAGCTTACAACGAAAATCTCTTAAAAATGTGCTGTTTTACTCTGCTTGTTATAATTTTTGATTGTCAAAGCCCATCACTGTGATCATCATTTTGCTCTAGGCTGCTTTAATAAGGGTATAAGGCATCGTTGATTTTTTTTTACCCGCATACTATAAATGACAACTATATTTAGGCTTCTCGAAATGTCAATCTAGGTTCTTCTAATTGCCTCATTTATTTTTCTTGCTCTGAAGCTTGCCCCTGGCTATCGCTGGTACTCTCAGCATACCTACCTTTAGCAAACGAGCCTACTGACAAATTCTAATTTGTTGTTTTAGAATAAGGTACTATGGAGGAGGGGGTGCCTGGGTGGCTCAGTCGGTTAAGTGTCCGACTTCGGCTCAGGTCATGATCTCATGGTTTGTGAGTTCGAGCCCTGTGTTGGGCTCTGTGCTGATAGCTCAGAGCCTGGAGCCTGCTTGATTCTGTGTTGCATTCTCTCTCTGCCCCTCTTGTGCTGTGTCTCTCAAAAATAAATAAATGTAAAATTTTTAAAAATTATGTACTATGGGCTGGGAAGCCAAATAAAAATCGTATTAGAATTTTGTCTAAACGCTGGTCAAGAGTCTGTGAATGAGGGTGTGGTATTCTGTTCGTGAGCACATCATCTCCAGCACACCCGCGAGCCCATCATCTTCCCCAAAAGACTGACTCTGGACATGATCAGGTGACGTGCATGGATTAATATGACACAGGTGACAATGTGTGTCTTTTGAGACTAGACCTCAAGGAGCCTTAGAGCTTCAGAATCCTGCGATCTGTACGTGAGGAAGCTTGCGCTGTCCTTGTGGAGGGTGAGGAATTTTGTGGAGAGGCCCAGCCAGTAGCCAGAGCCACCTGCCCTGCATGCGAGTGGGGTCTTCTTAGACTCTCCACCCCAGCTAAGCTGCCAGATCACTGCAGGCGCACACATCACCCCAGGCAAAATCAATGGAAGAACGGGGCGGCCGAGTCCAGCCCAAATTGCTAACCCACAGAATCATGAGCCAATAAAAATGGTTATAATTGTAGGGGCGCCTGGGTGGCGCAGTCGGTTAAGCGTCCGACTTCAGCCAGGTCACGATCTCGCGGTCCGTGAGTTCGAGGCCCGCGTCAGGCTCTGTGCTGGCAGCTCAGAGCCTGGAGCCTGCTTCCGATTCTGTGTCTCCCTCTCTCTCTGCCCCTCCCCCGTTCATGCTCTATCTCTCTCTGTCCCAAAAATAAAATAAACGTTGAAAAAAAAAATTTAAAAATGGTTATAATTGTAAACTGGAGATCACTAAAACAGGTGACCCATGTCATTTACCTGCAAGTAAAGTACCTGGGCATTAGTGCATGCTTATTCCTGAATCGTGGCCTGGTTTCCAGAGAGGCCTCTGACTAAGTGACATTTACTCAGATTATAAAAGTTTCAAGGCTGTCCTAGGGATGTTTAAGCATTTTAAAGGTAATTAACAACTCATTGTGAGATTGGAAGGCAGGCAGATGGACTCGAAAGTGTTAGGAGGCTTTGCCAACTGAGACTCAATCAGAAATGAAAACGAAGCCTCTCTCGCTGCGGAAGGCAAGCCGCTGGGAACACGAGACTCAATGTGACAAATTCTGCGCACACCAAGCATTCTGAAATAGTGACTGTCCTCAAGTCCCTTCTGGTCCCTGACTCCGTCTTGAAACTTGCGTGCTGGCGAACCTCCAACTGCCGCGGGTCAGATGCAGCCAGAATTGCAGTGAAGAATGTGAAGGGGAGGAAGTCACCTCTGCCCCTCGTTCAGCTCACGGGCTGGAACCAGACACCCGCGTGTTAACCGAAGCTGCCTCAAGTTTCTAATGGAAGCCATACCAGGACTCCCTGAAATAGACAGAGACCCAAATAGGAGCTCGACCAGGCGTAGGAACAAAGCGCTTTAGAAACACGGAGACCCTGTAATCAGTTTCCCCAGGAGGGTCAGTGAAGGACTCCAGCATTCCACTTCTCCACTGCCTTCTTTCTGGGCACGCTCCCTGACACAGCCAGTTGCACTGGCTCGCTTTTTTTAAAAAAAAAATTTTTTTAACGTTTATTTATTTTTGAGACAGAGATAGAGCATGAACGGGGGAGGGTCAGAGAGAGAGGGAGACACAGAATCCGAAACAGGCTCCAGGCTCTGAGCGGGTCAGCACAGAGCCCGACGCGGGGCTCGAACTCACGGACCGCGAGATCATGACCCGAGCCGAAGTCGGCCGCCCAACCGACTGAGCCACCCAGGCGCCCTGTGCACTGGCTCACTTAACACAGCTTCCTCGTGGCCAGTCAGGTGTCTATACTGGAGCCTCGGTCCCCAAAGCCTCTAGAGGAAGATCCTCATCTGCCAAGCTCCAGGCTGCACGGCCAGATGTGCTGAATCCCCAGATTCCCCCGATCAACATCAGCAGGCCAGGAGCGAGCCGCCAGGACCAAGAGCACGATCTCACTGACAGCCTTGAGGGAGCCCAGCTCACCCCAGCCCCGCACAGGACTGGTTCCCCCAGGTCTGTGAGGCATCCTTGGGTATCACCCCTGCACTTGCAGCCTTTTCCTGGCATTTCTGTCCGTCTTCTCACAGCTCACTCTTGCCTTGACCGCAGCGCCGACCAGTCTTGCTCTGCTCCGGGGGGACGCCCTTCTTCTTCACCGGAGCTAAGCTTTGGTACGCGGGAATCAGGGCACCATGGCCTTGTGTTGTGCTCTGGTCCCACACAGAGTCAGCCCACTTCTTCTTCCACCCGTCCCTCCCGCCAAGAAGCTGTCTGGGAGACGGTGTGGAGCCAGAAGGGGATCTGAGCAGCACACGGCCTGCTGTACGCAAGACCTCCCCTGTTTTCTGCCCACCATTGCCGTCCTCGGACCTGCTTACAGACGTCCGTGTCCTCTCGTGGAAAGTGAGCTCTTGGGCATTTCCTAGAAGTCTCTGACCTTCCTTCAGACAAGTGGGTCCCTGGCAGGCTGTCGTGGGTACGCGCCAGTGAGGCCCGTGGGGTATGCGGCCGATGATTCCAACGTAAAGAAACAGTCACGAAAACAAGAAAACATACCCTTTACATCTTCATTTTCCAGTAGGGCTTTTACATGTTTTTTTTTTTTTTTTTTTTTTTAAATTTTTTTTTTTTTTCAACGTTTATTTTTGGGACAGAGAGAGACAGAGCATGAACGGGGGAGGGGCAGAGAGAGAGGGAGACACAGAATCGGAAACAGGCTCCAGGCTCTGAGCCATCAGCCCAGAGCCCGACGCGGGGCTCAAACTCACGGACCGCGAGATCGTGACCTGGCTGAAGTCGGACGCTTAACCGACTGCGCCACCCAGGCGCCCCTCATGGGTTTTTTTTTTTTTTTTTTCTTCTGTATACTGAAGAATTTATCCGCGTGCAGGCCAACTGTATCGTCTACATTCTAAAAAAATAAAGCCCATATTCCAAATAGTGGGTCCGGGTTTCAGCCCATGTTGACTGATTTCTGATTTTGAAAATATGGCCACCACATCCCTATTAATCCTCGCTCCCATAGACAAATATGGGTGTGTCCCCGGTTTCTTTTTAATTAACGTTCTAGATCATTTCCATGTGGGTTTCTACCTAATCGGGTCCGTAGGATTGGTCTAACAATCCCTGTTAATCGACATCTTTTTCTGTTTTACCCTATGTGAAGAGCTCATTTGTTTTCTGTAGTTTTTCGGTCATGTTATAATGGGCATCTTTGTGATGTTAGTGCCTGACCCACCAGCTCACTATAGATGTTACATGGGATGGCCACTTAAAACAAGCCATTGATGTTCCTTTCAACCTCCTGGATTTGTGCGTAGAGTTATGGCCGGAAACCATCGTGCTGGGAAGGTGCCAGGAGCTTACACTCAAGCTCCCATTTTGGGAAATTCAGAAAAGGATGCGGAGAAGTTACGTTCCCTCATGAGGCCCCGGCTGACCTCTCATGACTCTCTAAGAGCGTGTCTGTCTTGTTACATGCGTGGTGAATGGGTGGCCCCCTTGCGATTTCCTTTCAGAGGACTGTGTGTCTGCCCTGTGTGTAGGAGAGCGACATGGCAGGGCCTAGAAATTCAACAGTATAATAGCAACACGTGAGCTCTCGCTAGGTGCCAGGCGCTGGTCAGGTGCTTTCTTTATTCACTCAACAAACAGTCACTGAGAACCTATGCACTGGTCAACGTGCTTGGCATACCTCATAAAACAAAATAATCAAAGATCTCTCCCCTCACGGTGCTGATTTTGGAATCGTGTCCAGACATGTTGTTCCCATCAAGGCTCCGTGAGGGCAGAGATGCGTTCATCTCGTTCTCCACGGTGTCCTGGCAGAGAGCCGGGGAGCGCTTGGGTGGATGAACTGCCCTCGTGTTACCAAATTCATGGGTTTCCAGATCTTCACCACTTGACTTCCCTCTGATAAGAGTGGAGCATTAGCGGGACATACGGAAATGATCAACGTAATAGATCCGAGTCCATGACCCCCACCCTGATGGTTGCAGTAAATCACACTTTTTTTCAGAATATTGGATAAACATCACATATTAAGCACAGCCATGAGTATGCAGTTTTTCACTGAATAGGTAAAGCCTCAGGAAGGAAAACAGGATCCTTTAAAAGGTTTATAGCTTCTGAATCGGATATAGTAGTAACAGCAATAGATTTTCTGAACCTGGTTGCCTCCCAGACTCTGTACCTCCTACTGGTATTTCTCGCAAAGATGTAATTAATGGCCAGGGACCACCCTTTCTGTTCTTAACATGGTAGACCCATTGTCTAAGTTACAGGAATGAAGAGAGTCTATTGCCCCTGGGCAGTAGAGTTTCATCATATTCAAAGGGCACGGTTCATGGCCCTGGGCAGAAAAATGAATTGGGAAGCCAGTGCGAGTGCCGTGGCTCACACTGTGAACCAGAGAGCTAATGACAGTGTATCTGAGTGGAAATAATTGTTTTTAGGGTCAGATTGATGTTAGCGACAACGGATATTAATTCACCAACAGTGGATACTGGAGGCAGCTTGACTGTCTTACGTGCTGTTGCTCACTCCAGGGACCTCTCGACTAATAGGACGATCTTCATACTGATAGTTTATTTTGTATTCCACCACCCACCCCCCCCGCCGCCCGCCTTTTCTAAATAGTTTTGCTCTGAGTTTGCATCTATTCACCTCTGAAGAAAGTTGCGCGTAGGGAAAGGAGCATGCTCTGGCCATGTGTTTCCCTTCTGCCTTTTCTTTTTTTCAGATACACACATAGAATTTCCGTTAGCGACAGTTGCCTATGAGAGTCATCTAGGCCCTTAATTAATTCAACAGATATTTTCTGAGCCCCCCTCAGACACTGATGGAGTTTATGCGGCAAACGACACGAAGCCGTTGCCCTCATTAGTGGAGGGAGAGAGACACTAAGCTAATATATAACTAAAGATGTACTCTGTTAGGGAGCATTTAATATACAGTGGAGGAAAAACAAGCCAGGTTACGTGGGATGGGGAGGAGAACTTGCCTTTTTTTGTAGGGTCATCAAGGAAGTGAAACTAATAGGGTGATGACTGAGCAGAGACCTGACGAAAGGGCAGGGAGCTGGGGGTATTGAGAAGAAAAGGATCCCAGGCACAGCGGCAAGCCAGTGCAGCCCCCTGAGATGCAGCCCCCTGAGATGCAGCCCCCTGAGACGAAGCTGTGCTTGAGGTGTTCGAGGAGCCAGAGGCACCAGGGTGGGTGGCTGAGATGGATGAATCCAGAAAGAGCGGTAGGACCCAGGTGCCAGGGAGCAAGGAACCAGACATCACCTCGGAGGGCACTGTAAGGACCTTGGCTCGGTGGGGAGAGATGGGAAGGCCCTGGAAGGCTCCGATCTGGAGTGACACGAACTAACTTAAGGTTTCTGAAGAATCACTTTGGTTGGTTTATGGGAAAAGATGGTGGGAGGAGCCCAGTGAATACCGGCAGACTTGGCGGGACTCTTGTAATAAATGGTCCCGGAGGGCCATGGTGGTGCACGGAGGGGGCATGGGGTGACTCCATTCATTTAACTGTGACGTGTGCATGTGTTTGTACTTTCCCACCAGAGGGCAAATGCCGGGTGTGCGGCCTCTGTCTACCGCTCCTTCGGCCCTTCCGTGAGCCCCTGGTGTAGATGGAGAAACGGTGTAGAAAGAGGCCAGAGCTGCTTAAGCCTGTGGATGAACCATCTAGCTCCACATCCTAATGCCTTCACCTAGCTCCTCCTTCCTTTGAAGACCCCGGAAAATTCTTCTGAAGTTCTCTGAACCAGGTTAATTTCAATCACTTCATCTTGCCTGATAAGTGTATGTTACACGCCCCTTTTGTTGCAGATGGTGAGAGCAAGAACGATGAAAACCCAAGCAGTAGTGAAAAGTCACTGGACTGATAGTTTCTTTCTCCCACCTCTACCTTTTGCTTCAGGCATCCCTCAGGAAAAATATCCCATTGGTGGTATTCGTGCTTTCGTTTCTTTCTCTTAGTATCATGGTCAATTGAGGTAATATGCACATAACATAATCTGTCATCTTAACCGTGTTTGAGTGCACAGTTCGTTAGTGTTAAGCACGGTCACATTGCTGTGCGAGCTTTAATTTCTTTTCCTGTTGAGTCTGGTAGGCCTGGAAGCCATATTGAGTCCTTGGTTAGCAAAACTCTCCATCTAGCCTTCTACTGTCTTCCTATGGATGTCCTTGGCGCTCTGTTTCCAGAAACTCCCTTCTGGTCTCATGGTCTGAAAAATCATCCTCTTCTCACAGATGTTAGTGGCCACCTGCCCTCTACAAGTAAACTCCCATCCCCCTTCAGCTTCCTCTTGATCAAGGTCGAGGTGGCTGGTCAGTGGCAGAAGCTTGTAACCTGACTGCCCGTCCAGTTCTCTTTTTACTGCCCCACTGTGATCTCTTCTGGACCTCCTTTCCACGTGGCCAAGCATTTTCCTTCTGACTTCAGTGCCAGTGAGCAATGATTGAACTCTGGGCACTCCCAAAAGCAACGGCAGAGGAAGCAGCTGTCGTACAGGAGTTTGTCATATAAGAGAGGGGACCAGGAGTTTGTCACGTAAGAGAGGGGACCAGGCAAATAGACGTAAATGCTTGAAACACAACGACAGAATACATAACCGTCGCCATGACAAGGTAGCGTGTGCAGATGTGCGGATGAGTCATGAGTGTCAAGTCTGTGGGAAGATGGAGGGTGGCAGGGGTGCGCATTGGATTTCCAGTGTCGCTAGACAGAGCAGGCCCGTGAGGGGTGGGAGTGGAGGGTTCAAGTAGAATTTTAGGAGGAGTCAAGGCTCAGGATTTCTTGGAAGCGGGAGGCAGTCCTTATTAGAGGAATGGAGAAGGTTCAGAGAAGGTGGAGAAAGCCGAGTGTTTATCTAGCAGAAGTGGAAGGTCTCGGGAGGCAAGCATTCCAAGTGTGTGATGCAGGCTGGTGTTGTCAGAAGAGCAGTGGGTGGCCACTGAGGAAGCGTCCGAAAGGAAACACCCACCACAGCGGGTAGGAACTTCTCCTGCCACCCCTGGGAAGTGTGGCCTCGTTCTAGGAAAGAGCACGTGTTCTGGTGCGCACGCAGCAACATGGGGACATTTGCCCGGAAACACGTCTGTAGCGCAAGATAATGGCCTCAGGCTGAGAAAGTAGTAGAATGATGAAAATGATTTATCTTGACAAGACTCCAGAGAGAACGCACGGAGGCACCTTCCGTCGCTTCGTTCCACACTGAAGGCGTTCAGCGTGCGAACCAAGTTGCCCACGTTGCACGACAGTAAGGAATAACTGGAAAGAGTTCATCGTAGATGGCGGTGGATAGAATCTGGAGGACGTTGAAAGAAGGCTGGGAAGGTAGTAATTCCAGTCATTCACCGCTCAGTTTGTTTTTTCTTTGATCGGCAAAACGTGAAACGTGAGTGTTGCCAGGGGGTGCCGGTGGCTGGCTGGGTTGCAGAGGTCTGATCACGGTGCCAGCGTCAGCGGCCTTGACAGGAAAGTTTGGGGCGCAGAGGTGGTTTCCTTGGGGGGAAAAGTAATGGCTCGCCGGTTCTCTTCTGTGAACAGAGCGTGCTGCCCGAGGGGAGGGAGTCTGACTCGGGTGAGTCCCGCGGGGAACGTGGAGAACTGCCAGGAGTCAGCCAATTCTCTTGCTCGCGATGGGCGTGAACAGTTGAGCTGACGGGGCGCTTGGGCGCTGCAGACGTCCGTCTGCTTCAGCCACCGGGTGGATCCGTACCGTCTGCGCGCTTGGGGGGCAGCTACGCCAAGTCTCCCGGCCCCGGGGTAGTGGGGCTACGATAAGCTCACGGTCCTCAGCCCCACGTGGCCCACAGTGCTGCCCGGCATGCCTCCCGGGTTTGTCAGTCGCGCTCCCGGGCAGGCCTTCTGTGGAAAACTTTCTTCACAAACCATCCTGCCTCCGGCTCTCCCCGTGCCCCGCAGACGACTGGTTGGTGTCTCCTCCTAGGATGTAAAAGCTCTCACAGAGAAAGTACTTCAGCTTTCTACCGTGACATCCCAAACCTGCCTGCGTCCTCACCCACCGTTTCCTCCTTCAGTCCTGCCGTAGAGGAATACGCGGCCTCCGTCGAAAGCCGGTCCCTTCCCCTGTGGCTTGGAGACTACCCCCTTCCATCTTGCAGTACATCTTACTGCCTTCTGTCTGCCCTGCATCATTAGCCTTTTCCCTTGTGACTGCTTTCATTAGCGTTTAGACAGGCCGCAAGCCTCTCAGGTTAAAAAAGCAAAATCCTCTCCTGACTCCTGCTCCCCCTCTCCCTCTCCCTCAGCCACCACCGTTTCTGTCCGGTTTTTCCAAGTAGCTGTGCCTCCTCCGTGCCCTCACCTCCTGCTCGTTCCTCTGCCCTGTCCACTCTGGCTTCCCACCTGTTATTCCGGACCATCAGAGGCCCTGTGGGGATAAGTATAACCATAGGCATCTTTCAGTCTTCATTTGACCTCAGCCTCCCGACATCCAGCCCTGTTGATCCCTCCTGCCATTCTGAAGCAATCTCCTCCCTGGACTTCCATGTGCTACACTTCCCTGCTTGTCTTCCTGCCTCTCCGGAAGCTCCAGAGGAGGAATCCTCCTCAGATTGCTTGCAGGCTCACTGGCCTCAGGCTGACCATCCCATACTAACCTTCCTTGGGACTCTAGCCTAATTAAGCCTTTTTCCTCCTCTGTGCTGTCTCCCTGGCTAACTCTCAAAGTAGGCACTTAAATTTTTTCTAGAGCCAGTTCGTTTATATATTTTTTAGAACACTGGAATTTCAGATTTGGGACTCAGAAATCATCTATTCCAAGATCTTACTTTACGCAATGAAAAACAGACCCACTGAGGGAAGTCATAACTGACCTAATAAACACTGATGTCTCTTCATTCTCATTTAAGTATTCTTTCCCCCTCCCCACATTATGATCTACAGAGAGTGCTTAAAAGAGCCTCAAATTTGAAGTGTCTTTTTTTTTCAGGAAAAAAATTGTAAGTTGATCCTAAAATTCATATGGAAATGCAAGGGACCTTGTATAGCCTAAATAATCTTGAAAAAAGAACAAAGTCGGAGTTACCAATTTCATAACTTACCTCAATGGAACAGTGATCAAGACGGTGTGGTGCTGACATAAGGATAGATTTATAGATCAAGAGCATAGAATTGAAAATCCGGAAATAAACTTGTATATCTATGGTCAGCTGATTTTCAACACACATGCTAAGACCATTCAATAGAGAAAGGATAGTCTCTTCTGCAACTGTGGCTGGGACAAATGGATCTCCACATGCAAGAGAATGAAGTTGGATCCCTATCTCACACCATATACAAGAATTAATTCAGAATGGATGTAGGAGCAACAACTATAAAACTCTGAGAAGGAAACATAGAGGTAAATCTTCATGGTCTTGGATTATGCAAATTTTCTTAAATATGACACGAAAAGCACAAGCAATCAAAGAGAAAATAGATGCATTGGGCTTTATCAAAAATAAAAGCATGTGTGTGTCAAAAGACACTGTCAAGAAAGTGAATATGCAGTCTAGAGAATGGGAAAAGTATATTTGCAAATCATGTATCTGATAAGGGCCAAGCATCCAGAATATGGAAAGAACTCTTACAACGCAACTATGAAAAGAGAACCCAGTTTTTAAAGGGGCAAGGATTTGAGTGGACATTTCTCCCAAGAAGATGTGTAAATTTCCAAAAAACACAAGGAAAGATGCGCGACATCATTCATCATTAGGGAAATGTAGATCAGAATCACAATGAGTGACCATTTCACACCCCCTTACGATGGTTAAAGCAAAAGTCTTTTTTTTTTTTAAATTTTTTTTAATGTTTATTTTGGGGACAGAGAGAGACAGAGCATGAATGGGGGAGGGGCAGAGAGAGAGGGAGACACAGAATCGGAAGCAGGCTCCAGGCTCTGAGCCATCAGCCCAGAGCCTGACGCGGGGCTCGAACTCACGGACTGCGAGATCGTGACCTGAGCTGAAGTCGGACGCTTAACCGACTGAGCCACCCAGGCGCCCCACAAAAATCTTTTTTTTAAGTAAAAATTTTTAAGAAGCAGAAAATAACAAGTGTAAATGAGTGTGTGCAGGGATTGGAACCTTCATACATTGCCAATGAAAAGATAAAATGGTGCAGCCACTGTGGAAAATAGGTTGGTAGTTCCTCAAAACTCTCTATGTAGGTTATATTGAAAACGTATGTTCCCACTAAAGCCTGTATATAAATGCTCACAGCAGGATTATTCATAAGAGCCAAAAGGTGGAAACAACCCAAATGTCCACCAACCAATGAGTGGAGAAACAAATGCGGCCTCTCCATGCAATGGAATATTATTCAGCCATTACAATGAATGACATAAATGCTACAGTATGAACGAATTAGTTAAGTGCAAAAAAAGGTCACAAAAAGCCAAGAATTTTATGACTCCATTTATATGAAATGTCACAAATGGGTAAATCCATACAGAAGGAAAGTAGATGGGTGCTTGTCAAAGGTGGGGGGAGAGAAGAACTGGTAAAGATTGCTCACAGGTACAGGAGCATTGGAAATATTCTCAAATTAGATAGTGGTGAGGGTTTCACAACATTGTAAGTATACTACAAACCACTGAATTGTGTACTTTAAAATGAGGAATTTTATGTTTTGTGGCTTTTATTCAATGAAAAAATATGCGGAAAAGAAAAAGACCTTCAGAGTAATACTTAATTCTCCTACCTCTCTGTTTTCCTCCCACCCTCTACAATTATTCAGTCATACAAAACTAGGCTTGATTGGCAACGTCTTAGGAAGTTCCTTTCCTCCCCTTTCCTGCTGCCACACATTTAATAATACTTAAAAGGAGTAATGGCCTTCTAAGTGGGCCCACTTCCTCAATGTCTTGCCTCTCACCAACCAGTCCAGAACTTCACAGCCAAATTAATTTGCCTACAGTTCCCTCCAAAGTTCTTAAACCATGCGTGAACCCATACCTTGGCCAGAATATTACAGGTCAAAACCTGTAATCGGTCACAACCAATTTACAAATGACATGCAGGTCAAGTGTCATTCTGTGACCCGACTGGTTGCCACTCAGAACACGTTTATTCCCATTGAAACCATGATGCGAGTAGAGGGAGGTTAGATCCCCAGCGACGCGGAAGAGCATATTTCATCCTCAGGAAACTGAAGGTTAATGCTTGTGGCCCAAGAGAACAAATCGTAACAGAGCAGTGTTTTCATGGGGACTTGTACGTCCCGGCTCCACGCTGCTGGTACTGGCTCGTGTGACCGGAGCCAGGACTTGGAAGAGGGGGCCAGAGATGGAGTTGGCTGCAGTGAGCCCCTGCGATGGGGTGAGCATCCTTCTGCTCGAACCACAGACCCTTCACGGTGGCTGGAGGTGCCCATTCTTCAACCCCAGTCATTGCTTTTCTGTAAACCACCCTTTCTTGATGCTTTTAGCCCAGACGTCTGCCCTTGCTCTGGGCCACTCACTGTAAGACAGTGCACCTTCAACTCCTGTGCCCTCCAGGTCTGGGCCCCTTGAGCGGGCTGGTAACTTGGCACCTTTCAAAAGAGTGCTGTCTGTATTTGTTCTAGGAGGCCAGGGAGGAAGTTTTTTCAATTTATTTATTTAAACTCAAGGTAGTTTACATACAGTGTAGTGTCGGTTTCAGGAGTAGAACCCAGCGATTCGTCACTTACATATAACACCCAGTGCTCATCCCAACGAGTGCCCTCCTTAATGCCCATCCCCCACTTAGCCCATCCCCCTACCCACCGCACTCCTGCAACCCCTGGTTTGTGCTCTGTATTTAAGAGTTTCTTGTCTCACATTCAGGTCCTTTATCCATTTTGAGTTTATTTTTGTGAATGGTGTGAGAAAGTGGTCTAGTTTCAATCTTCTGCATGTTGCTGTCCACTTCTCCCAGCACCATTTGTTAAAGAGACTGTCTTTTTTCCATTGGATGTTCTTTCCTGCTTTGTCAAAGATGAGTTGGCCATACGTTTGTGGGTCTAGTTCTGGGGTTTCTATTCTATTCCATTGGTCTATGTGTCTGTTTTTGTGCCAATACCATGCTGTCTTGATGATGACAGCTTTGTAGTAGAGGCTAAAGTCTGGGATTATGATGCCTCCTGCTTTGGTCTTCTTCAAAATTACTTTGGCTATTCAGGGCCTTTTGTGGTTCCATATGAATTTTAGGATTGCTTGTTCTAGTTTCGAGAAGAATGCTGGTGCAATTTTGATTGGGATTGCACTGAATGTGTAGATAGCTTTGGGTAGTATTGACATTTTGACAATATTCTTCCAATCCATGAGCACGGAATGTTTTTCCATTTCTTTATATCTTCTTCAATTTCCTTCATAAGCTTTCTATAGTTTTCAGCATACAGATCTTTTACATCTTTGGTTAGGTTTATCCCTAGGTATTTTATGCTTCTTGGTGCAATTGTGAATGGGATCAGTTTCTTTATTTGTCTTTCTGTTGCTTCATTATTAGTGTATAAGAATGCAACTGATTTCTGTACATTGATTTTGTATCCTGCAACTTTGCTGAATTCATGTATCAGTTCTAGCAGACTTTTGGTGGAGTCTGTCAGATTTTCCATGTATAATATCATGTCATCTGCAAAAAGTGAAAGCTTGACTTCATCTTTGCCACTTTTGATGCCTTTGTTTTCCTTTTGTTGTCTGATTGCTGATGCTAGCACTTCCAACACTATGTTAAACAACAGCGGTGAGAGTGGACATCCCTGTCGTGTTCCTGATCTCAGGGAAAAGTCTCTCAGTTTTTCCCCATTGAGGATGATGTTAGCTGTGGGCTTTTCATAAATGTGAGACAGGAAACCATCAAAACCCTAGAGGAGAAAGCAGGAAAAGATCTTTCTGACCTCAGCCGCAGCAGTTTCTTACTTGACACATCCCCAGAGGCAAGGGAATTAAAAGCAAAAATGAATTACTGCGACCTTATGAAGATAAAAACCTTCTGCACAGCAAAGGAAACAACCAACAAAACTAAAAGGCAACCAATGGAATGGGAAAAGATATTTGCAAATGACATATCGGACAAAGGGCTAGTATCCAAAATCTATAAAGAGCTCACCAAACTCCACACCTGAAAAACAAATAATCCAGTGAAGAAATGGGCAGAAAACATGAATAGACACTTCTCTAAAGAAGACATGCGGATGGCCAAGAGGCACATGAAAAGATGCTCAACGTCGCTCCTTATCAGGGAAATACAAATCAAAACCACACTCAGATATCACCTCACGCCAGTCAGAGTCGCCAAAATGAACAAATCAGGAGACTATAGATGCTGGAGAGGATGTGGAGACATGGGAACCCTCTTGTGCTGTTGGTGGGAATGCAAACTGGTGCAGCCACTCTGGAAAACAGTGTGGAGGTTCCTCAGAAAATTAAAAATAGACCTACCCTAGGACCCAGCAATAGCACTGCTAGGAATTTACCCAAGGGATACAGGAGTACTGATGCATAGGGGCACTTGTACCCCAATGTTTATAGCAGCACTCTCAACAATAGCCAAATGATGGAAAGAGCCTAAATGTCCATCAACTGATGAATGGATAAAGAAATTGTGGTTTATATACACAGTGGAGTACTACAGGGCAATGAGAAAGACTGAAATATGGCCTTTTGTAGCAACATGGATGGAACTGGAGAGTGTTATGCTAAGTGAAATAAGTCATACAGAGAAAGATACCATATGTTTTCACTCTTATGTGGGTCCTGAGAAACTTAACAGAAGCCCATGGGGGAGGGGAAGAAAAAAAAAGAGGTTAGAGTAGGAAAGAGCCAAAGCATAAGAGACTCTTAAAAACTGAGAACAAACTGAGGGTGATGGGGGGTGGGAGGGAGGGGAGGGTGGGTGATGGGTATTGAGGAGGGCACCTTTTGGGATGAGCACTGGGTGTTGTATGGAAACCAATTTGACAATAAATTTCATATATTGAAAAAAAAAGAAGGGAAAAAGAGTCTCTTATGGTTTGCCTGTCTCTTTTTTTAATTTTTTTTTTCAACGTTTATTTATTTTCGGGACAGAGAGAGACAGAGCATGAACGGGGGAGGGGCAGAGAGAGAGGGAGACACAGAATCGGAAACAGGCTCCAGGCTCTGAGCCATCAGCCCAGAGCCCGACGCGGGGCTCGAACTCACGGACCGCGAGATCATGACCTGGCTGAAGTCGGACGCTTAACCGACTGCACCACCCAGGCGCCCCTTTTTTTAATTTTTTTAATGTTTATTTTGGAGAGAGAGACACACACACACACACACACACAGTGTGAGTGGGGGAGGGGCACAGAGAGAGGGAGGCACAGAATCCGAAGCAGGCTCCAGGCTCCGAGCTGTCAGCACAGAGCCCGACTCGGGGCTTGAACTCACGAACCATGACATCATGACCTGAGCAGAAGTCAGATGCTTAATCGACTGAGCCACTCAGGCACCCCAGCCTCCCTCTCTGTTTTTATCTTATTTTTCCTTCCTTTCCCCTGTGTTCATCTGTTGTGGGTTTGTTTGTTTGTTGTTTTTTAATGTTTATTTTTGAAAGAGTGTGTGCAAGCAGGGGAGGGTCAGAGAGAGAGACAGAGGAACTGAAGCGGGCTCTGTGTGGATAGAAGAAAGTCTGACGCAGGGCTTCAGCTCATGGACCATGAGATCATGACCTGAGCTGAAGTCAGATGTTTAACCAGTTGAGCCACTCAGGTGCCCGGTAATCTATTGTATTTCTTAAATTTCACCTTAAGAGTGAAATCAGATGATATTTGTCTTCTTCTGACTGACTTGTTTCGCTTAGGCATAATACATTCTAGTTCCATCTGTGTTGTTGCAAATAGCAAGATTTCATTCTTTTTGATCACTGAGTATTCCTGTGTGTGTGTGTGTGTGTGTGTGTGTGTGTGTGTGTGTGTGTGTGTATACTACATCTTGTTTATCCATTTATCAGTTGATGGACGTTTGGGCTCTTTCCATAATTTGGCTGTTGTCAGTAGCGCTGCCGTAAACATGGCATCAGTATACAAAACAGATTCACATAATACACAAGCCATGTCAGCCAGCGCAAGTTTCCTTATAAAATTGGGTAAATTGACGGGGTGCCAGGGCAGCTCAGTCAGATGGGCGTCAGACTTCAGCTCAGGTCATGGTCTCACTGGTCAGAGTTCAGAGCCCCACGTCAGGCTCTGCGCTGACAGCTCAGATCCTGGAGCCTGTTTCAGATTCTGTGACTCCTTCTCTCTCTCTCTCTCTGCCCCTCCCCCACTCGTGCTGTCTATCTCTGTCTGTGTCTCTGTCTCTCTCTCAAAAAATAAGTAAACATTAACAACACAATTTTTTTTTTAATTGGGTACATTGTGTCCCGCTTTTCTTTGGTCTTCACCCTCGTCTCAGTTTCTTCCACCATTTTTTTGAACAATTTCTTGAAAAGCCCATCAGAGGGCTTTTATGTGTCAAGAATAACGCCTATGACAATGGCTGGCCACTCCATGCGCGATTGGATCCTAAGACAGCACCTCACTCCCTGCCCGGAGCTAAAACTCGTTGCCTGTTGTCACAAAAAGTCAACCAAGACAGAGCAAGCAGGTGGTTTGGTTTTACATTTGCTTGGGTTGGTTTTAATTTCCAGTCGAAGGTGCTGCCTCGTGAGCAATGTGTGTGCACGCCTGAATTAGTTGGCATCCTTTTGTAACATATGTTCCGGGGGGGGTGGTATTGTAGCTTACACAGGGATTTGCACCCCAGGGAGCCGCCCGCTGGCCCCTCTTAACCCTTCTCTGTCCCCTGACCCCGAACAATCAAACAGCCGTTGGAAGCTTATCTGAGAATTTTATTGGATTTTTGACACAAATCGCCTATTGGGCGGGAAGAGGAAGAGAGAGACGACATTTCCGCACTCTCTGTTTCCACCTTACCTTTTCTTCCTTAATTCTGCAGGGAAAGACCAAGACATGCTGGTAATAATGCTGGCGTGGGCAGAAGTCTGTTCTGTGTGGCACCGAAGCTCGCAGCTAGCGTCCCGTGGTTATCTGGTCAGCCAGTGGTTGTTTTCCACAGGTTTAGAAAAGCAGGAATGCTCATTCCCAGGGCGCTCCTTGATGGGGTGTCCTGGCCTAGCTGTTCCCTCGCCCAGGCTCTTACACGCCGGTTTACTGTCACCTGTCCTGCTTCTCAGTATCTTGTTTGCTGTTTGGCACGCACTGGAACGTTATTGGCATCTGTCCTGGCTGCTTTCTGTTGGACCATCCCGTTCTCTTGTACCCACATACGTCCTACAGAATCTCCAGTGCAGAAGTTTGTACACGGGGCCTCGGTCGTGACTGATTCCCTCCTTCCTGTCCCAGGTGAGTCCTGTGACCTCCTTGTCTTCATCCCAGAGGGCTTGTGAGGAGGGGCTGCCATCGGATTTCCAGTCATTTCTCAGGAGGGTTTGAAGAAGCTTTGGACGTCTTCCTAGCAATTTCTCATTCATGTATCTTTTTGTTCCAGAAGCCCTGCATTCTTGCAGTCAGAATAGCTGCCTGCTTCGAGGCGCCCATCGTGAGGCGGGAGGTGAAGTAGCTTTCTAGTAGAAATGTTTGTAAAAAAAAAAAGCAGTTATTGACGACGACAAAAAAAAACAGTGATTGTCACTATGATGAACCATTTTCTCTAATTGTTGGTCACAGTTATTGCTGAGGAATAACTCCAAAGAATGTGTGGGTGGAGGAGGAGGGAAGGTTAGTCACAAATAGTTGTTTGCCTTGTACGTACTATATGTACCTCAGGGCGCCTGAGGGTGGCTCAGTCGGTTAAGCATCTGACTTCGGCTCGGGTCATGATCTCACGGCTTGTGAGTTCGAGTCCCGTGTCGGGCTCTGTGCTGACAGCTCCGAGCCAGGAGCCTGCTTTGGATTCTGTGTCTCCCTCTCTCTCTGCCCCTCCCCTGCTTGCGTGCTCTCTCTCAAAAATAAATAAGCATTAAAAAAAATTAAAAAAATAACTGTGCCTGTGTGATTAGGTCTCCCAGTGGATCCCACTCAATTGTGTATAGGATGCCAGTGTGAGGTATAGAATCTATGGCACAGAATGGACCAATTCCAAAAGCCTAGCCTACATAAGTGCAAATCAACATATTTTTCCAAGCCTAGAAACAACTAACTTGTGTGGCCTAAGACGTATATTTTTAAAGAAATCACTCTAAAATAATGTGCTGTACAAGGTTCTAGAGAACCTCTGAATTTGTTTACGGTGGGGAAATTAGCAAAGGACAGAAGGAGACTCCTGATGGCTGAATGGAACTCCCAGCTTCTAGATTCTTCCCAGACCTTTCAACTCCAGGCTTCAGGGGTTCTGTCGAAGTACAAAAGTACATGACTCTGTCATGTTTCTAGAATCTTGAAGAAGTTGGGTGGAAAATGGATTTCAGAAATGGCATATTGCCTAAGATTGGTTGTCCTTAATGCTGGTTGGACATATTGTAGCATCTTCAGATTCGAGTGCTTTTCTGGATTGTTTTTGAGGATTTTTTTTCCCTACAAGGACCAAAGGGCCACATTAGAAGTGGACATTCCAGACTCAGCCTAAATCTTGTATGTGTTGTGGCAGGAGCCCCAGTAGAGAACGTGTGGCCTGGGTTTCTGACAGAGTCTCGCAGAAAAGCACCAGTTCTGGGCTTATAATGAACGTTGGCTCAGGCTTCCCCACATCAGTCTTCGGCTGAGCAATGCTTCCATGTCTGTGAGATACCGCCACATGGAAAAGTGGGAGGCAGTGCAATTCCCTGTCTATTGATGACAATTAGAAATTACTTGTACCCAGATATTTATGATCAACTTGGGACTTCCATAATAATTATTCTTTTCCAAGTCTTTACTGGGGTCTTTTACTACCCAGATTTGGAGATAAGCATTCTGTCAAGAATTCTTGTACTATGCCCCCTATTTCCCTCCAGTCTTTTTAAAAAAATTTTTTTGATGTTTATTTATTTTTGAGAGCAAGAGAGAGTATGAGTGGGAGAGGGGCAGAGAGAGAGAGAGAGAATCCAAATCGGACTCTGTGCTGACAGCAGGGAGCCTGATGTGGGACTCGAACTCACAAACCGAGAGATCATGACCTGAGCCAAAGTTGGACGCTCAACCAACTAAGCCACCCAGGCGCCCCATCCCTGCAGTCTTAATTGGAATGGAATATTACTGTTTTGAGTTGAGTTTGGGCCTATAATGCAGCTAATTTTGAGGCCATCTGGTATCAGACCTCAATACCCCCACACTTTAGACATTTGCTCTTATTTGAAGGCTATGAAGGTCATAAAATTATACCTCTGTCAATGACATTTCCTTGAGTGTAGGCTTTCACTGTAAGTGTATTTTTTTTTTAATTTTTTTAACGTTTATTTATTTTTGAGACAGAGAGAGACAGAGCATGAACGGGGGAGGGGCAGAGAGAGAGGGAGACACAGAATCGGAAGCAGGCTCCAGGCTCTGAGCCATCCATCAGCCCAGAGCCCGACGCGGGGCTCGAACTCACGGACCGCGAGATCGTGACCTGAGCTGAAGTCGGATGCTTAACCGACTGAGCCACCCAGGCGCCCCCACTGTAAGTGTATTTTGATATGACTGCTCTTTGGGGCATTTCAGGTGCTGTCTGATTCTAAGAAGGGACAGTTTCTGATCCCTACTTGAGAAATCACCTGGGAATAGTTGGTGTTTAGCATAACTGTTGGGTTGACCCATAGGGAAACGTCTGTTTTGTAGGTCAATAACAGCCAAATAGCAACAATTCTGAAAGTTTTAGTGAAAAAGAGTATAAGCTCCTTGAGGTCAGAAGGTATCTTGTTTATTCTTATTTGTACCCTTCCCTCACAGCATCCTAGCTGGTGCCTGATGAAATCTTGGAGAAATGAGTGAATGAGTGGATGGATGGATGGATGGATGGATGGATGGATGGACGGACGGATGGGCGGATTGGCGAATGAGTGAATGAATGAATGAAGTTGGTCCCTATTTGAATTGCTTTTGTCTAACTCAGGATCTGGATATATCTCTGCGTGCTGAATTCATCTCCTTGAACTCTTATGCCCTTCATGACATCTGAACTGTGTTCTAGAAATGCAAGCCTTCCTGTTAAGGTCAAGCATGTGGTGTGTGCCACTGACTGGGGAGAAGTGAGTCAGGGGCTGAGATGATGAAGGGCTTTGAGGGTTCAGTAGAACCACTGAAGTCCAGGAGTGTAGATTTTATTCCCTAGCCACCTGGGAGTTGCCTGTCACAGAGGAGTTAGCTGAACACATCCGTATTTAAAAAAGAAAACAATTTTCTTAACGTAATGGACAGAATGCCAATATTGAAAAGAGAGATGTATTTACCTCTAAGAAAGGGATAATTTATGGGCGTTCAGTGCCATAGAATGTTTCACATAATACAGTATAAGCTTGATGACACGTGATTAATCATTGCACATTGCCTGAGTGCCGGGTTTTTTTGGCTGGGATGTGTTTGTAGATAATATAACCTGTATCCGGGTTGTGTGTACCTGAGTCAGCTGAAGAGTGATTAGTTCTTGTTAAATGCTGTGACAATTAAGATGGATGGTGGTGCTTTTCGAGATGTCACTTAGGGCTGCTGGAAAACGGAGCAGCTCGGTGGATAACTTCGATGCACTGTGGCCCTCGCTCTGCCCACTCCCCAGCTTTCTCCTGCTCCGCAGGAATTTTTGACCTGTTGTCACAGCATTGTTAGAGCATGAGATAGACTCCAGGCAGGACTGTCAGTGGGATTTCTCCGGGTGTAAAAAGTTGGCCCTTCCTCGGATCATGTCATTTCATATGCTGAGTCCTTTGGCAGCTCTTTGAGTCTGACCTGTGAGCCTGACGTGACCTGGACACGGCAGGTGCTTGACCAAAGCATGAGTAAGAGGTTGTTTCTCTCCTTTGCTGCCCACGTTTCTGGCCCCCATTGTTATCTCTAAGACTTTGGGTGTGCCATGCTCTTCTGGGAGTGGGGAGAAGGATTCCTTTGTAGGTTATTCATATAGAATAAGGATTTCTGGTTCACCTGTAGAGCTTCTGGAAGTTTCCCACATCATGTACCAGCCCAGCCACCTGTGACAACAATGAAACGCTTGCTTTAGCTCATGGTGTACCTGTTAGGTGTTGACTGAGTGCCCAGTGCCCAGATTCTGAATGTTTGGAGCTGGAATTACCCAAAGGTCAGCAATCCAGGACTTCCCTTTATACTGAGAGGGGGGCACAGTGCCACCCAGAGTTAAGTGTCCTTCCCAGTGTCACCCAGCTGTAGTCCACGGGCAAGCCCAGCTGGCACCAGCGATTCTTGACCTTAGTCTACACCTCTGTTGTGCCATGCTTTCTTCATTCTGTTCCTCAGGCGACGGCTTTCCTGAGCCCCTTCAAAGTATAAGCCAAATTGTATTACCCCCCTGTTGAAAACCCTCAAATGGCTTCCCATCCTACCAAGAAGTAAATCCGTGGCTTCCTCCGCCTCTCCACCCCACCTCCCTCTGCCCTCTGCTGCTCACTCTGTTGCAGCCACGGGGCTTCCTTGGTGCCTGGGGACATCTCCAGGTCATTCCTGTCTCGAGGCCTCTGCACACATTTGCCCTGCGCTGGACTGCGCCTGTCCTAGATCGTTACATGGCCTTCATTCATCGTGCAGGGGCCCCACCTCCACCTCTGCCCTTTCATTTTGATATATTCCACATTTATTTCTTGGTGCCTTCATCTGTCCCCCGAGTCGAATGTAAACTCCAGGAATGCTAGGACTTTATCTCTTCCTTACCGATGTATTTCTAGCATCTGTAACGGTGCCTGGCATGCGCAGGGAACTCATGAAACATTTTTTGAATAAATGAATGATTGGATCTGTTACAATAATATAGAAGCCACAGATGAAAATTTTAAAGTTTATTTATTTTAAGAGAGAGAGTGGGTGGGGGAGGGGCAGAGGGAGAGCACGCGTGAGAGGATCCCAAGCAGGCTCCGTGCTGTCAATGCAGAGCCCAGTGTGGGACTTGATCCCATGAATTGTGGGATCGTGACCTGAGCTGAAATCAGGAGCTGGACGCTTAACCCACGGAGCCACCCAGGCACCCCTACACTTTTTTAGTTTAGTTTGTCTAGTGCTTTTGGAGGAAGCTTTTTGTGCTTGGTGCAGCATTTTGTGCATCTGTGTTCATAAGCAACTTACGAGTACCATAAGGAACGCTACAGGTTTGTGAAAACTCCCAAGGAGTCGTTCGTGTGCACCTGGAAAACTGGCGGCCTTCAGTCTCAGCATTTTGATTATACATTACAAGAGTACGGGCTTGAAAATCTCACACACAGCATGCACTTGCCCGCTTCTGTGTTAAATCCAGCCATTGGCCTAGAGTTACCTGGTCACTCCCTAAAGGCACCTGAGGTTGCTTCCCCTGGAAGTCAGTGTGGGTTGTGGGGATGGAGAGAAAGCGGAGTTCACCGTGGAAGGAGGTGGTTAGGGAAGGTGTCCTGGAAATAGACGGGGAAGCAATGGGGTTCCTGACAGGGGACAAGTGTGCCCAGCCTATAGAATAGGAATGACCGTATTGGACAAGAAGGCAGTCACATTGGGAGTGTCGAGTGCAAACAGGAGAGGAGGAGATGAATCCTTGGACAGTCTCAACGCCAGTCACATACCATTTGGGAAGGGCGGTGGCCTGAGACATTTCAGAAGTTTTTTCTGCCACCTGCCGGAAGGCCAGCTGTGGCCTGGGTGAGCAAGTCTTGGGATGGGACTAAGTTTGCTGGCATTTGTACCTCAAGGAAGACGTAGGCAAGGAGAGCGTGTGCAGGCACACTGGGTGGGCGACGAGGCATTTGCCATGGGAGAGGGTGGCCTGGGTCTCTCACCGCCTCGGGATCAGTGTCCTGGCACCCTTGTCGCCACGTGGGCTAGCAAGGAGAGGCTGAGGCGTAGGATACAGAAATAAAGGAGAGGAGACATACTGGTTTAGATGTGAAAGCACGAAAGATAAAAAGGCATGCCAAAGACATTTGCACGTGCTCGGGCCTTGGAAACCGGGAAACCTCCCTTTGAAGGAAAGCCTTCCTTTGTAGACCATATCCATGGACAGGTAGAGTGCTATAAAAACCTTACAATTGGGGCGCCTGGGTGGCGCAGTCGGTTAAGCGTCCGACTTCAGCCAGGTCACGATCTCGCGGTCCGTGAGTTCGAGCCCCGCGTCGGGCTCTGGGCTGATGGCTCAGAGCCTGGAGCCTGTTTCCGATTCTGTGTCTCCCTCTCTCTCTGCCCCTCCCCCGTTCATGCTCTGTCTCTCTCTGTCCCAAAAATAAATAAACGTTGAAAAAAAAAAAAAATTAAAAAAAAAAAAAAAAAACCTTACAATATTGTTTGAAGAGCCTACACATGAAGCAGTTGCTAAATTATCTCCGGCCTGAGAGCTGAGCAGCATGCTGTCCATCACAGAGGGCCCCCTGAGGTCGCTGCCTCTTTTGCCCTCAGACCCCTGGGTGACCAGGTGTCTGCATCAGTTTGTGCCACTTGTTCATTGCAGTCGGCGTTACCAGGTTCCTGGCACTGTGTGCTCTGTGCTAGAGGTAAAGTTTTGGATGAGACTTGTGTCCAGCCCGCAAAGCCCTCGTAGTTGGAGCAAAGAAGCAGGCAGGTAGATAATCTTTTGCTTTAGAACGGGGGTGGGGGGGAAAGATGGGACGCCAGTGTGGCTCAGTTGATTGGGCATCCTACTCTTGGTTTTGGCGCAGGTCACGATCCCACGGTTTGTGGGTTCGAAACCCACGTCGGGCTCTGTGCTGACAGCACAGAGCCTGCTTAGAATTCTCTCTCTGCCCCTCCTCTGACATTCTTTGTCTCTCAAAATCAATAAACGTTAAAAATTTTTGAAAGAAAACAGAACAGGGGGAAAAGATGCATACAGCAGTAGCACAGCGAGGCAAGAAGAGATCTGTCTTCCAAGGGTCCTGACATACCACGGATTATTGGGGCACTGGCAAGTTCAGTGTGCAGTAATGAGTTTGGTTTCTTCGTTTGTTCTGTTCATTTGCCTGGCTTTTTAATTATACGAGTAACGCACGTATATGTTTGCATCGTGAAAGTCTCACCCTCTACAAAAATCAATGGAATAAAAAGCGAAAGTTCCCTTCGTGCGTTCTTACCAACTGAACCACTCTGCCTCAGAAGCAGCCACTGTGACGAATAGGGATTGCGATCTTTCAGACCTTTCTGTACACATTTGCACCCCATAATGTACATCCAGACATACGCGGAAACCTTGTGGGGCAGGGGTGTGTGTATCTACGTGGGATCCTTCCTTCCTTCCTTCTGTATTATTTGATAACTTGCTGTTTTCACTTAATCTGCCTTAAATTTCCAGGTCTCTCCATATCTATCTTAACCTGTCACATGAGCGTCCGATGGGACGCTGGGGCCATATTCACTTGACCCTGCCTGAAATTGGCACACTGATTTTCCTGAGCACCGTTAGTGCCGTTTCATCCCCTAGGCTACCTGTGCTGACCTTGCCCCAGGGACAACCTTTCCTGGGCTTCCTACAATTATGAGAAGCAGGGCTCCCCTCCCATTGGTGCCCAGCATGATACCCCTGTGGTACCACACATGAGGCGCTCAGCCCTTCAGTTTCTAAAAAAGCCACGCCTGGCAGAAAGAGAGCTGGGCGCTCCCTGTGAGAGGATGGGGCGCACCCAGAGGGGAGCTCCCCCTTGAGATTTAAGCTCCAGCCATGTGCTCTTGGGTCACAGGATTTCCCTTCTGTCAGCCTATCTCCGTCTTGCTTTATCTGCGAGCTACTGTGCCGAAGTGTCAGTAGGATTTCATAGAAACAGCGGAGTAAGGTATTGAGAGAGGGTTGAACATTATTCTCGTTTCACCTTCTCTCCTTCTCTCTTATGCCTCCTCTGGAGCTCTTAGACCCAGACTGTTGTGCAGTTGAGGGAAGCCACCCACCTGCCCCCAGGCTTTCTTGCCATCTCTGAACACCTGAGGGGACTGTGTTGTTACAGAACGTGATGTCGGGATCCGCACGGTACTGGGAAGACTGGCCCTGGCGCGTAGGTTCCAGACCTGTTTTCTTGGGATGCAAAGTGCTGCAGGTACAAGTGAGCATTGGGGGGAGCATGCCTGGCTCAGTCAAAAGAGCACGCCACTAACTCTTGATCTCAGGATCGTGAGTTTGAGCCCCGCCTTAGGGGTAGAGATTGCTTAGATAAACAAAACTTAAAAAAAAAAAAAAAAGTGAGCGTCACTGAGGAAGCATCTGTACTGTCCAGGGGGCTCCCTGCTCTGCAGTGGACTTGGCTTCATCCATTTGTGCTCCGGGGCTAATCCCTACAGGCACTGAGTGTGCTTCCCTGTGGATAAACTCGGGGGTCTTGGCCTGACCCTGCCACGTAGAATGTCTGGATCGTAGGAAACTTCATTGACCATCTCTGGGCCCCAGTTGCCCAGTTTGTTGAAAGGTTCCCAGGCTTTCATGTGACGTTAGCGTGAGATCATGTCTGTATCAGCCCCTGTAAAGTATAAAGCCCAGCTCGGGAATGTGAGAGACAGTTGTGATACGTTCGTGTGTAATTCTTCCCGGCAGGCCTCCCAACACCATCCCTTTGCCAGAACACATATTTCAGACCGAGAGGCTTTATTTGACCCAGTTTTGAGCTCTTCGGCTCCACGATAACCTTCCTTATTCCCACCCTGATCTGTTGAGATGACGTACGTACACGACCCTGGCGAACGGAAAAGTGCTACAGGACGTCAGCAGCGATCACCGTAACCTCGTTCTGCATCTCCCACCAGCTCTCAGGCGCATCGCCCAAGCCTGGGGTTGCCCAGTGTTTCTCTGTGCTTATCTCTTAGTCCCTTCATGGGCAAAGACCAAGCTTTCCGTGGTACAGTTCCTCCCCTACGGCTGCGGGAGGTCCCCCTGGAAATGCAGAAAACGGAGCTGGAATGCCGGCTCCTTCGTGGAACGTGTCCCTGAAAGGGGGGCCCAGGAGAAGGTCTCGGGCTGCTCGCCCGGCCAGCACCCCTTCTGCGCACCTCAAACGGGAGAATCCATCTGGCTGAGCAAGAAAGAAAATAGCAGCTTCTTAAATGTGCTCGGGGCAGGAACGAAGCCAAGTGGGCCTCCGTTTTGCCATTTCCCCTGCGTACATGGTGACGAGACGATCAGAATAAACCGGCAAGGGCAAGAAAAGCTGGAACACTGTGGGAGGGCGGCCTGCAGCTGCGGGACGTTTTTGCCAGATGCAAACATGTTGGTCAAGGCTGGGGCCTGCTCTTCCCCAGGGCTGTCCAGGCGGCGGACCACCCAGGCAGCCGGGCAGCGGAGTTTCCTGCACGCATGGCCTGCGGTGTCAGACCCGGCTCCTGGGTGGGGGGGGGGGGGGAATGGTCAGGCGAGGGTCTCCTGGGTCTGGTTTCCTCCAGCACAAACGTGCCTTCACCTCTGGGGGAGCTGAGTGATTGCCCAGAGCTTGCTTCTATCTGCTTCTGGCGGTGACTTCAATTTAGAGAGAAGTCTTTGAAACCTATTATCCCGAAGACAGATGAAGGCGTGTGTGCGGGTTCCTCCTCTGCCTCTGTTTCTGGAGGGAGGCCAGATAAATGATATTCAACCTCAGAATCCAACTGGAACGGGGAGGAAATTGATTTGCCTTTTAAATCCTCTAACTTCACGCTTCATGCAGTGAGTAATTTGCAGCTGGGCTTCAGATAGCAAAAAGCGCCGTGTGCTCGTGGCAATTTCTTAAGCCAGCCCTGCATCGGAGGAGAGATGCACTGTTATCAGAGGCCATCGTGGGTGCCGCGGGCAGTTCCCAGTTGATGCCTGCTTGTGTTAGTGAGAGGTTTCCATAGAAACGGAGTGTAATTGACGGTTGATTTCTGGCCCCCCCCCCCCCCCCCCCCGCACTACCCAACCCTGAGGGCAACTGTGAGTTGGTCTGAGGCCCTCTGGTGTCGGAACCTGTCTCTGTCTCAGCAGTTCCTGAACTTCATGGCAGTACGGGAAGGGGGAGGTGGTGACGAAGCACTGAGGAGGCTCGGCAGGGGTTCCGTGGCAATTGCAGAGGTAGATTTTTCCCCAGAGGGGGCGGGAATGGCAAGTGACAGCTTCAAATGGTAAGAGGGAAGGGCGCCTGCGTGGCTCAGTCGGTTGAGCGTCCGGGTATTGGTTTCGGCTCGGGTCATGATCTCCCAGTTTGTGGGATTGAGCCCCAGGCCGGGCTCTGTGCTGACAGTGTGGAGCCTGCTTGAGATTCTCTCTCTTCTCCTTCTCTGCCCCCCGCCTCTTAAATAAACTTAAAAAAATTTGTTAATGGCAAGAGAGAGCAATGGTTCTTTCGCTCTCTCTGCCCACATGTATATACACATCTGTACATATATACATGTACATATCTCCATATGTACACATAATAGGGAAGAAAACATACCTCCTTACGTGCTACAGCTCTCATTTTTGTAGCTGGTCACACGGCCATGATTGATAATTTAACTTCTATGTCTCATCATGCTTTACGAGGTAGCTGGCTGGTTGGGGTGCTTTATCTGATGGAGTATCTCAAAACCACATTGCTGAAAAGTCTGAATTCTTAGTGGTCCTGCCATTTTTATTTAGTTGTCATGGTTTTCCATTAACTTTTACTGTTGGACCTGAAATTACCCCAGAGTGAGTCATCCAGGCGTAGGAAACTACAGGAAGACTATGGGATGGCACCAAGGGCCCCCTTGAACTTAGTGATCTGTAACTTAAAGTGGACCCGCCAGCATGGCGGTTTGTCCTGTGGAATTATAGAGGGGGTAGCCCCATCTCTGTTTTGATGGGTTTGAATCTCTCCATGGTCAGGACGTGAATAGCTGTGTCTGTGGGACATCTGAGGAGCTACAAATTGCTTCATGGCTGGAATAAAGGGCCCCGTGGCAGTGGTGGGAAGTAGGATGGGTGGGGGACACTGGCTCCTGAGCCTAGAAATCCAGGCATCATTGAGATGTGAAGATGAGCCGATTCTGCCCTTTCCCAGGGGCCTTCTCGCGGTGGCATGGTAGATGAACCTGAAGGTGGTGAGCCAGCGTGGACACGGGAGTCCAGGTACAAAGTAGTTCACAAAGCTATTAGTACAGAGATGGAAACAGCATTTTCTGTTTGTTGAGCACCTACCTGGTACAAAGAACTTTGTATATAATATTCCCTAATGTCTAATCCTAAAAAAGCCAGGAGCCCTGGGTATCACTGGCTCATTTATAGAGGAACCATCTAGAGTGCTCGGAGAAGTTGTGAGATAGAACTGTAGCAGGGCTGAGACTGGGGCCCAAAGCCCCCACCTTCCTGGGCAATGCATAGTTACTGCTTACCACCAGTAGGCTCCCTAGTTTTTGCAGGTAAGTCCGGGATCCTAGCCTCGGTCAGTGGCTGTGGACATGGAGAGGAGGAGGTGGAATGGACTTGGTAATGGATTTGAGGTGGAAGAGGTGAGAGAGAAGGAGTCCAGGGTGACTCCCAGGGCTTGGGTTTGTCTGGCTGGTGGATAACAAAATGACTTACAAATGTGGGCCGCTGTAGAAAACACGGGCTTTGTGGAAATGAGAATTTAGACAAGAGATGAAGAGACTAGTCAATGCCTACATACTCAGGGCACTTGCCAAGCAGAGTGCTGCAATGGTGGTGGTGGTGGTAAGGGTGATATTATAGAGTAGCGACGGAGGTGGGGGTGGTTGCCAGAAAAGGCAGAAGACATATTGTGCACACAGCGATCGAGGTCTGACTCTGTTTATTGGCAGGCTACCACTGAATCCACTTGGCAGTGGTTTCTCCGAAGCAACAAAGAGCAGGTTTAATACTTTGGGTGATAAGGGTTTGACTCTTCTTGAGACAAACTTTAAGACGCCAAACAAAACAAAACAACTCAATCACTTTTTGAAGCAGGTTTTACCAAGGCGCACTCACTGCACCTTGATTCAGGGAACAATATGATGAGGGCCCAGAGTAGCACTTTTTTCCAGTACACCTACGTCCACAAATCGGTCTCTTCGCCAGGTTGGGAGGCACCCTGCATGGTGCGTGGAACAAAGCTGATGTTCAGCTGAAGGAGCTGAGGGGGAGGATCAAAGATTGCAGAATGGAAAATGGAAATACTCTGCGCCTTCGAGTTGATGGGAGTTTGTCGTCAGAGGCCTGGGTTAGAAATAACTGACTCAGGCACAGAGCCTCATATAATTCTGTTCACGGTCCAAGGAAGTGCTTGGCGTTATCAGTGAACTTGAAATCGCAATTGCTTTCTATAATACGCAGCAGGGGTAGGACGTTGACATCCAACGTATTCTGAAGGATAAGGGCGTGAGCCTTAGTTCCTAGTCCAGTAGATGTAAGTTGGGTCTTGTGCTGTTCGTAAAACATGACAGCTAAATAATCCTCCAAAGAAGAGAAAGAAACGGAACGAAGACAGGCGACTGGCATCATCATCACCATCACACCCTTGCTTTCCCAACACGTTGGGTCAACATTCTGAATAAGACCTTTGTGCAAAGAACCAGACCATCTCAGATACTTGAATTGTTTCTCCAGCATTCCCAAGAAACAGTTGCTCAGCCTCTCCTGCAAGATCTCCGATGGATGGATGTCAGACGGATGTTAATTACGTATATGTACACGTATCACCCTTGCAACATCTATGTATTGTTCCTCAAGCTGGATTTTGTGTGTGTGTGCGTCCCGCTGTAAGAAGTGGAAGGAAGTACTCAAGGAAGCTGGTGTTGGCTTGTAGACAGATAGTCAGAAATGTTTGGTAAATATTCTTCTTTATAAGGCCTTCTTTATAATGTCAGTTCCTCTGTGTATTTTCCAGGGAAACGTGCAGAATCTTCCCTAAGTCTGTTTGTTGTTACAGCAAATCTAAACAGCCCTGGCACAACTTGGCTATCGAACTTGGAAATAAATAGATTATAAGAGTGTGGACACATATGCACATTTCTGTTCTGTGGGAGGGAGACAAGAGGGAAGAGGGGGAGGGAGGGACTCCTTGTGTCTTAGGCCGGTAACCTCCAACATGGTCTCCCCGTGGCACCAGACATCGGTGCCTCATGCAGAAGTTGGATCATGGATGTGTTTCTTTCTACAGAGCATGTAACTTCTGCCAGAAACAGCTGGGGCAGGGCAGGGCAGGGATCCCAGCTCAGCCGCTTTGTTATTCATGCTGTTTGTTGCATACCCTCTGAGTGTTTGCTGGGGCCTTTCTTTGGTGGCGGCCTGCTCATCAGGCTCCCCTCTCATCCCTCTTCACCCCACCCGCTGCATCCAACCCCTCGGGTCCTCATCCAGCCCTTTGGAGCACCGGCTCCTTCCCATCGGCTGGTCTCCACCCATGCCTTTCCCTCTGCTGGGAACGCTTTTCTGCCTAGGCTTTCCATCCTGAATTAGCTAACTCCTTGTCATCCCGCAGGTCTCCCAGAAGGCATCCCTGAGCCACCGAGCAGGTCTCGGCCTCTGTGTCTGTGCCTTCCGGTACGCACTGCGGTGGGTCATTCGTTAAGTAGCTGTGTCCACTTTCCTTCTTATCTTGGGAGCTCCGTGTGGGCAGAGAGCCCCTCTTTCTCACTCAGTAAAATACTCTTTTTCAATGAATACTTACTGTGGTTGCGTGTATAAAAGAAACATGGCCTTGGCCGTGACATCATCACATTCTTGGCCTAGACACACCCGAGAACTGGAATAAGGTAGCGGTGACAATAGAACCTCCACCTGGCTGACGTCATTGTCATGCCACTCTCCCACCTACTACCTGTGTAGTTAGTCCCCTGCAGGGTCAAGTGAATTGGGAAAGGTTAGCAAACACATTCATAGCAAAGTGACTCGGAGTTTATATGGGTTTTTATGAGGGTTAAATAAGAACATACATGCATAGAAGGGTTCTTGGCACACAGGAAGTGCTCGATAAATGTTAGTTGTTCTCCTGAGCCCAGGAAGATCTGTCTAGTGTTCTTACAGATCTTTTTGTGTTCAAGAATTCTCAGGTATAACGGCTGCTAAAAGTTAGCCAACAAGTCATGGCACATTCTCTTTCTACAGCATTAGGGCAGAAAGTGTGTTGGAAGGCCCGAAGGTCAAATAACGGCCGGGAGGTAAGTTCAGAGATTCTTGAGGCGCCTGGGTGGCTCAGTCGGTTGCGTGTCTGACTTCGGCTCAGGTCATGATCTCACGGTTCACGGGTTCGAGCCCCACGTCGGGCTCCCTGCTGTCAGCGCAGATCCTGTGTCCCCCTTCTCTGTTCCTCCCCCACCCGTGCTCTCGCTCAAAAAATAAACATTTAAAAAAAAAGCAACAGGGGCGCCTGGGTGGCGCAGTCGGTTAAGCGTCCAACTTCAGCCAGGTCACGATCTCGCGGTCCGGGAGTTCAAGCCCCGTGTCAGGCTCTGGGCTGATGGCTCAGAGCCTGGAGCCTGTTTCCGATTCTGTGTCTCCCTCTCTCTCTGCCCCTCCCCCGTTCATGCTCTGTCTCTCTCTGTCCCAAAAATAAATAAACGTTGAAAAAAAAATTAAAAGAAAAAAAAAAAGCAACAGACATTTTTCATCATTGCGCATCATTTAACTGTAGGCAGAGCATTTGATTTTTGTTGTGGCCATATCCAGATAGACTTAAAGTTGGCCAAGTGCATTTTCTGACCCAGATTCAAGAAGCCTAAAGTATAGGCTGGAGAGCTGTTCTGCCCCATGGAGAGGAGAATGCCTACATCCCCCACACTGCTTTCGACTGGAAGAGACGGGACTGCCGTGCCACACGTAACTTCCACGTGAATGTCTGGATTCAGCGTACAGCTCTTCAGAAAGTATCCGTGCCAGTGGCTACTTGCCCCACTTCACCTGGGAGCGTTAGAGGAAGCTCCTGTCTTCCAGATCTGCCACTGCACTCTTGAAAACTTGAGAAACGGGGTCTCAGCCCAGATTCAGATCTGCCTCAGGTTTGCCTGGGATGTTCTTGTTGCTGTTTGTGTGCTTTTTTACTCCTGCTCCCTTGTTCTGGAGGAGACAGAAAAGCAAGGTCAGGGGCTACGTCCTGGACTGTCTGAGCAAGAAAACAGACAGGAGGCCTTTTCCAGAAGAGCCCAGCCCTTTGAGCAATTGCATTTCCGTGGTGTGTGAGTTGTGAACATTATTTCAGCCCCGTAGCGGGCGAAGGATGGATGGGTGAGTGAGTACCTGAGCTCTGACGTGTCTCACTGCCCGGGAGGTGAGAATCCAGCCGAGGCTGAAAGCATCCGAGACCCAAAGCATCATCCATGCATGACCGCCGCCCATGATGCACTCAGTTCTTCCATCTACCGTCTCACTTCTGCAGTTCCAGACCCCGGAGAAGTGCAGAGTCAAGCTCCCAGGCAGCTGTCGTCCCCCCACACGGACACTCCAAACCACAGCAGCTGAAGCCTGAACTTCTGAAGAAGCATTTGGCAGGAAACACACGCAGATGGCCAAACAAGCTCATTTATCTGCTTGTAACTGAAATAGAAGCCAAACGAATGGGAGAGAAGGAAAAGTGAAGGGGACAGAGCTTGGGAAAATTCACCGACGTCAGGATTATCTGCCTATCACATCGATACCATGCAAAGTTATCTGTCACGCTACATAGACATTCAGGTGCTTTGCTGGGGGGGTGGGGAGCCCCGCAAAATACATACGTAAGATTAGCCTCACTATAAATACATGAAAGTTGGTGGAGAAGCCAAAAAAAAAAAAAAAAAAAAAAAGATGGATGGAGCTTTGTGGGCAAAATTTGGAACACAGCCTTTGGGTCAATACATGAGAGAGCCCACGGTGAGCTGAGGTTCAGTCTGTTTATCCCTGGAAAGGTGACCAGTAAAACGGATGTGCGTGTGCCTGCCTTGATTTTCCCCTTTCTCAATGCTTCCCTGATGTGGCCTTGGCAATTCTGTGTCATTATTATTCATAAGACAAATGCACTGCATCTACCCATCTGCCTCCAATCACATCTGGCCTCCAAGGCCACCCTCAGAGGCCAAGGGTCCCAGAGTGTGGGAGTATGGGAGAGTGCCTGGTCTTCAGGGCCGTGCATAAGCAAAAGTGCTCAAGGACTGTGCAGCCCTCTGAGTCATGGGCCCCTGTGGCAGTAACTCACAAGGATCGTCAGGCTGCGTCATGGTCACAGGGGTAGATATGTCGTATAAGCCCTGATAGTTTTTTTGTTTTTCTTTTATGTAATTCAAGTGCCTGCCTGGCTCAAGTTTTGATTGCGAAGTCACTCATTTCAAGGAGGCATCCACTTCAACCAAGGCTATCTGGAGTAAACACCTTGCCAGACCCTCAACTAGATAAAGAGTCAGGCTGCCTTCCCCAACTGAAGCTTCTTTCTTTCAGAGATCTCAGTTGATTTCAACAACCATTTGGGACCCTTGTGTTTTTTCTCCCCATGCTTCTGCACCCCAGTAAAAGCAGAACCCCTGGCCTGTGAGCTCGCCCTCTACCTGTGTAGGCCCAGGTAGGCGATGTCATTTCTAGGTCTTGTGAGTAATAAACCTTTATTTTTCAAAGTTACCTGATAGTTGTTGCTGAAAGGCATCTTGCAATCGTGTTAAGAGCCACAAGGATCGGTCTGATTGTAACATTGGTTTGGAAAGGGGAGAGGCAGCAAGAGAGTCAAAAAGGAACAAAGGAACCACGGAACAGCCAGAAGACAATAAGATGGCAGTAATAACCGTACATTATTAATGATAATTCTAAGCGCAAATGGATTGGATTATCTAGTCAGAAGCCACAGAGTGGCTGGATGTATTTAAAAAAATAAATGAAAGACCCAACTCTAGGGGCGCCTGGGTAGCTCAGTTGGTTAGGCATCCAACTTAGGCTCAGGTCATGATCTTGCAGTTTGTGAGTTTGAGCCCCGCGTCAGGCTCAGTGCTGACAGCTCGGAGCATGGAGCCTGCTTCAGATTCTGTGTCTCCCTCTCTCTCTCTCTGCCCTCCCCCGCTTGTGCTGTGTCTCTCTCTGTCTCTCAAAAATGAATAAATGTAAAAAAAAATTAAAAAAAAAAGACCCAACTCTATGCTGCCTGCAAGGGACTCACTTATGTATGCAAAATCTTATATATACAGAATGCTGAAGAGTCGCCTGAAAACTGTTGGAACTGATAAATGGATTTGGTAAAGTTGCAGGATATAAAACCAACGTAGAGAAAAACCAGTTGCATTTCTGTACTCTAACAGTGAAACATCTGAAAAAGAACTAAAAACAATCCCATTCATAATATCATCAAAAACAGTAAAGTACTTAGGAATGAATTTAACCGAGGTAAAAGATCTGTACTCGGAAAAATGCAAGACCTTGATGAAATGGAAGGAGACACAAACAAATGGAAAGATATTCCATGTTTCTGGGTCAGAAGAATGAATACAGTTAAAATATTCATATACCTAAAGCCATTTGTACATTGAGTTGCGTTCAGTGCAATCCTTATCAAAATTCCAATGTCATTTTCCCAGAAATAGAAAAAAAAAAATCCTAACATTTGTTTGGAGCCACAAAAAACCTGGATAGATAAAGCAAGCCCGGGAAACTGGTGGTATCATACCTCCTGACTTCAGACTATACCACGAATCTGTATTTAATCAAAACAGCATGGTACCAGCATAAATATAGACACATAGATCAATGAAACAGTGTCAATAACCCATAAATGACCCCCCACATAGACCGTCTTTTAATATTTGACAAGGAAGCCAAGAATACTTGGAAAAAGACAGCCTCTTCAGTAAGTAGTGCTGGGCAGACTGGACATCCACATGCAGAGAAAAGAAATTAGATCCCTATCTTAGAGCACTCACAGAAATTAACTCCAAATGGATTAAAGACTTAAATATAATGCCTGAAACTATAAAACTCCTAAAATAAAACATAAGCAAAAAGCTCCTTGGCATTGGCCTGGGCAACAATGCTTTGGCTCTAACATCAAAATCGAAAGTGACAGTGGTTGGGGCGCCTGGGTGGCTCAGTCGGTTAAGCATCCGACTTCAGCTCAGGTCATGATCTCGCAGTGAGTTCGAGCCCCACATCAGGCTCTGTGCTGACAGCTCAGAGCCTGGAGCCTGTTTAAGATTCCGTGTCTCCCTCTCTCTCTGCCTCTCCCCTGCTCGTGCTCTGTCGGTCTGTCTCTCTCTCTCTCTCTCTCTCAAGTAAATAAACATTAAAAAAAAAAAAGTGACAATGGCAAAAAAAACAAAACAAAAACAAAACACAAAAAAACATCAAACTGCATAAACCACATCAAACTAAAGAACTTCTGCACAGCAAAAGAAACTATTAACAAAATGAAAAGGGAGCTTGCAGAATGGTAGAAAATTTCTGCAAACCATATTTCTGAGAAGGGGCTAATATCCAAAATATGTAAATAACTCCTACAACTCCATAATAAATACCACGCCGTCTGATTTTTTAAAAAATGGGCAGATGATCTGAATAGACATTTTCCGGATAAGACAAACAGATAACCAAGAGGTACATGATTACGATCCTAGCTATCACTAATAATCAGGGAAATGCCGCTCAAAACCCCAATGAAATACTACCTCGAACCTCTTAAAAAGGCTATCATGAAAAAGACAAGAGATGACAAGTTTCGGTAAGGATGCAGAGAAATGGGCCCCCTAGCACACTACTGGCAGGAACGTAAATCTGGGCAGGCACCATGGAAGATAGTACAGAGGTTCCTCAACAATTTTGAAAAAGAAGTACCATACGGTCCGGTAATTCCACTCCTGGGTATATATCTAAAGGACACGAAAACAGAATTTCAAAGAGGTCTGTACTCTTATACATTGTTCACAGAAGCATGATGTGGGAACAACCCTAACTGTCCCTCAGTGGGTTAATGGACAAAGAAGATTAATGATACATCTATGCAGTGGAATCTTATTCGGCCATGAGAAATAAATCCACCACTCGCAGCAAGAGGGATGCATCTTGTTTTTATAATATTTTTATTTTTATTTTTTTCATTCCAGGTAGCTAACATACAGCATTATATTAGTTTCAGGTGTACAATATAGTGATTCGGCAGTTTCATCCATCACCCTGTGCTCATCACAAGTGCCCTCCTTAATTTCCATCTCCAGTGTAACCCATCCTCCCACCCCCTTCCCTCTGGTAACTATCATTGTGCTCTGTAATAAAAAGTCTGTTTCTTGCTTTGACTCTCTCATTTTTTTTCCTTCGCTTGTTTTGTTTCTTAAATTCTATGTATGAGTGAAATCATATGGTATTTGTCTCTGACTTGTTTCACTAAGCATCGTATTCTCTAGCTCCATGCATGTCATTGCAAATAGCAAGATTTCAGTCTTTTTATGGCTGAATAATATTCCACGGCATATGTGTGTTTGTATACACACACACACACACACACACACACACACACACACACACACCCCTCCTTTATCAGTTCCTCACTTGATGGACACTTGGGCTGCTTCCATACCTTGGCTTTTGTAAGTAATGCTGCTCTAAGCATAGGGGTCCATGAATCCTTTTGAATGTGTGTTCTTGTATTCTTTTGGGTAAATACTCAGTAGTGTGGTTTCTGGATCTTAAGGTAGTTCTATTTTTAACTTTTTCAGAAACCTCCACACTGTTTTCCCCAGTGGCTGTACCAGTTTGCATTCCCACCAGCAGTGTACAAGGGATCCCTTTTCTCCACATCCTCACCAACACTTGTTGTTTCTTGTGTTGTTGATTTTTGCCATTCTGACAGGTGTGCGGTGATACCTCACTGTAGTGTTGATTTCAATTTCCGTGATGATGAGTGATGTTGAGCATCTTTTCTTGTGTCTTGTTGGCCATCTGGATGTCTTCCTTGGAAAAATGTCGGTTCATGGCTTCCGCCCAGTTTTTCATTGGGTTATTTGGTTTCATTGGGTGTTCAGTTTTACAAGTTTTTCATGTGTTGTGGATATTAGACCTTTATTGAATGTCATATGCAAATCTCTTCTCCCATTCTGTGGGTTGCCTTTTAGTTTTGTTGATTGCTTCCTTTGCGGTGCAGAAGCTTCTTATTGTGCTGTAGTCCTGATAGTTTATTTTTGCGTTTGTTTCCCTTAACTCAGGACGCGTACCTAGAAAACAAGTTGATGTGTCTGATGTCAAAGAAGTTACTGCCTGTGTACTCTTGTAGGATTTTTAGGGTTTCAGGTCTCACATTTAGGTCTTTAATCCATTTTGAATTCATTTTTGTGTATGGTGTCAGATAGTGGTCCAGTTTCATTCTTCTGTTAGTTTCCCCAACACCATTGGTTAAAGAGACTGTCTTTTTCCCGTTGGATATTCTTTCTTGCTTTGTTGAAGATTAATTGACCATAAAATTGTGGCTTTATTTCTGGGTTTTTTAATCCTGTTCCATTGATCTCTGTGTCTGTTTTTGAGCCAATACTGTACTATTTTGATTACTACCACTTTGTCATCTAACTTGAAGTCTGGAATTGTGATGCCCCCAGCTTTGCTTTTCTTTTTCAGGGTTGCTTTGGCTATTCAAGGTCTTTTATGGTTCCATACTAATTTTAGGATCATTTGTTCTAGTTCTGTGAGAAATGGTGGTAGTATCTTGATAGAGATTGCTTTAAATGTATAGATTGCTTTGGGTAGGATAGACACTTTAACAATATTTGTTCTTCCAATCCATGAGTCTTTCTGTTTCTTTGTGTCATCCTAAATTTCTTTCATCAGCGTTTTATAGTTTTCAGAATACAGGTCTTTCACCTCTTTGGTTACAGTCATTCCTAGGTATCTTATGGTTTTGGGTACAATTGTAAATGGAATTGTTTTCTTTTTTTTTTTAATTTTTTAATGTTTTTATTTATTTTTGAGACAGAGAGAGATAGAGCATGAGCAGGGGAGGGGCAGAGAGAGAGGGAGACACAGAATCTGAAGCGAGCTCCAGGCTCTGAGCTGTCAGCACAGAGCCTGACGCAGGACTCTAACTCACAGACTGCGAGATCATGACCTGAGCCGAAGTCGGATGCTCAACCGACTGAGCCACCCGGGCGCCCCTGGAATTGTTTTCTAAAGTTCTCTTTCTGCTGCTTCATTATCAGTATATAGAAACGCAGCAGAATTCTGCACATTGATTTTGTATCCTGCAACTTTACTAGATTCATTTGTCAGTTTAGCAGTTTTTTGGTGGAGTCTTTCAAGTTTTCTCCATGTAGGTCATGTATGTCATCTGCAAATAGTGAATGTTTTACTTCCTCCCTACCAATTTGGATTCCTTTTATTTCTTTTTGTTGTCTGATTGCTTTGGCTAGCACTTCTAGTACTGTATTGAATGAAAGTGGTGAGAGTGGGCATTGATGCCTTAGGGGAAAAGTTCTCAGGTTTTCCCCATTAGGGATGATGTTACCTGTGGGTTTTTCATAGATGGCCTTTATTATGTTAAAGTATATTCCCTGTAAACCTGTTTTCTTGGGGGTTTTTCTCATAAGCGGATGTTGTACTTGGTCAAATGCTTTTTCTGCATCTATTGTAATGGTCATATGGTTCTTATCCTTTATCCTATTAATGTGATATATCACATTCATTGACAAGTATTGAACCACCCTTGCAACCCAAGAATAAATCCCAGCTGATTGTGATGAATGATTTTTTTGATGTATTGTTGAATTCAGTTTGCTAGTATTTTGTTGAGAACTTTTGCATCTTTATTCATCAGGGATATTGGCCTGTAGTTTTCTTTTTTAGTGGTGTCTTTATCTTTTTGTATCAAGGTAATGATGGCCTCATAGAATGAATTTGGAAGTTTTTCTTCCTTTTCTGTTTTTAGGAATAGTTTGAGAAAAATAGGTATTAACTAGTTTTTAAATGTTTGGTACAATTTACCTGTGAAGCCATCTGGTCCTTGACTTCAGTTTGCTGGGAGTTTTTTGATTACTGACTCAATTTCTTTGCTGGTTATTGGTCTGTTCAAATTTCCTTTTGTCAATTTTTTCAATTTTTATTTATTTTTGAGAGAGAGCGAGAAAGAGAGACAGAGTGCAAGTGGGGGAGAGGCAGAGAGAGAGAGAGGGAGACACAGAATCCGAACAGACTTCAGGCTCTGAGCTGTCAGCACAGAGCCTGATGCAGGGCTTGAACTCACAAGCCACAAGATCATGACCTAAGCCGAAGTTGGACCCTTAACTGAGTGAGCCACCCAGGCACCCCAGTCTATTTAAATTTTCTATTCCTTCCTATTTCATTTTCAGTAGTTTACATATTTCTAGGAATGTATCCATTTCTTGTAGATTGTACAATTTGTTGGCATATATTTTTTCATAGTATTCTCTTACGAATACTTATATTGCTGTGGTGTTTGTTATTTTTCCTCTCTCATTTGTGATTTTATTTGCTTCAATCCTTTCTTTTTTTCTTGATAAGTCTGGCTAGATGTTTATAAATTTTACTGAGTTTTTTCAAAGAACTAGCTCCTGGTTTCATCGATGTGTTCTGTTTGTTTGTTTAGTTTCTATATCATTTATTTCTGCTCTAATCTTTATTATGTCTTTCCTTATATTGGTCTTAGGTTTTGTTGTTCTTTTTCTAGCACCTTTAGGTATAAGGTTATGTTGTTTATTTGAGATTTTTCTCCATTTTTTTAAAAAAAGTTTATTTATTTTGAGGTAAAGGGGGAGAGCACATGAGCAGGGGAGGGGCAAAGAGAGAGGGAGAGACAGAATCCCAAGCAGGCTCCACACTATTAGCAGGGAGCTGGACACAGTGCTCGATCCCATGAACTGTGAGATCACGACCTGAGCCAAAACCTAGAGTCAGTTGTTTAACTGACTGAGCCACTTGGCAAACCAGAGATTTTTTCTTGCTTCTTAAGGTAGGCCTGTATTGCTGTATAATTCTCTCTTGGAACTGCTTTTGCTGCATCCCAGAGGGTTTGGACCATTGTGTTTTCATTGTCATTTGTTTCTACATACCTTTTTTATTTCTTGTTTGATTTGCTGGTTGACCCATTCATTGTTTAATAGCATGTTGTTTAACCTCCATGTATTTGTGGCCTTTCCACATTTGTTCTTGTGGTTGACTTCTAGTTTCATAGTTTTGTGGCCAGAAAATACGCATGGTATGATTTTGATCCTCTTAAATTCATTGATGTTTGTTTTGTGAACTAATATGTGATCTATTCTGGAGGAAGTTTCATGTGTACTTGAAAGGAATGTGTATTTTATTGTCTTAGGATGGAACGCTCCGAATATGTTTGCTAAATCCATCTAGTCCAGCATGTCATTCAAAGCCAATGTTGCTTTGTTGATATTCTGTTTAGATGATTTTTTTATATAAGTGAGGTGTTAAAGTCCCCTACTATTATTGCATCATTATCAATTAGTTCCTCTATATTTGTTATTAACTGTTTTATGTATTTAGGTCCCTCTATGTTGGGTGCATAAATATTTACAATTGTTAGATCTTGTTGGATTGTCTCCTTTATTATTATATAGTGTCCTTCTTTGACTCTTGTTACTATAATCTTTGTTTTAAAGTCTATTTTGCCCAATATAAGTATTGCTACTCAAACTTTCTTTTGGCATCCATGTGAATGATAGATGTTTCACCATCCTCTAATTTTCAATCTGCAGGTATCTTTAGGTTTGAAATGCGTCTCTTATAAGCAGCATAGAGATGGGTGTTGTTTTATTTTATTAATTCTTCCACCCTAGGCCTTTTGATTGGAGCATATAGCCCATTTACATTCAGAGTAATTATTGATAGTTATATACTTCCTGTCATTTTGTTACTTGTGTTGTGGTTGTTTCTGAAAATTTTCTCTGGTCCTTTCCTATCTTTCTCTCCGTCATGGTTTGCTGATTTCCTTTAGTGATATATTTGGATTTCTTTCTCTTTATTCTTTGCATATCTGTTAGTGGTTTTTGATATATGGTTACCACTAGGTTTGTATATGACTTCTGCATATAGCAGTCTATATTAAGTTGATGGTTGTTCTAAGTTTGAACCCATTCTTTTCTCCTCCCCTCCTCACAGTTTAGGTACATGTTATTATATTTTATATCCTTTTTGTGTGAGTTGTTTGAATGACTTTTTTTTTTTTTTACAGAAATGCTCATTTTTACTACTTCTGTGTTTTCTGCTGCTATACTGTCACCTTTGGTTTCTCCTTTGCAGTTAAAGAGTCCCTTTTAATATTTCTTGCAGAGCTGGTTTAGTGTTCACAAACTCCTTTAGGTTTTGTTTATCTGAAAAAACGCTATCTCTTCACCTATTCTGAATGACAGCCTTGCTGGATAGAGTATTCTAGGCTGCATGTTTTTGCCAGTCAGCACTTTGAATATATCACACCACTTCCTTCTGGGCTTGCAAAGTTTCTGTTGAAAAACCCCCTGCTAGACTTACGGGTTTTCCATTGTAAGTTAATGACTGCTTTTGTCTTCCTGCTTTTAGTAGTTTTTTTCTTGATAACTGCATTTTGCAGATTTAGTTAGAATATGTTTTGTTGTCAGTCTGCAACAGAGACAGTGAGAGAGGTCAGACGGAGTAAGACAAATACAGTTTGATATCACTTCTGTGGGATCTAAAAAAAACAGCCAAACTTGTAGAAGCAGAGAGTGCAATGATGATTACTGAAGTGTGCAGGTGGGAAGATGTTAGTCTACAGTATAGACTTTCAGTTAGAAGATGAATAAGTTCTGGGGATCTAATTGAGTGTAGATAACAATGCTGTAGTTGAAAGTTGCTAAAAGGGTAGATCTTAAATCTTCTCACCTCACAAAAAAAAGAAATAGTTGTTATATGACATTACAGAGGTGTTAGCTGACACTACAGTGGCAATAATATTACAGTATATGAGTGGTCAGATCAACACATTGGGCGTGTGAAAATTATACAATGTTATATGTCAGTTGTATCTCAGTGAAGGTAGAAAGAAAAAAACAACTCTTGGACCCCCACTTTTTATGGGCAGAAGCAGACTGAGACTGACTCAGTTCCCAAAGAGGGAACATCTTCCAGTGTTATTTTCAGATTTGGCCAAAAAAAGATAATTTTAAAATTTTTATTTATTTATTTATTTATTTATTTATTTATTTATTTCAACGTTTATTTATTTTTGGGACAGAGAGAGATAGAGCATGAACGGGGGAGGGTCAGAGAGAGGGAGACACAGAATCGGAAGCGGGCTCCAGGCTCTGAGCTGCCAGCACGGAGCCCGACGCGGGGCTCGAACTCACGGACCGCGAGATCGTGACCTGGCTGAAGTCGGACGCTTAACCGACTGCGCCACCCAGGCGCCCCAAAAAAAGATAATTTTAAAGAAGACCTCCTGGAGGGTGGAATCACTGGCAAGGAGAACAATACTGGGGAAGCTACTCCCAGGATATAAGATCAGGGCCTCATCAAGGAAGATCCTCTGCCCCCGAGGCAAGGGCTCCTGGCATATCTACTCGGTGCCTCTTCAAAATAATTATGGGTCATCAGTTAATCCACATAGCCAGTTCTTCCCCTCTCCAAGGGGGAATTTTGGTTGAAGTGATTTTGCTCCTGCCATCAGGTAGTCACCATTGTGTATCACATTTGGGGTGGGACGTGAGAGATGGTCTTCTGGTGAAAAAGAGCCATATATGTAACTCATGGAAGATACAACTAGGCACGATCCAGAGACTCCTGCACTTTGAGCTGGGAAGTGATAGGATGGGCTTTTGGGGCTATCTCCTTTGAGGAAAGGGTGAGAGTGTTGTGCATGTGGGAAGAGAAGGGAGTATTCATGACCAGGAAGGCAATGCTACGGATTGTATTATTGTTCAGAAAGATCAGTTTCCTTTCCCCAGGGGAAGATTGTCCTTTCTTGCCTTATTGCCATCAAGACTGGGCATGAGATTTGCCCTGGCTAATGAAATGTGAAGGGAGATCATGCATGTCAGTTTTGGGCAGAAGCCATTGAACCAGCGTGAGGTTTATCCTGGTCTCTGTCCCCTCAACCATGAGATCAGCCATATTCCAGTTCCAGCCACATTCCATATTCCATGATGGAACACCCTGGGTGTCAGAGCAAAGAAATTAGAGTAGAATTGTAGCCAAACCCTGATAGACAAGGCCACATGAGTTTGAAATAAACCTTTGTGGTAAGTCACGGGAATTTGTGACTGTAGAATATCCTAGCTCTTTCTGAAGGATATACACCCTAGATTTGTTAGGGAGGCAGTGTTCCCGGCCCTAGCTGATTCATCATGATTGGTTGAGGCAATGACAGCAATCCCATTCTTGCTGGCCACTGATTGGTCTAAAGTGATCATGTGACCAGTTCTCGGCGATGGGGCCTGGACTGTCTACTGAGGGACTTGTGGGAAGGATTTTCCTCAATGATGAAAGAGCAACATAAAAGAAGCACACTTTACCCCACCATCTTGGTCTGCTGAGGCTGCCATCACAAAATACCATGGGATGCTAGAAGCCCCAGATGAGAGTACCAGCGGGGTTGGTTTCTAGGGAGATCTTGTAGATAGTGCTTTCTCTGTGTCCTCACCTGGATTGTCCTCTGTGTGAGTGAAGCACACAGAGAAAGAGTGAGCCATGGTGTCTCTTCCTCTTCTTATCAGGACACTAGGCCTATCAGACTCGTTTGATTACCTCCTTGAAAGTCTTATCTTCAAATATAGTCACATTGGGGTTATGACTTCCACCTATAAATTTGAGGAAGAGGGCACAATTCAGTCTCTAACAGCCACCACTTTTCTTCCTCCTTGCAATGCTGTCCTATGAAGACACACTGTATGGAGCTCTTGTAGCCATCGGGCTGACCTGGGCGGAAGCATTGCTGAGAGCCTCGGTACAGCCAAGTGGTAGAATGGAAAAGAATATTTGTCTTTGTTAACACCGTGGATCCACCAGACCAGTCCTGGAACCACTGACCTCTGGTCATCTCTCTGTGTGAATTTATTCAAACCATTTTAATCCATTCCATGGGTTAATATTAACACAACCGTGCTGTCTAGCAAGCAGCCTCAAAATCTCAGTGTCTTACAACAGTCATTATTCTCGTGCTCATGGATCTGAGCCTGGCTGAGCACCTCTGTTTTACACTGTGTGTCTGGACTTGACTCGGGGCCGTGTGGGTTAGGTTCCACTCAGCTCCGTTTGCTGGTCATCATCCTCCTTGGACCAGGGCCCACCCTCGGCCATGTTCTCATGGAAAAGCAAGTCAGAGGACAAACCCAACCATTTTAATGGGTTGGAAAAGTGTACTCCATCCACAGTAGGGAGGGCACTGCAAAGGCAGAGGACAGGCTGTGGGGAGCAAAGAATTGGGGCCAACGGTCCAACCTATTACACCAAGTATTACGTTGCCTACAGTGGAGAGCACCTTAACCGATTCAGTGTCATGTGTGTGGTTGTGACACTGAGCACAGTGGAGGGGAAAAGAACACAGACCTGGTGACACAGACGTGAGGTCAAACCCCAGCTCCCTGCATTTCTGTCTGGCCTCACTTTAATTCTCTGAGCCTTGGGGTTCTTGGCCATCAAGCAAGCTTTACAAAGTAAGTGAGAAAGCATATGAAGGCAGTTTGCATCGGCCCTGGCCCATATTAGGTGAGCTGCTTTCTCTCCCACCCTTTTATTCATGGAAGCAGAGTATAAATTCTAAATAAACACGGCGGGACTGCGTGAGCGGCTCCATTTATGTTTTCTGTTTCTAGTATTTGGAGAATCTGACTTGCTTATTTGGGCATGTGCCCGGCAGCACAGTGTGTATAATTCTTTCTCTTTCCTTCCAGGTGTGGGTGATGGGTGTGGTAAGCATAAGGTCCCTAAGAATAAAGACTGTCTGAATGCTATTATTTACGGAAATAAGCTATCGGAGACTCTGTTATTCCTAATCTTTCAAATATCGTTCACTTCCAGTACCACCTCGTGTTTGTGTCCAGGAAAAGCAGCTGCTGTTTTGTTTTGTTTTGTTGAACAAAGGAGAAAGGAGCCCATCCCCGTGAGGCCCCTGGTTGCTCTTTGCAACCGTGCCTTTGGGTTTTTCGATTTCTCTAAATCTCCCTCAAGTGATTGCTGTAGCAGGTCCTAGACGCATGGACCCAGTTACTCTCATTGCTTATGGACTGGATTTCAGGCAGCAGGTGGCCTGACAGCCTCTTACTCAAGAAGGGTTTGAAACGCCTGTCAGAGTCGCAGGGGGGAAGAATGTTCTGCCTGGGAAAGTCATTCCGCTCTGACCACCTGCAGGAGGCAGCCCCTAACTCAGGCGGGTGGCACGTACCAACATCCAACATCGTTTTCTTTGCAGAAGGGGAACCCCGGGGGGCGGTCTTCCTTCTGGATCCTCCCCTGCAGCAGGAGTGAGTCAGGGCTTTGGCTCGAGGCCAGGATCAAGACATTCTCACACTGCCTCGGGGCTTGTGCCAGGAAGAACGTTCCTGCTGTAGTTCGCCTTCTTCCGTGTCTTCGGGCAGGAAGGAATCTCAGAGTGTCTAGGTGTCCTTCCTGGAATTTCTGCTGTAGCGCCCACAGGTTAAACCTCTGTCACCCTCTGGGCATCGTTTGAAGACACTGGTCTCAGAGAAGCAGGGCATGAAAGAACGTAGACACAGGTGCGTCCTAAAGCCCACATGTAGCTCATCTCTGTGTGGCCGAGGGGTGGGAGTGCAGCTGGGCCTCAGGGACCCCTGGGGATGGCCTTGACCCTGTCGGTGCTCCTTCTCTCTGCCTTTGCAGACTGACCTCTCCGCATGGCTGCTAGCACCTTTATTTCCTCGTAGGTTTCTTCATGCATTCTTTATTCTAGCAAACGTTTGTGGAGGGACAGCTGTGTGCCGGGACTGTTCTAGGCGACAGGATACAAAAATGAGCGAGTCACTCTGGGCCATTCCATAGTGGCACCAAGAGGGGGTTGCCGAAGAGAGAGGAGAGGCCCTCGCGGAGAAGGGTCCACTGTGCTCTGGGTATTCTGGAGAGGGTGAATGGATACCACCTGGGTTCTGAATGGGGAGGTGTCTGGACGATGGGACCAGGAATGGCTTCCTGGTGAAGGAGGTGTTTGAGCTGGGCTTTGATGGGGCTCTGGAACTCTGTAGGGAGAGCTGTCAGAGAGGTCACATGGCCCAGGGCACCCTCCGCCGAAAAACAACAGTGTTCAGAGAACAACGCCTTCTAGGTCAGGTCGGTAGGCATGTGGCATGGCAGGGAAGGTGATAGAAATGAGACTGGAAAGCTAAGTTGGTTCCAGAAGCTCAGAATTTGATGAGAAGGTGGAGAAAAGGAGGAGATTTCTTTTTTTTTTTTTTTAATTTTTTAAAATGTTTTTATTTATTTTTGAGACAGAGACAGAGCATGAGCAGGGGAGGGACAGAGAGAGAGGGAGACACAGAATCCGAAGCAGGCTCCAGGCTCCGAGCTGTCAGCGCAGAGCCTGATGCGGGGCTCGAACTCACGGACCGTGAGATCATGACCTGAGCTGAAGTTGGACGCTTAACAGATTGAGCCACCCAGGCGCCCCAAGGGAGAGATTTCTGAGTAGAGGAAAGATAGAGTAGTATATAGCATGTAGCTTATTGGTTGGATACATAGTAGGAGATCACTTTAGGCCCCATAATCCTTGGGAGAGCTCCCGGGTGCCTGGACAAGAGTTGGTGGCCATGGGAACAGAAAGAGGAGGATGACTCTTAGACACATTTCTAAGGTGAATTTCATTCGAATGTGGTGCAACATAACGCGTGGCTCAAGATAATGTGTCAGGTTTTAGCACCATGTCTTATACATAGTAGGTGCTCAATAAACATTTGTTGCATGGATGGGCAGATGGATGAACCTGTGTTTGAATATATAAATAATGTATGCAGATAGACAATGCATTCAGTCTTCCTAGTAATCAAAAGAATCAGTAACCGCATACAATTTTTTGACAAGTGACACTAAAAAACGCTCACTAGGATGCTGTGAAACGGGCAGTTTTCATCCACAGCTGATGGTAATAAAACGTGAAAGAGCTTTTAGCCATACAGATCATATCCCCTGAGATACAAGGATGTACTTCTTATCATTTGTCCTGAGAAAATAATCCTAACTACAGAACGGTCTTTTACTACTGTAACAAAAATTTTAGGAGCCCCTGGATGGGCTCAGTCAGTTGAGCGTCTCTTTATTTCGGCCTAGGTCAAGATCCCAGAGTTTTTGGATCAAACCACACTCAGTGTGGAGCCTGCTTAAGATTTATTCATATTCATTCTCTGTCTCTGTCTCTCTCTCTCCCCCCCACCCCGCCCCTCTCCCCTGCTCACACTCTCTCCCTCTCTCTCTAAAATAAAAATTTCTTTGAACACTCTAAAAAAGGGTACCGATTGAGTTCATTAACTTATATCCATATTATAGAATTGTGTAACCCCTTAGCCCAAAGTTTGAAAAGGCAGAAAGGCTCTTATTTGTACTCTTCTGCGAAAAATCTAGTATAAACTCGATTGTATTAGCGGTGGTTATCTCTGGGCCGTATGCTTTTAGGACATTCTTATAGGAAACTCGGGAAAGAGAAGTTGAGGGTAGAAAATAAGTTACCCATTTCTTTTGTAATCAGAGGAAAGAAAACTACCACATTTTTTTTTTAATTTTTTTTTAACGTTTTATTCATTTTTGAGACAGAGAGAGACAGAGCATGAACGGGGGAGGGGCAGAGAGAGAGGGAGACACAGAATTGGAAGCAGGCTCCAGGCTCTGAGCCATCAGCCCAGAGCCTGACGCGGGGCCCGAACTCACGGACCGCGAGATCTTGACCTGAGCCGAAGTCGGCCGCCCAACCGACTGAGCCACCCAGGCGCCCCATGAAAACTACCACATTTTAACAAAGAGGGAATTTAACTTCGGGAATTTAGCTCCTGCTCCGTGTTAATAGGGCTCGTTCCAACGTGTTGGGGCAGAAAAGGCTTCCTGGCCTTCTCTGGGCTGCTTTCTGATGAGCCCTACACAGCAGTCACACCGTGGGCCCCGTGCTCCCTCTGCTGGCGCGTGTCTGGCTGACGGTCCCCAGACCGAGGCCTCCGAGCTGAGAACCAGAGACAGCTGAGAATTGACTCCAAGGAAGGAAAGTTTCAACACACATTGACTTATTCACGGAATAACCTGCCCACCCCCCCTTGTCTCACAAAAATCCTCTGTCAGAATTTATCTTCTACCCCCTACTTCCAGAAGAAATCTCAAATAGCCACGCTCTTGCATTGCACCTGGGGGTTCTCCCCAGTCTTCTGGGGCATATAACTCGCCTTCTTAACGGCTGGCTCCAAGAATAACCATCTCTGCCGTTGCTTAAAGTTTCTGAAGGAAGCAAAAAAGTCTTATGAGCCTCCAGTGATTCCCACATTTATCCTCTCTATCCGGCGCAGATTAAATTGTTATCACCAACATAAGCCCTTGGCCTTACACCCAGAGCACAAAAGAATGAGGCTGGAGCCAGCAAAAACCTGATGATCTTTCTGGACACCCCTCGACACTGGCCTTTTGTCTGCGCTCCCAAGATATTTGTTTTTTGGGGGGAGGGAGGCTCTGAATATACTCACTACAAGCTAATATTTACAGGCTCTTAGTTATGAGAAAACATTTTTTTAATATTTATTTTTGAGAGAGAAAGTGTGGGGCGGGGGAGGGGCAGAGAGAGGGAGATAGAGGGTCCGAAGCAGGTTCTGTGCTGTGAGCACAAATCTTGATGCAGGGCTCGATCCCATGAACTGTGAGATCATGTCCTGAGCTAAAATCAAGAGCCAGAGGCTCAACCGACTGAACCCCCCCCAGGCGCCCCCCCACCCCCCCCCGTTTATGAGGAATTTTAAGAAAAGATGATGGACAAGGAAGACACTGATATATGTAGATAGCGTTGGAAGGAATAATTGGGATTAAAGATACTCAGCGGTTTCGTTCGAGGATACCCTAAAATGAGGTCTTTCTCTTTACCGTGGCTTTAGTTCACGGTGCTCGCTGTACTGGTGACTGCGTCACAGCTGGCTCTCCGGGAGTGGACGCAGGGGCCCTGCTTCGCGGCATGTGTCACTTTCCATAGTGAAGTTACTCCACCCTTAGCCGATTTCAGACCGCCCGTCACTGAATGTGTGTCCCGGAAGAGACACGCAAGGTGGTCCTAATGGGCCGGTATGAGCTGGCTTGAGCACACCCCCTGCCTACCGCTAATAGATTTCTACTGTTATTTTCGAAGGTTTATAGCATGTGTATTTGTTGCCGAGGAAACGTGTATATTACATTCCGTCTTAAGTTTGAGATGAAACAAATTTGAGTAATGCACCCTGGAGTGTCTGTGAAAGGCTTATACTTCTTTTTTTTTTTTTTTTAAGTTGTGTATTTGCTCCTTTACGTACGAAGAAAGGAAAGTAGATAAAAACTATACATTCAATATGACCGATTACCTCATTTTCTTGTATTTTGCCTCCCCGCGCTTCACAGATACCGCGATTTTTCACAGACTGAAGGTTTGTGGCACGGTGTCGGAGAAGTTTGTCAGCAGTGTGAATTTTCCTATGGTGCTTGCACGCTTTGCGTTTCTGTGTTACATTTTGGCAATTCTCACACTGTTTCGGACTTTTCCATTGTTATTATATGCGTTATGCTGTTTTGTGGTGAGTGGTTATGGCTTACTGAAAACATGATGGTTAGCATTTTTTAGCAATTAATATTGCTATAGTAGTATATTGCTATTATCAGCAATAGCTGTTGTACACGTAGCAGACTGTAGTACAGAGCGAACATCATGTTTCTATCACTGGGAAACGAAAAAAATTCATTTGACTCACTTTATAGTCACGGTCTGGAACCGAACCCTCAATATCTCTGAGGCACGCCTGTAATTATAAACTGAGATACTTATGAGAAGGTCTGTTGCAATGAAGGACTGTTGGTTTGAGAGGAGAATCGCAAAATACTATAGGACAGTGAAACTATTTGGAAGTCGTAACTGATTTGGTTTTGCTATTTTGCTTTGAACAGAACCCTAAATCTCTCCTTTGGATTCGTGAACGCTTGGTGTTGAAAATGATGTCCTTGCTTGCCGATGGATTTAATGTGTTAAAAGAGAGAGAGAGAGAGAGAGAGAGAGAGAGAGAGAGAGAGAGAGAGAGAAACACTTAGCTTCAGAATAAGAGATTTAAAGACCTAGCAGGATTTTAAGGTGAAACGAGAAGACACATCTTAGGTGTTTGGGGAGAATTGGGAACAGGAATTGGTCGCGGAAATGTACAGACACCAGGTGGTGCTAAAGGTTTACCTTGTAAGCACGATTCCTTTGTTTCGAAACAGTATTTAGATATGAGTGATTTTCACATGGGTTGTGCCTTCTGCCACACATCGTTGTTGTTTTGAGTACGTTTGGGGGGAGATAGTTACTGAGTTAGTGGCAGGAAAGTGCGCATGAGATCTGTAAAGTGAGCAGATCAATGTGAAGAGGTCATTGGGCTCTGCCTCTTGTTTCGCTGGCTTCCTGTCCTTCCAGAGAAGCACGTTCCTCTTGCCTGCTTTTGCTTGCGGCTGCCTAAGTGCCGGGTGGGTTTCTGCTCCCGTAGGAAGACTGTAAGTCTCTCCTGGAGGAAACTTGATATGTTTCGGTCTGCCTTCAGACAGAACGGGCTTCAGGGCTCCCTTTTTGACTACCGATCCCGCCTCGACTGGTCCCTAGCTTCGCCCCTTTTCCCTTCCACTACCCATATGTCTGTTCATGTAGATACCTCCCCTTGAAGTGCTTTTGGGACTTTTTAGGTTTTTTTTTTAATGTTTATTTATCTGAGAGAGAGAGAGAGAAAGAGTATGCATGAGCAGGATAGGGGCAGAGAGAGGCAGAAAGAGAGGGAGAGAGAGAATCCCAAGTAGGCTCTGCGATGTTAGGGCAAAGCCTGATGGTGTGTGTGGGGGGGGGGGGTGGCACTTGATCTCGCTGGGGGGTTAGCACTCGATCTCACGACGTTGAGATCATGGACCTGAGCCGAAATCAAGAGTCAGATGCTTAACCACCACCCCATAGAATTTGTAGTTTTAGAAAGGCTTTATTTGTTCCCTGATCTCTGTACATTTACACAATGGACTGCTCAGAGGACCAAAAATCCTGGCTGCTTTCTGATTGCCAACCCAAAGCATTTCCCTTAAACTGTTCCTCTACCTTTATTTTTTGGCCTTGTGTCAGGGCTTAGGACCCCGATTTGTTGCCCTAAATTACCACCCACTTCAGAAGTCCAAACGATGGAGAGTAAGATAAACCTAAGTTCTAGTCGCTAACCCCCACTTTGCAGGGAACATTATTTTGAAATTAAAAAAAATGTTTTTGAGTTTATTTATTTTGAGAGAGACTGAGACAGTGTGAGTGGGGGAGGGCAGAGAGAGAGAGAGAGAGAGAGAGAGAGAGAGAATCCCAAGCAGGCTCCACACTGTCAGCACAGAGCCCGATACGGGGCTCGAACTTACAAAATCACAACATCATGACCTGAGCCAAAACCAAGAGTCAGACGCTTAACTGACTGAGCCACCCAGGCGCCACTGAAATTATTTTGAAGTGAGTGGAGACTTAGGGAAAAAGTTATAAAGATAGAAAAGAATTTTTTCGTATACAGATTTGCTAAGTAACTAATCATTTACTATGCTTCCTTTATGATTTCCTCTCTTTTCTCTGAACCATTTGAAAGTAAGTGTTGGATATAACGCTTAAATACCTCAAGTGTATTTCCTAAAAACAAGGACGCTCTCTTACATAACCATAATACTTTTTTCAACGTCAGGGAACATTGATGCAATACTATTCTCTAATCTATATTCCTTTCAAATTTCACCAACTGGGCTGTTAGTGTCTTTCATAAGAAAGAAAAATAAGGGGCACCTGAGTGACTCTGTCGATAGAGCATCTGACTCTTGATTTCGACTCAGGTCATCGTCCCAGGATCATGGGATCGAGCCCCGTGTCAGGGTCCATACTGAAAGCACGGTGCCTGCTTAAGAGTCCCCCTCTCTCTCTCTTCTCCCCTTCTCACACACTCTCTCTCTCTCTCTCTCTCATAAAAAAATAAAGGAGACTAAATGTGTTGTGGTGTAGAACTTAATCTAAGGTCACATACCGCATTAGTCGTCCTGTCTTTTAATCTCCTCTAATTTGAAACTGTTCCTCTGTCTGTCTCTGTTTTTCTCCATGGCCTTGACACTTTTGAAGAGGCCGTTCGTTTGCAGAATGTCATGATTCGCTTTAACCGATACTCCCCCTTATTATGCGTATTATATGCATCTTGGTCAGACACACACCAAAAGCCCTTCCCCGTGCATTGTATCTGGAAGCATAGGACATCATCATTGCTGATGTTACTGTCCCCTGGGAAGGTGGTGTCTACAGGTGTCTCTCGTATAAAGTTACTTTTTATTACCTTTGCAATTAATAGATATGTATGGGAACATAGAGGAGACTAAGTTAATAGCCTGCTTGTTATCAGTTTTTCCCCTAGTTTTGCTACCGTTGATGGTTCATTTCTGAAACAAGTATTATTAGGGTCTTTGCCAAACCGTGATTTTTAAAATGCTTTCCATGAATTTTTTTTTTAAATATTTCTTCCATACTTGCTTTAAGAAAAAGTGTTTATTTCTCTTTCACTTTTTGTTTATATCCATTTGTTACATCAACGTGGTATGATAATGTACTCTCGTTATCGTATGGGCTATAGCTTATTAGTATTATAATTCTTTTTCATGCTCGCGTTGTCCCACATTCGGCCAGTGGAGTCTTCTTTTAAGCTGGCTTGTGTCCTTTTGACCTGCCCCAATCATTCTTTCATTATTTACTTTCCGTTGCCACCAGCACTTCGAGGCTCACCTTGAACTTTCTCAGCCCCAGCCCTGCAGTCACCCATTTTTCCAGGAAGTCTGGTTCACTTGGTGGAGGATGGTCCTTAGCAACAGAGATCTGGGAGCTACTCGAATTCTCCCAAGGATGATTGCTTTTTTATCATCCATCTCTACGCTTGCCACCAAAACCAAAACACATTTAGTACGAGAAAGTTCCTTCATCGTTTTCCCTGGCTCCGTTCATGCACTCCGTGCTCTAGAATTTCTGGGCTCCTCTAAATGCCAGACTAACTACTCCTATGTTGGACTCCTCTCTGCTTCCAGGACACTGGGCGTGAGTCGGCTCTGAGTGCTAAATTCAGATGTTGATCCCAGACAACCCTGGTACAAAGGGCTTCACACGACCACCGGGTCCGTACAATAAACAGGAAGCCACAGAAAGAGCCCTGATCTACCCCTAAACCCAGAGTTCGTTTCATTAGGCCAGGACGCGATTAAACCATGGGGGTTCCCAAAGTCTGTTGGAATTACTGGTTGACGTTTTCTTTGGGACTTGTTTTGTGTTCACTGAAAAAGTATCTAGTTTTCCAGAAGATAAAATAGGAATAATGAGGAGCCATCACTTCGTGTGTCATTATAACCCATGGTGGATACTAAATAATGTCGCCTGCACTCAGTGCTATATTGGTCCGTACTTGTGCTAATGTGCTTCTCGTCCCACATTTCTGCTGACACCCGGCAGGGCCTTTGTGCCTGTTAATGATCTTTCCAGATTTCGGTCTTAGTGACATATGGCCGGAGCCCCAGATTCAGCCCGAGGCCTGCTTTCCTATGATGGGTGAGCCGAGAGTGGGTTTTACAGTTTAACTGTAAACTATCACTATGTAACCTTTAAAGCATGGATGAAGGCGGAGAAGAAGGAGGGAGAGGGGAAGGAGAAAAAACAGGAAGGAGAAGCGGTGACAGAGACCAGACGTGACTCCCAGCGCCTAAGATGTTTACTATGCAGCCCTTTCCGGGAAATGTGTCCCACTCTCCATTTGATCCCCTGAGCAGCCATGTGAAGTAAAGAGCCCAAGAATTCTTATTCTCGTTTTTAAAACGGGGACACTGAGGCTCCCCGGAGGTCAAATGACTTGCCTCAGGTCGCACGCTAACACTTGGAGGAAGCGGCTAGAAACAAATCCTCTGACAGCCCTTTTGTTATATTAGTTTGTTTCTCCCATAGAAGTGGGCATCATTGATTCTTTAGAATAACTCTCCAGAGGAGTTCAAGGGAGCTAAGTTATGCCGTGGTAGCTGGCTTTGCTGCAGAGGCCAGAGCCAGAGCCGGCAGGAACTTGCTGGAACGTTCCGCCCTGACAAGGCGTGCGGTTTCCTCCAGGCACAGTGGTTGTGGCCACCCCGCGAGCGACCTCAGGTCACTGTGGGAGGCGGGGGGGGGGGACATCCACGCTTTCTCTAGGGTTCGCCGAAGCCACTTGGCAGGGCCGGGTGTATCATGTTCAAGGGAGGGGAGCGCCCGCTGGCGAACACTAATAATTCAGCCTCCCCCACGCACGCAGGGGCTGTGCGGCCTGGGCCTTGGACACCAATCCTGCACCCTTTCCACAGCCCCGCAGAGCCTCACGATTCATGCTGAATTTTTTCTTTTTTCCTCAGAGGGTTGAAACGAGATCTCTTAGTCGCCACGGTGTCACAAAGAGACTGGGGATGCAAAAATCAAATAACCGTGAAAGACTCTGACGCACGGCAACCTGTAGCTAATTCGTCACGGGCACGTCTAGAACAGCATGATGGGTCCGCAGTTGCATAGAAATGTCTCTTTTTTAACAGCAGCCTCACCCAAGCTCTGGTGTAGGGGAGGGAATCCTTCCTCTGTCCTTTGCTGGAGCCAAGGGGAGCATTAAGCTCCGTGACTTCCCGTGTGAGCTTCTCATCTGATCCTTAGATGATCTCTTACACACACCCCTGGGAGAAGTCATCCTCCAGATCCCCGTATTAGGTGATTTGCTGTTCTAATCGGTTTTATCCAAAAAAAAAAAAAAAGTCTAAAGGAGCTAGTATCATGGGGAGGATCTGAACATAATAGCTAAAAGAGCTAGAAGGTAACAGATGAGAAGCTGAAAATAGCATAGTCGCCTATTATGTAAGGAATAAACTTCCATCAGGCGGCAGCGTGCACAGATTTTCCTCCTTTGCACCCCCGTCCTCTACAATTTCGAGAACAAAATGATGTTTTCCCCCTGTGGTCTAGCCTGTGACAGAAGTACCAGCCCTGACCCCGCGAGGGGCTTTGCCAAATGGAAGCGCCCCTAGGGGTTCGGAGCGCCTTCGGCCGTGTGGACCCTGGAGAGGCGGGCAGCAGAGGGGACAGCTCATGCTCTGCCTCACATACTTGGCAAATACTAGAATTCTCTGTCTCCAGCAGCGGGCAGGGAGGACCGCGGCTGGAATGGTACAGTGGGTGGCCTCTCTATGTCTCTGGGGGATAAAATGGGGTCAACAAGAAAGGCATAATGACTGTGCTCGTCTTCTTGCTGCTGAGTGAAAGGGGACGGTCCCCTTGCTTATGGAATGCAAATGAATTCTCCGTGTCGTCTCAGAGTTAAGGTGTTGCAAGTCTGCACTGCCGTCAACTAGAGTAGAAACCGCGTGGTAGGTAGTCTGTGTTGTTCTGGGAGTAACAATAACTGTGGCGGAACAGCTAACGTTAGCCGAGCATCTTCTGCAGCCCAGGAACTGCGCTCGGCACACTGGCACATCGGTTTGAACCGTCCTCGGAGCCTGAGTTCTCTGAGCCTCTAGAACACGTGCACTGGTTTCCCCTTCAGTTGCCAGAGACAGCCAAGCATTCACGCCCAGGGAGACAAAAACCTGCCTTTGCCAAAGCAGCCGCGTTTCTCCGCACATCTGGAGCCCCGGTTACCCAGACGGGCGCGAGGTCACGCCTGTCTGGTGACCCTCACTGGTCTCCTTTTGCAGAGGGAGAGTCTGAAGCTCAGGACAGTCGCTGTTCTCCTTCTGAGCCAGACAGAGGCAGAGTCAGGATGTACCCGTGGCTTCTGTGGGTCCTGCCCACGTTCTCTGCAGGCCGCCCCACGGCCAGAAACTCCAGTCCGTTTTCATTTCTCTACTCCAGATTCTCATCATCACTGCTCATAATCAAGGCTCCATTAAGCATTTCCCAAATTTAGCATTTGCTAACTCTAATACGTTCTGCCAAATGCTTAAACCCGTTTTATTTTTTATGTGTCTTGGGATGAGTTTCAAGCAAATTTCTAGGGTTCGGTCTCCCCAGGCTCAAGCAGAAGATGGCATATGTAAGAAAAACTTAGACACTAAACCTTTTGAGGCTCACCCACAGTCACAGCTCTTCAATAGGAAATAAAGCACGTGATGGCATTTTTTTTTTTTTTTTCTCATTTCTGACCATCTCATTCGCATCAGTAACGAGAATGAAAGGTTTCCTCCCATGATGGCAGAGCCAATGTCAGGTATTTTTTTTTTAATTTTTTTTTCAACGTTTATTTATTTTTGGGACAGAGAGAGACAGAGCATGAACGGGGGAGGGGCAGAGAGAGAGGGTGACACAGAATCGGAAACAGGCTTCAGGCTCTGAGCCATCAGCCCAGAGCCTGACGCGGGGCTCAAACTCACAGACCGCGAGATCGTGACCTGGCTGAAGTCGGACGCTTAACCGACTGCGCCACCCAGGCACCCCATGGTATTTTTAAAGAGAAACCTGGAAACGTCAGGTGCTTGCTAAAGCTTAATAGTAATTACAAGTATTAATTAAAATAGTTTCATGTTGGGGCACTTGGGTGGCTCAGTCAGTTAAGGATCTAACTCTTTTTTTTTTTAATTTTTTTTTCTTAATGTTTTTGTTTATTTTTTTTTTTCAACGTTTATTTATTTTTGGGACAGAGAGAGACAGAGCATGAACGGGGGAGGGGCAGAGAGAGAGGGAGACACAGAATCCAAAGCAGGCTCCAGGCTCTGAGCCGTCAGCATAGAGCCCGATGCGGGGCTCGAACTCACAGACTGTGAGATCATGACCTGAGCCGAAGTCGGACGCTCAACCGACTGAGCCACCCAGGTGCCCCTTAAGTGTCTAACTCTTGATATAGGTTCAGGTCACAATCCCACGGTCATGAGACGGAGCCCCGTGTTGGAGCCTACTTGGGATTTGCTCTCTCCCTTTCTCTCTCTCTCTCTGTCCCCCCTGCCCCCACTTACACACACTCTCTCTCTCTCTCTCTCTCTCTCAAAATAAATAAATATTTAAAAAAATAGTTTCAGGTTGACTTTAACATGGTCGTTACAGTAATTAAGAATTTTGCAAGTTAGTCAAAAGCAGTCATATGTTGCAATGATCCATCTGAGCCTCTGCCAATGACCAGTTACACTCTTTCTCCTCTGTCTGCCCCGTGTCATGCTCACCAGAGATTAGAGGTACTGTTTTACTCTGCAGACAAATGACTGTGCCAGTATCTCAGGACTGATTTGGGAGAAATCTTACTCCAAATGGCCTTATATTTTGAACCCCTGGGGCATTTGGGGGGAGTGTTTCATCGGCACACGTAGAATCGAGCATTGATTGTTAGCCTGTAGCTTCTTGCAATGACATTCTCCATATCCACGGAGGGGGATTAGGAAAAGCAGGGGGGGGAAGAAAACACAAGGAAAAACAAAGGAAGCATGCGAGAGAAGAACAGGAAAGCCGATATTTGGCCCTCCAGATCTGGAACATAGGAGGTCACCTTTCGGAGGCCTGGTGTATGACTGCAGCAGGCAAGATTTCAGAGAGTAGTTGCTTCAAAAGACCCAGTTCATTTATTAACCATGTGAGTTCACTAAGCAACCAGCTGAGTCCCAGGACCAGTTGGTCCTCTTGAGGCTGACCTCTCAGACGTGCTGTCTGCAGGTAGCATCTGGGAGTCGGACTTCCAGTATTTCATGCCATCAGAGGGAACAGAGCCAGCAGCAGAGAAGAAGTGTCATAAGGGGTGCAGAGTTATCCCACTGAGGGTCTTCTATGCTGGTCGTGCCAGCAACTTTGAACGCATATCAGATACCCAGCCACAGCGTTGGGTGCTGGGGTATGGAGGCACAGGATGCAGTGTCCCATGAACTAGAAGCCCCCCCGAGGTACAGCAAGCTGCTGGACAGTTCCCAAATGCTCTCTAGGCAACTCTGTCCTCTTGGGTTGGGGCAACGGCATTCTGTCCAAGATTCAGAATTTGTAATTATTCATCCGTTGCCTCCTAAGCATCATTCCTTCTGAGCTTCACGTGCAGCTCACGTTTGTACAACTTTGAAGGTAAGTAGAGAAGTTACGTTTGGCTTCCTTCTTCCTCTTCCCCCACAAACCTAGGAGTAGGTCGTCCCCTAGAAGTTGAAATAAGTTATTACCCTGTTGCACAATACACGGGTGAGAAAATAATGAAAACAGAGATGAGGGAGAGTCTAGAGAAAGGAGGAAGCTGAAGAAATTGTGAATCCTAAGATTCATAATTCCGTTGGTAGACACTGTGTGTGTGTGCATGCGTGTGCAGGTGTTTCCATGCAGCTTCTGGATATGCTCATCTTTCCCCAGCTCTGTTTTGGTTCATAAGCGAACCCCTGGCATGATCTCCAAGGTGGCAATGCCCCATTCCAGATTCTGGGCATTCCGTGTCACAGTTTACCAGTTCTCCTGAAGTCGGGAGAGAAGAATGTCTCGGGAAATAATCTGGAGTGACATCTTTATGTCTCCATGTCCACTGTGCCTCATATCCTGGATGTTGTCCAGTGATGAGACCACCACTGCCATGTTTTCGGCCTCACGCCTCACCTGGCCACCTAGGACCTTTCTCTTTATTTCACATTATCCTTCTTGTATCTGTCTAGGTGGCCCACATCATCTCTGATGTGTTCTCTCCCACATCATCTCTGTTGCAGGACGCACATGTCACATTTCAGAAGACCGCTCTTGGCTTCACATACTCAAGACTACGCTCTTACGCCCGGAAGGGCGCGACTTGTCCCGTGGCTATGCCTGATGTCCATGGGGCAAGAAGATATAACCCATCCAGGCAGAGGCATCTGCTGTTTGAGCCACTAGGCAGTCTGGCATGCTGCTTGAGATTCCCCCAGCTCCTGACTGAGCAGTGACCGTGAGAACAGACCCATCATGCCCCTAACCCCACCCTCTTGTCTTCTCTTGTCCCCAGACCACCTTCCATGACGCCAAGTTGTTTTCTGAGAGAACGGGTCTGAGCCTGTCACTTCTCTTCGGAGAGGTTTTTCATCATGTTCACTACTCACAAATCCTAATCAAAATTAGCACAGCACTCACAGCCTTCTCGGATCTGGCAGCAACCTACCTCTCCATTTCCATCTTACTCTGCAACCCACAGCACCCTCGCTCTAATTACTCAGAACTCCTTAGCTCCTCTTGGAACATAAAATACGTAGCTCTGAGCATATGGAGTTATATGGCTCTGGGCTCAGAGCCCTGTGCTTTTGCTGGCTGGCGGCATGGTCCTGGGCAAGAAGATCTACCTCCTAAGTCAACTGTTGAACAGGGATAATAATAGTATCCACCTCATGGGGCCGTGTGGTCCTAAACGATTGAGCAAATAGCGAGATTTATGCTTGGCCTCCGTGATGCTCGGTAAATGGAAACCATTGTTTCTGCTGCTGCGACCGGTTTTATCATCACCATTTCCTGACCACGTCTTTAAGGTTCACACATCTCAGCCCAATCCCTTCCTGCACCTTGAAGGCTTCTCCTCCCACACAGCCCCTCCCATGCCAACTCCTCTCTACCTGTTAAAGTCCTCCCTGCCTTTTTAACTGGAGTTTTTTTTATTGAAATCATTGTAAATTCACCTGCAGTCGTAAGAAATAACACAGAGAGACCCCCATGTACCCTTTACCCAGGTCCCTCTGGGGTGACCTCTTGCAAAACTAGTTGGCCGTTGCAACCAGGAGATTGACATGGGTGCAATTCACTGCTCGTGTTCTGATATCATCACTTTGACTTGTACTCCTTTGTGTGTGTGTGTGTGTGTGTGTGTGTGTGTGTGAGTGTGAGTACACACGTGTATGTACATATTCAGCTCTGTTTCGTTTATCATATATGTAGGTTCATGTGTCCACCCCCATAGTCAACATACAGAATGAGAGTGGCCCCATCATCAGTATCACTACTGTTGCCTTATCGCAAGTACACCTGCCACCGCACCCCCTGCCCTGACCCCCCCTACCCCACCCCCCGCCCCCCGGCAGCTACTCCTCCGGTCTCCATTTCTGTAATATTGTCATTTCGGAAATGCTGCATCCATGGAATCCTACAAAATTCAACCTGCTGGGATTGGGTTTTTCCACTCAGCATACCTCCCTGGGGAATCATCCAAGCCGTCGTGTGTCTTAAGACTTTGTTCCTTTTTCTTGCTGCCTACCCATCTCTCAAGGTCTTCCATGACACCTTCTCAGGGCCCCTGATTGGCATTCGTCACCTGTTCCGTGCTTACTTCCCAATCTTCAACCCCTCTTCGTGATTCAGAGCCGTTTAATAACCGTGTCTTCTATCTGCATACCTCTTCACGGCTTTTAAAGTGCTTTTGCATGCATTATGTCACGTACTTTCATATAAACGTCTCTCATGTCGCACACATCTCGCTGAAATAGAGATGTGCCCTCTCTCCTCGCTTCGTGACCGTCAAGTGCAGCGCCTGTCACACCGGGACCCCCGATAACTGCTTGAATGCTGAAGTCCTTTCAGACGTATTTTTATAGAAAGCCATCTCCTGGGTATGACTGAAGCCGACTGGAGAATGCCGTCGTTCGGCGCAGCTGAAGGGGCAGATGTTCCTGGCCCCGTGTAAAAGAAAACGGTAGAACAAGGAGCTTAAAAAAAAAGTAAGATAATATCATAAATAGACTGATTTACAAGCCTCCTTTGTGGGATGGTAATGTAGGTATTTCAATATACAAGTATTACCATCATAAAAGCAGAGCATTAAAAATATGATGCCCTAGATTTTCTTTGAAGTGAACAAATTGAACACAAATATACAGCAGAAGAGATTTGTAAGCATGGCAGTGTTCCTTTTTAGCATAAATCTGGAAAGATTATATGTTGCCTAAGAATGCACTGGAAGCGTCTGAATAAATATTGCTTAAACATCACAGATACACACACAAGCACACACATGCATGTTTATTAGCTAAGGTCATGGCATGAATCAACTGTAACTTGGTGATTCCCAACAGGCATTGGAGAATCATCTGTTAATTGTTCCTTCAGAGGACCGGGGCACACCCTGAGGATGTGACATCAGGGTGTGGTCCCAGGGTAAGGACTCAGAGGGGAGAGATGGTTACCAGGAGTTGAAAGAGCCAGGAAGCAAGTAGTGACTGGTTGTGTCCTCCAAGTAACAAGAGCCCATACTGGAGAAAATGAGCATGATCTCATGCCTTGTGGCTTTGAGCCCCGCATTGGGCTCTGTGCTGCAGCTCAGAGTCTGGAGCCCGCTTTGGATTCTGTTTCCCTCTCTCTCTGCCCCTCCCCTACTTATGCGCTGTCTCTCTCTCAAAAATAAATAAACATTAAACATTTTTTAAAATAATTTAAGGTGCTTATTAACATAGCTGGATTAATATCTACCATATTGGTTACTGGTTTGTGTTTGTTGCCCTTGTTCTCTATACCTATTTTTGTCTGCAAGTCCAGAAAGAAGAGTTCAATCTAGAAAGGCCAGGAATGACATATGTTAAGAAAGACATCAGGAGTTAGGAAGGAAGTGAGGGTCTAAGACACATGCCCTTCAGGGAGCTGGTGTGTCTTGGGGTGTTTTGATTGGGTTTCCAACTTTTTAAATGTTTATTTATTTATTAGAGAGAGAGAGAGAGAGAGAGAATATGAGTGGGGGAGGGGCAGAGAGAGAGGGAGAGAGAATCCCAAGCAGGTTCTGCACTGTCAGCACAGAGCCCGATGTGGGGCCTGAATTCACGAACTGTGAGATCATGACCTGAGCCAAGATCAAGAGTGGGACGCTCACCCGACTGAGCCACCCAGGCACTCTGGATCTCCAGTTGTTGGCTACACGTTTCACCCTTCGCTGTCCCTGTGTCACCTGCTAAGGGTGATAGGTTCAAACACTGACAGCCTCAGTGACTGTGAAAGGATCTCTTGAGGCTGAGGTTAATCAGAGGAGTGGCATATCCTTAGCTTCTCGAGGGTACCACCTCGGAAAGTCTGAACCTCCAGTGTGGGGCGAGGGGGAGTGTCAGAGGGAGTTACCAGAGTGCTGGAGGACAGCTAGGATTGAGCAGTGGCGGTGGACACACAGCTGAGAATGGCATTCAGTGAGGGAAGTAATGTGCGAGGAGGAGCTTAAATTTGAAAGGTAAATAGGAATCAAGTAGGAAAGGGGATTCCGACAGAAGAAAGAGCTTAGGAAAGGGCACGTAATGCACAGGGAATTGTAACCATTCCTTGATGCTGTGGAGGGAGAAGTAAGCATATCCTGTTTCCTTACCTAAGTTTCGAGGGCCTGGCGAGCAAGGACTTCCTTTAGCCTCACCCCTCTTCTGTTTTGTCACAAAATCTAGGACACTTCAGCCGACCGTTAGAATGGGCTCTAAAGGCAGTGTGCCAGGTAAAAATAAGGTATATCACAGTTGCTCTTGAAAAATCTCTGACATTGTCCATGAAGTACAGGATGTAGGCACCCCACCTTGCAGTGGATTCAACCCAAACACATTTTCCTCCATCACTGGAAGAGAGTGATGTTTCTACAGCTGGACACAGGAGGAAGTGGTCGGACATCCACTGGCCAGTACACGTGAGAAGCTGCCCCGCATAATTGGTCACCAGGACAATGCAGATTGAAACCCTAAGAGATACTGATATCCCCATCATAACGGTTATAATTTAAAAGAGCGTAATAATACAGTGGACTGAAACCAAATACCTTCAAATAAACACAACGTAAAAAAGGTGGCGATGACTTTTTGATGAAAGCTGTGAAACATTGCTGAGAAATCCTGGAGAAGACCTCATTAGATGGAAAGATACATCATGTTGATGTTTTAGAAGATGCAGCATTAAGATGTCAGTTTCCCAGAAATGCTCCATACAGCCAGTGACATCTCAGTCAGAATCCTCAAGGGATTGGTGAACAGATTATAAAGTTTATGGTAAAAAGTGTAGAGTAACCAAGAACAAATGTATTTAACAGTACTACCAGATTCCAAAAATTAAGATACTCTGCTGATCAAGACAGTATGGAACTGGCGTAAGGACAGACAAACAGACAATAGAAAGGAATATAGCGTTCCTCAATACGGCAAGTCCTGAAGCCACTGGGTTTCTCATGGAGGCACCGATGCGATGTAATCTGGATACGGTAACCATATGGAGACAGCTGGATATCCATGTGGGGAATGATGGACCTTGACGTGTACCTCTCACCATAAACAAAAATTGTAGCTGAATCATAGACCTAAATGTAAAAGCAAAAACTATAAAACCTCTAGAGGAAAATATAGAAAGATCGCTTGATTACCTTGAGGCGGTTATTTAAAAAAGGACACAAAACGCACTGACAATGAAAGAAAAAAGTGATGAGCTAGCATCACCAAATGTAAACGCTTGAAGACACCATTAAGAAAGACAAGCCATGAAGTGCAAAAAAATATTTGCGATGTATATATACATCTGACCAAGAACTCATCCAGTACAGAGATAATTCTTTGAAATTAGTGACAAGAACTCAGTCAACCAGATTATTATAAATGGCCAAAAGAGTAGGTGTTTTATAAAATACGTTATCCAAATGGACACTAAACGTATGAAAAGCTGTTTGACATCGCTAATTGAGAACTGCAGGTTAAAATCACAGTTTATCCCATTTAATGATTCTGCATCCAATCCCAATGTGTGTGTGTTTTACTCCACACCATGCGATTAACTCCATTCTGACCCCATCGACCTGGAGACAGCGGCACACCCAATAGGTTAAAGGCTCAGTCCTACAGTCTGTCCCCCGGCCCAACCCATCCAGTCGCCAGTGTCAAGTTCGGGTCATCACCTGTGCTTCTGACCAACTGGCTATAGATCGGAGGTTCCAATGACCGCCTCCTTGGGTTTGATTAATTTTCCAGAACAGCTCACAGAACTCAGAGAAATATTTTACTAACACACTCAGTAATTTAACTTTTTTTTATGTTTATTTTTGAGAGAGAGAGAGAGAGAGAGAGAGAGAGGGAGAGGGAGGAGGAGGGGCAGAGAGAGAGGGAGACAGAGGATCCGAAGCAGGTTTTCTCTACTCTGCACTGACAGCAGAGAGCCCGATGTGGGGCTTGAACTCACATTCCGTGAGGTCATGACCTGAACTGAAGTCGGACGCTTACCCTACTGAGCCACGCAAGTGCTGCTCAGTAATTTAACTTTTAAAAGATGCTCAAGACCAAGTGTTGGCAAGGATGAGGAGCAAATCAAAGTCTCATACGCTGCTGATGGGTGTGTAAATTCATACAATCGCTTCGTAAAAACAAAATGTTTCATGGTAGCCCTAAAGCTGGATATGCCCATGCAAGATGACCCAGCAATCCATTCTGAAGTATACTCTCCTGGAAACACTAGGTGCATGCGTGCCAGAGACGTAAGAGGCATTACCCATAACAGCTGAAAACACACATTTAGCAACAGTGCACTGGATAAATAAACCAGAGTATATTCACATATTGGAATATTACATAGCATGAAAAGAAATCAATGCTGACCACCACCCCTTGCTATCGATGTTACAGCTAGAATCTGTATCACTGCTGTCTACCCAGGGCCTGTCTCCTGATTGCAGAGGGGAGTCTGCGGGGAGATAGCTTTTAATAGACCCCAAACTAGAAGGCATTTGGCAGGTGGCTGTGTTCCCGGGAGCCAGGCACTTATTAGTTAGCCTAATTTAGAACAGATCACTCGTCGCTTCTTATAAAGAACTGTTGGTGCTCAGCAGATAATAAGTAATAATAATACGGTTCTCTTGTGAAAACAAAGTTTTTGTTTATTCTAGACTATGTATAAACGGCGGGGTGGGGGAGAGTGGGGCGGAGGAGAGGCCGCTCAGCTTTTTTTCTCAGCAGCAGCTGGGACAAGGGACGTCACAAACAGTGCTTAGACGCAGGGATCAGAAGGAACATAATGGGGGGGGGGTCGGGCTTTGGGGCACCTAGAGCATGGACTTACTTCATCTCACAAGGTGAAAGTCAGAGAGGATTGCTCAAGCAGTCAGATTCTCCTGATGCCTTTTGGTCTGTCCGTCTCTCTGTCTGTCTGAGTGCATGTGTTACGACTTTTTGCTTATCACGAGATCAATTCATGCCCAACAGAGAACATGTAAATAAGGCAAACAAAAAGAAAGAACACACACCTACCACCTCACTGTTCAGAGACAGCCACTGTTTGTTTTTCCAGTCTTTCTTCCTCTTTACATACGCTTTTAAAAAAAATGTCCCTGTTGTACATCCTATCTTTTACTGCTTCGTTCACCGAAAAGAATATGTTGGGAACATGTGCTCACGTTATAGAGTATCCTGCTTCACCATCGTTTGTAATGTGTAATTAATTTAAATTACATCATTTTGTTATACATTTTGATTAGTTAAAACAGTTCATTCCCATAAGCGATACTTTGATGAGCACTGGTATGTATCCATAATTATTTTCCTAAGATCTAAAATGATGAAAAATTTCAAGTCTTTGGCATATGTGGCCACGTTGGTACCCAAAGGGAGTGAACACACTCATTTCCGGGCACTCTTTTTTTTTTTTTTTAATACGAAATTTATTTTCTCCAGTTCCATTCACATTGCTACAAAAGACCATATTTCATTCTTTCTCATTGCCATGTAATATTCCATTGTGTATATAAACCACAATTTCTTTATCCATTCATCAGTCGATGGACATTTAGTCTCTTTCCATCATTTGGCTATTGTTGAAAGTGCTGCTATAAACATTGGGGTACAAGTGCCCCTATGCATCAGCACTCCTGTATCCCTTGGGTCAATTCCTAGCAGTCCTATTGCTGGGTCATAGGATAGATCGATTTTTAATTTTCTGAGGAACCTCCACACTGTTTTCCAGGGTGGCTGCACCAGTTTGCCTTCCCACCAACAGTGCAAGAGGGTTCCCCTTTCTCCACATCCTCTCCAGCATCTATAGTCTCCTGATTTGTTCATTTTAGCCACTCTGACTGGCGTGAGGGGATATCTCAGTGTGTTTTTGATTTGTATTTCCCTGATGAGGAGCGACGTTGAGCATCTTTTCATATGCCTGTTGGCCATCTGGATGTCTTCTTTAGAGAAGTGTCTATTCATGTTTTCTGCCCACTTCTTCACTGGATTATTTGTTTTTCGGGCACTCTTGACAGGGTTTGGATGAAGATTTCATCTCCTCTTTGCAGTTTGATCTGATAGAGGAAACGTTGCATATTGTGATTCAAATATTTCATCTTTTTGACCATATTTTTTCATTTATGAATTAACTTTTCTAATTTTTTGCCCATTTTCCTAGTGGTGTTAGTTTTTTTTTTATTGTTGATACCTTGCAGCTCCTTATTTTTTTGTCTTTTGTTAAAATTTTAATTAGTTAACATACAGTGCAATATTAGTTTCAGGAGGAGAATTCAGTGATTGATCACTTACATACAGCACCCAGTGCTCATCCCAACAAGCACCCTCCTTGGTACCCACCACCCATCTAACCCAACCCTCACCCACCTCCCTCCATCAACCCTCAGTTTGTTCTCTATCATTAAGAGTCTCTTGTGACTAGTTTCCCTCTCTTCTCTTCCCCCCTTCCTATATGTTCATCTTTTTTGTTTCTTAAATTCCACATATGAGTGAAATCATTGATATTTGTCTTTCTCTGATGACTTATTTCACTTAGCTTAATACATTCTAGCTCCATCCACATCATTGCAAATGGCAAGTTTTCGTTCTTTCTGATGGCCGAGTAATATTCTATTGTATACATATATCACATCTTCCCCGTCCGTTCATCGGTTGACGGACATTTGGGCTCTCTCCATAGTTTTTCTGTTGTTGATAATGCTGCTGTAAGACATTGAGGTGCATGTGCCCTTTGAATCTGTATGTTTTATCCTTTAGATAAATACCTAGTAGTGCAGTTGCTGGATCGTAGGGTAGTTCTATTTTTCGTTTTTTGAAGAACCTCCATGCTGTTCTCCAGAGAGGCTGCACCAATTTGCATTCCCTCCAACAGTGCAGGAGGGTTCCCCTTTTCCCGCATTCTCGCCAACAACACCTGTTGTCTCTTACATTGTTAATTTTAGCCATTCTGTTACATTTTTTTCTTGATTTTGCATTTGTGAGTTTTTTCATGATGGTTTACGATTTCAGTCTGTAGTGTTATACTTAAAAGGGGCGTTTTTGCTCCAGTATTATATGAATGCATTTCTTTTAGAACTTTAATATTTCAATGTTTGCACTACATTTCCAGAGATAGCTAGAAAGTTCTAGCAGTGGCTAACAACTGTTGAGGGCTAACTTTATGCTAGGTACTGTTTGAAGTGTGTTACATGTACTTCAATTATTTAATCCACATAACTGTCTACAAGACAGGCTACTGTTATTTTGCCAAATTTATAGATGGGGAAACTGTAGCACAGGGTGGTTGAGTAAATGGTTTAAGGACCCAAAGCCAGTTAGCAACGAAGCTGGAATTCTAATGTAGTGAGTCCAATTCTGTGCATGATATTATCTGTCCTTCAATTTATTTTGGAGGGAATGTCTTTGCAAGAATTATAGCAATTTCCTTTTTTTATGTATGTAAAATTCACCCCCAAAATTGCTGGAATAATTTGGAATATTATTGTATTTTTTCAAAAGGATAAAAAAAATCTCATATCCATTCTACAATAAGAAAAGCAGTGTGGGTTTTTCAATATTTATTTATTTTGAGAGAGAGAAAGAGAGAGAGAGAGTGCATGAGCAGGGAAGGGACAGAGAGAGAGAGAGAGAGAGAGAGAGAGCATGAGCAGGGAAGGGGCAGAGAGAGACAGAGAGAGAGAGAGAGAGAGAGAGAATCCCAAGCAGGCTCTGCACAGTCAGTGCAGAGCTCGACGTGGGGCTCTATCCCATGAACTGTTGAGATCATGACCTGAGCTGAAGTCAGGAGTCAGACGCTTAACCAACTGAGCCACTCAGGTGCCCCGGAAAAACAGTGTAAATTTTTAGGAGACCCACAGAAATGAAATGTCCCTTAAACTCTTAAGGAAGCTTCTCTTTGGCTTGTATTTAAAGCACCTAGAGACCTAGGTGAAGATTTTGCACACCCTGGAGAACTGAGCCATACCTGATGAAGCACTGTCTGCCACAGGGATGCCTGCAGGGTTCCCACTTCTTCCTAATCAAGTTACTCACAGCAGACGAATGACAAAGTTGATGTGGGATTAGTACTGGAACTACCGCTTTGGCAACCGGGAAGACCTGTCCTTTTCCATTTTTCACACCAGGGTCTCAACACTGGCCCAGCTGATCAGGAGTTAAACGTAGGAAAGCCAAGATGTGCTTTGGACAGTGATGTTTTAGCCATTGGCAATTTTAATCAAGCTACCAAGCTAGGAGTAAGGTAATGGCTGTGACCCTCTCTTCTGATGATCTCTTCATCCTATGGTTTAATTAAAACCAGTGGCTTAACTATCCTTGCTCTGAAATGTTGATTTTATGGATCCAGAGTATACTCAGTGCAACTCACAGGCTGGACACCTGCTATGAGCAAAGCACCATGCTAAGTGAGCCCTGGGGGACACGGGACCTCCCATCTGGTGGAGGAGGAGGAGGGATGTGTGCCCACATAGCTCCAGTATAGAGAGACTATGATAAATATGAAAAACGAGGTGGAACTGAAGTAGTCTATAATATGTAGAGGATATAGGAGGGAAGGGAATGAGAACAGCAGACAAAGTTGGATTTTTCCAGGTCATGAGGATCTCTGAGTGCCATACTAGAGAGAATAATTTGTTCTTCCATTTAACAAATATTTACTGAGCATCCATTATATGGCAGGTACTGTTCTAGGCACCAAAGACTAGCAGTGAACAAAACAGACCTATTTCCTGCTCTTATAAAATGTATTTTCTAAGTGGGGAAGACGAGCAAAGTTTTAAAACAAGTAAGTATGACTTACCATGTAACACTAAGAGTGATGAAGGAAAACAAGGTAGGGGGAAGGGATAGATCTGTGGTCCTCAGCTTCAACCCTGCCTGCGTGCTAAAATCATCCAGAAGGTCTGGAAAACAGTGTGTCCAGATCCCTGTCTGAGAGCAAGGAGATTAAAGCCTTACAGATGAGCCCTGGCATTGATAACGTTCTGATACGCAGCCAGGGAGAGAACCATCCGGTCAGAGAGTGAGGACAGTGCCCTTTAGATGGGCTGTTCCAGGAGTGCCTGCCCCGGGGTGAAGGAATAGGCCCTGAAGATCAGGAAAAAGCTGTATTGCCAGCACCTACCCCAGCTTCTGGTACCTTGTAGGCATGAAAGAATGGATATAGGAACTCAGTGCCCAGGTTGTTTTGGGAACACTGGTCCTGTACACCCTCTGCCTCACGAGTACCAAGATTCCAGACTCCAAAAGGAAAGCAAACATTCAATATAAACCACATTGCTTGTGGTTTCTTTGAAATTTGAAATCTGAGTTCCCAGATGCCAGTCAGGGCCAACCACACGAACAGGCCTTCCTAAGGAGGGCAGCATCGAACCTGATGTGTTAACCCTTGTTCCGCAAGGTGCTGTATGCCAAGGATCGGGTGGCCTCTTCATGCCCCTATCACAGCACTGTGTAATCTAAGAGTGGCCATCTCTTGTGAGTTGTTTCAAAGCTGATGGTCACAGGACTAACATCTATTTTACTGTATTACTATGTGTAGTTCCAGATTTTTCCTAACAGGAGACTCGAGGACAAATTTTGAGAAATGTAGAATGTCACCTCTGATACCTCTTCCAGGTCATCCAGGTCAGTTTCCTCTGTAAGATGCCGAAGGCTCAAATGGGCAGCAGAAACTAGTTATTCTCCCTGAAACAATGCTGTCTATTCCAAAAAGAGAATTATTTTACACTCAAAAAAAAAAAAAATACCTCCAAATGAAGGCACGACAGTGATCTTTGGAGATGTCTTACAGGACACACTTCTACATGGGCCATGCTTCCAGCTGTTACATAAATTTTTTATATCAATTTGTCTTCTTTTCAATGAATAAAGAAGAATGAGATATTGCCTTCAGAAACACAGGTTGTAATGAGGCATCTCTCTACTCCCGCTGATCTGTTTCTCCCTATCCTTTCTAGATTTTAGGCTTTAGCAGATCATACGGAAGTCCAGAAATGATAGGAGTATGGCACTCATCATAAAAATTCAGCCAGGGAAGCAAATTGATGTATTGGCTTAGTAATCCCTCCTTTATAAATCTCTCATTCAGGACTAGGGAAAGTTACTGTGCCTTCTTGCTTTATCTCAAAAACCTATATATAAGAATCATAAGTTTGACCCTGTCTGTCTCACAGGTGTGCCCTGACAATTTTTGCCCAAAGGCAATTTGATTAAGGCTTCAACATGCAAGGGAGTCACCATTCCCCTGGGTTGACAAAATCATTTACTGCATGGAAACCTCTTGGGAATCCATGATGGAATCTTCATGGAGAGAAGAATGACAAGGGTTGTTGACAGCTATTAATTGGACTAGATTAAATGTATCACTGGGTGTTTTGCACAGGGTGGCAATTTAATTATGGAATTACCATGTTGGCGTAGCAAAGAATGGTGTTTAGAGCCATCACTGAGGATGGGCCTGGTGGGATGACAGCACCTTCTTGGTTGATTTGCTGATGGCGTCCTCCCTGGCATTTTTGCTGGATGATCTATTATCATAAGGCCTGTAATAAACGAAAAAATAAAACTTGAGGTGATTACGAAGTTGTATAAGCTGATGAGTGATGTCCTATCTAAAGCCTCTTGGGGTGTTCCATTACGGCTCTTGCTCCCCGTAGTAGAGGCAGACACCCGGAACCGGGGCCCCGCACTGCCCCTCACTGGGCCTGCGTGGTGAGCAACTCACCTGTCCTTTGTGCTTCAGCGCCTCCCCATTCCCTTTCAGATAACTACCAAGCTAGGTCACGAGGATCTTCATCACGTGACTCGGTTCACCATCCAGCTCGTCTTTGGAGAACCCCCCCTTGGCATCCGGGCTCCACCCATTGAACCATTTGCTAGATCCTCTATGATTCCCCAAGCGGTAAGCCTTTGGCCTGGAATACTGCTCTCTGCCTCCCCGTTCTTTGTGCCCTCAGCCCCTCCTGCTTTGATAGCACTTCCTCACCCCTTAGACGTATGCTCCGTATGGTTTCCCCACAGTGGCCTCCCTCCCCTCCTGAGAGCTCCCAGGGTCCTCTCAGGTCCTCTCTGTCATATCAACTATTTCACTGTAGTATTTGCCGCATTAGATGCAAGCCAACCCACACCAAAGACCACATCTGTCCCATTCACCAGTCTGTCCCTTACTGCCTGCCACAGAGCCTGGCACATAGCCCTTCAGTAAATATTCATTGAATGGAAGAGTGTAGATTGTCAGAAGAATAAGCCCACGCTGCTAGAAGGCAGAGTAAAGAAACAATTATAGTCTGACATGGCACTGAGTGCCTAAGAAGGGCTTGGACATCAAATTTGACACAGTTCTGTGTTTCCAGGCTTCATTCAGGGCATGATGTGTTTGCTGGGAGAGAATGACAAATAAAGCTTTAAAGAAGAGGATGTGTTTGTTTGGTCAAGGGAGCTAATCATTGAAGTCTTTGCACAGAAGTTTCTATCGCACAGAAGTGAGATGCTGTTCAGCAATCAGGAACAAAGAAGGCGCTCCCCCCCCCCCCCCCAGGACTGAGGAGCCTGAGGAAGCAGGGGTAGACACAGGCGCTGTTGTATTCATCAGCACCGCTGGGGTGGGGTCTCCGCAGTGAAGGAAGCATCTGAAGGAAGGTTTCTACGTCCAGGGGTAGACTGCTGGAATCCAGCATGGTGCTTGCTCCAGGAAAGGAATTGCCTGAGGGCATATGGTGAAGAACAGTTTGGTCTTGAGAAATGTGCTTCAAGGCTCCTGTGCCCTTGATAAAAATTTTATGCCAGCCTGGAAAAGAAAGCCTGAGACCTCACTGGGTCCGTGGGACCCTCACATATGTGGTTGGAAGTCATACAAATACAGTGTGGTCCAGCACACTAAATGTGGCCCTTTTCCCACCAACTTAGTCACCACGTTTTGGATTCCAGGTATCTGACCTCATAGTGGCTGCTCATGGGCAAACCTGTTATTCTCATGAAAAGATCAGTGTTAGGTATCTGATATGGAGAGACATCTTGTTTCCAGGTTTCACGGGATGACATGAGCAGTGCCCCTGGGGGCTGTGGGGATGGTTCAACAGCTCAGGTGAAGCAGCCAAGAGAAAAGATGTTCCTGTTCCCTCCACTGGGCACAAAGGATGCACCTTCATGCCCCCGGAAGGGAGACTCTGAAGGGGTGTTACCGAACCTGGCAGGGGAGATGGCCCGGTGTGATCCAAAGCACATGCCCATTCTGGAGTGAACTTAATAAGCTTCCTGAGCACAAAGTACCATCTCTAATACTCCTCTGACCCTCACAGCACCCTGGTGGGAGGCACAGAGGTGCCTCATGGCTTCAAGTTGAGTATATGGATGTGCAGAGCTGACCTTAGGGTTTCTTCAGTTTCCAAAACTGGGAGCAGGGTGTAGTTATGGATGCAGAGGGTTCGTGGACATCCAGTGCCTCTTTTAAACACGGAACTCCTGGAGGAAAATGTCCTTTCTGCCTTCCCATGACGGATGGATGGTTCTAGTCCGGGATTTCCTGCAGCATGTTATTTCTGCCTCTGACCAGTGGCTTTTATCATTGGATACTCCATGCTTATGTGTAATTTCTTTGCTTATTTTTGTTCAGGTGAGTGTTTATGGTCCCTGGGTTGTTGGAGAGCATCAATATAGTGACTATTTCCAATCTCGCAATTCTTGTATCAGTTGAATACAGAATGTTTCTTTCTCTAATTAGCTTCTGATTCACTTAATAAATATTTACTAAGATCCTTTTCTAGAGTCCAGGGATAGAGAGATGAATAGATGGGGGGGCCCCCCTTCCTCATGGAGCTCGGAGTCTGGTGGAGGAGACACATGTGGAGACAGACAAATGTAATATTGCATGACAAGTATAATAATAGGGAGATGTCCAGTAAACTGTCTAGTGAAGGGGCACAGAGAACAGAGGGACAGTCAGACAAGAGGATGAGGAATATATGGTGTTGGGATGATAGAGGGCATGCCAAGAGCAGGAAATAGCATCTGGAAAGTAGAATCACACCTAACTATGTACTAATCGCCTTCCCAGCCATACCGAACTTTCCGTGTGATATTCACTGTGCTCTTTTTGAATATGACTTCGCTCTGATCAGCTTCCATCACATCAGCCCTGGGGATTTTCACTGTGTCCTGAGAAAGTGCCTGAGAACCTCATGGTGACACTAGTTTTGATGTCCTTATCACACTGCAGTGCTATGAGTGGTGCAGTGTTATAATAAGGCTCTTCTAGAACTTTCAGGAACAAAATCCACATGGGACGATATTCCAGATCATCCCCTACTGAAGGAGTTGGGGGACCTACATGGAACAGAGCTTTGGGGAGCTCAGGAGTATTTTGAATTTAAGTAGGCATCCACACAGTCTTAAGGTCTTCAGTACGTCTGCTTATCTTAATCTGTTTGCTCAGCTTCTGAGAGCACTGTTGTAATGTCCATCTGCAGTGACCAGTCGTTTTCTCCCTGTGGTCTGGTCTATTGCTGCTTTTCCTGTTCCAGGCTGAGTTATTAGAGGCAATATGTTTATGATGGTTATATGATCTTCCTCTTTGTTCCTTTACATGTGTATTGTCCTCTTTCGTATCTAATGATAATTGTGGTCTTTAGTTGTTTTTAGCAGTAAGATTATATCCCCAGATAACTTTCTAATTATATTTGTATAGGGTCTCTTTTTCCAACTTTTAAATGTCAGTTTTTTTTTATGTCATTTTGGTTTAAAGTGAGCCTCTTATAGATATGTAGTTGTGGGGTTTTAGTCCTGCTTATTTAATTTGTCTGGTAGTTTCTGTTTGTTTTTTAGTGTAACCATTTAAATTGATGACAGTAACTATAATTTTAGAACAGGTCTCTGCAGTTTTGTGTCATATTTTTCATTTAATGCATTTTTCTGTATTCCCGAATTCCACTGCATAAATGAAGGGTTTTGTTTGTTTGTTTCTTCTGATGAAATATGTCCCTCTGGTAACTGTCACTACACTTAGAACCTCAATTGGTTCTTCAAACGTGTCAATGTCTGTCTCTTCCCCACAAGACAAGTATTTGGTCATGTTCTAACATCCCTTCTCTCTTTCCCAATTCTTCTTCAAACCAAGAGTTTGCTATTGCCTAGATGTTTAGTTCTTAATGTTTACGGATATACTTTGTCTTTTGTCATTTCTTCGATGCTACTTTTTTTTTCTTAAAACTAAAATAAACTAAAACCAAGTTTTTGGTTTTTTGGTTTTTTGCCTTTCCTTCCCATATTTTTTGTAGCTTCAATTTGGTTCTCATCTCCTCTCACTTAAGGGTGTTTTTGGTGTGGATTGTAGTGCAAGAAAAATTTTGATATGTTTTATTCCTAAAAGAGTTTTGCTACATATTCCAATGACAGTTTGGCTGGACATAAAACTCTAGGTTCCAAGACCTGTAATGATCGTACTCCATTTTTTCTTCTATAGTGCTGCTACTGTGGCTTCTGACATCATTTTCGTCCGGTGCCTTTGCTTTTATATATCCTGCATACAACATGCTTTTAATCCCATCTATTGTGTTTTTATTTCAAGTGTTATGATATCCACAGCTAATACTTTTACTTCTTTGTTATGGTTTTATATTCTTACCTCACATTTATCTTCCTAAGTTGGGTTTTCATATGTACTTTAAAGTGTATCCACATCTCTTTTAATACCTCTGCTTTGCATGCTGTTTATTATTCAGTTTTTGTGTTTCTGTTTACAGCTTGTGCTCCTGAGTTGTGGAGTTATTTTGACCTGTGAGCTCATGTTTCCTTAGGAGAATTGGTGACTCTGGTAATGATTTCAATAAAGGGCCCAAAGTCAGCTTATGCCAGGAGAGTTTAAGGATGAGATTAGGGGATAAACCCCAAGACCAGCCAGGTTCTGAGGCTTAACAGAGCCATCCTTAATCATGCCTAGCCCTAATACTCTCCTGCTCAGAGTTTCACTTGTAAACCCTTAGGGAGGTGGTTTCAGGCTTCTGCTTGCTTCGGAATCACATGGAGAGCTTGTTACAGATTTCTGGGTGCCACCTCCCAGGGTCTCTTGTGTGATACAGCTGAGGTGGACCTGGTAATCTGCATTTCTTTTTCAACGTTTATTTATTTTTGGGACAGAGAGAGACAGAGCATGAACAGGGGAGGGGCAGAGAGAGAGGAAGACACAGAATCGGAAACAGGCTCCAGGCTCTGAGCCATCAGCCCAGAGCCCGACGCGGGGCTCGAACTCACGGACCGCGAGATCGTGACCTGGCTGAAGTCGGACGCTCAACCGACTGCGCCACCCAGGCGCCCCGGCATTTCTAACAGGTTCCCCGGTGATGCAGATGCTGCTGCTCCAGAGACCACACTTGGAAAGTGCTGTCTTAAGGAGATACAGCAGTGGGAGCAGGCAGGCTCTCTGAATTGTTACTCACCGGTCCTAAGGGCAGGAAGGAGAAGGGAAGAGGGAGTGATTGCCCAGGGCTGGCTGATCAACACTCACCCACCTTCACTAAAGGTCTGCTCCGGCAGGGTTTTGCCCCACAAAGTTATTACATGTACACACACCCCGGTGGCCCGGGCTCCGGCTGCAGACACCTGCAATAGAGGGCCAGTAGGGATGATCCATCTGCGGCAGTGGGGGGGGGGGGGGAAGGGCCAGAGCCGGAAGACTTTCCTCTAACTGCCCTCACTGTGGTCTCCCAGTGCCCACACATGGGTGCCCTCTCAGTGCCCACACATGGGTTCAGGACAGACTTCACACTCTTCAGGGACTTCCCGGAGGTTTGTTTCCACTTTTGTTTTCGGTTGCCAATTCTTTGCACTCATCCTTCCAGAGCCGGGTTGTAGGGAGGGAGCAGCATTCTCTGTAGCTCACCGACTTGAACTCTGACACCGTCTTCACTAAGAACCCTGTTAAGCGTTATCTTCTTGAAGTTTAACGAGCAAGAGAAAAGCCACATGTTAGAAGGAGCAGGAAGATAGCGATATATCACATCCAGGGAGAGCCACATCACTCTGGGTCCTCCAGGATGGACGGGCTCATATCCAGTGTACTAGAAGCCTTGACCGTGTATTCAGGAGAGAGACATCACCTGATTTACATTTTAAGAAGATGACTCTGGCTGTTCTGTAAAGAATAGATGGTGGCTTGGCAAAAATTAGGGAGACGAGTTAAGAGGCTAATGTGGCTAAGAGAACAGTGTTTTGGACTATGGTGGTTGGAATGAAGGTAGAAAGGAAAGAATGAACTGAAAATATGTTTTGGCGATAAATAATATATTTTGGTAAATAGATGTTGGTGCATCTAGACAGCGGAGTAATATTCGGTGCTAAAAGAAGTGTATTATCAAGCCACTGAAAGCCATGAAGGAGCCTTAAATACATATTTCCAAGTGAAAGAAGCCAGTCTGAAAAGCCTACATACTTTTTGACTCCCAACTATATGACATTCTGGAAATGGCAAAACGGTGGACACAGTGTAAAGATCAGTGGTTGTCAGAGGCTAGGGGAGAGGGAAGGATGTATAGGTGGGGCACAGAGGATTTTTAGGGCAGTGAAACCAGTCTGCATGGTATTATAGTGGTGAATTCATGTCACTGTATGTTTGTCAAAACCCACCGAATCTACAGCACCAAGTGAGCCCCAGTGTGAACTGTGGACCTTGAGTGATGATGCTGTGTCAGTGTAAGGTCATCAGTTGTAACCAATGTACCACTGTGGTCGGGGATATTGATAGTCGAAGAGCCATACGTGAGCAGGGGCTGGGAGGTCATGGGAAATCTCTGTACCTAATGTGCAGTTTTGCTGTGTACCGAACTGCTCTAAAAAAAAAAATCTCTTTAAAACACATATATATTTTGGAGGTAGATATGATAGGATGTCCTGATGGCCTGGATATGGAAGTGAGAGAAAAAAAAAAGAAACCCTAAAATGAATTCTAGGTTTTTAGCTTCAGCAACTGGGTAGAGATTGGTACCACTTCCTGAGATGGGAAATCTGGGGAAACACATAGGGATGTGAGGTCCAGGTAGGAAGTAGGGTGGGAGCAGAGAGTCAGTGGTTCTAAGTTTAAGATTCCTAGTCATCCAGGTGGAGATGTCAGATAGGCAGTTGGCTATATTGGAGCATAGGAGAGAGTCCAGTGAGGGATAGTCACATAGGAGTCCTTAGCACACAGATGGATGACGTCATCTAAGGAATCTGTGTAGATAGGAAAGAGGAGGAGGCTAGAACTGAGTCCTGAGGCAGTTTCTGTCCCTGCTAATGTTGACGCAAAGCTGGGTAACCACCTGTGCAGGGCACCGTGGACAACATTCCAACAAGAAGTAGGAATTTGGACAAAGTGACTTTCTGGTCTCAAGCTCTTAAGAGTTGTTGGTTTTTTGTTTTTTGGGGTTTTTTTGTTGTTGTTGTTTTTTCCTCCAAAGTCCAATCTGAATTCTTAATCCTCCTTTACAGCATTGACATTTGTAGTCGTTCTGTGTCATTAAAGACTTAGTAATGTTTTTAGAGCCTGGTAATGTGCCTACGAACTGTTACGAGATACTCCAAGAGGCTGTGGTGTTGTAACTGTGCCATTTAGCTGGATGGCTCTGACGCAGTAATTCAGTCCCAACAATTCACTAACAGCTGTATTTCCATCCATCAGCTCATCTGATGACTTCCTTCAAGGACCAAAGAGAGACATGCCTGATCCTGTGAATTCTAGGGCGTTCGTTTCTTGTGCTCTTTTCTTCCTTCCCTCGAGAATGACCCCCGAGAGCTACGTTCTCACGATTGGTATTTCCAAAGGAATGTGGGCTGCGTCACATTCCTGGCCAAATCCAGTAGAATTAGGAACAGGATGTACTGTTTCGACTTTTCCTGTAGAAAGTCCAGTAGAGACACACTTATAATGTGTCAGGAAGTAAACACTTTGTATTTTGCCATTCAACATGTATTAGAACTGCCCAGAACAGTCTAATCCCAAGGAGACCAGGTGGTGCATAGAAATCAAGTCCTTCTGGCGAAATGAGCGTTGCAGGTGGCGTTTTGTGCCTTCCTCCAGAGAGATTCCTAGTGCTGCTTCTCTGCCATGGGGGTTTCTAGAGTCACCTGAGATTCTCATACATCCTGAGCCTGTGGGCTTTGGCCCTCACACAGACCACATAACCAGCAGTAAAAGCAGGTTCTGGCAGTACGCTCTTTACCCAAACCTCGTACTCAAAACAACGAGCTCTAGAGAACCAGAGAACTATTCTTTAAAGGTTAAGCTAATTGGTCCACATTTAACTGCACTCACACGAAAGGGGTAACATCTGTACTTTCTGAGGCAGAATATATGTGGGTGTAAACTCAGTGTAAATAAAGCAACTAATTTTCTTTGACTTTCTTAAAGGATTAGCCTAATTTGGTGACCCAGGTTGTAGGGAAGGGTGGTATTGATTTTAATACTGTAGGGTAGAAAGACCTGGTGACTGTCTTTTTTTTTTTTTTTTTTTTTTTTTTTGAGCTTTTCTTTATCTCCAGCCAATGCTATCCCAGTATCTCTTTTTTTTTTTCAGGTCCCTGTGTCTGTACCTTGTCTGATTCTGTGCTGACAAAGTATACTTAAATGATCTCTATGTGATCCCAAGGTTGTTTTGTTTTGTTTTGTTTTGAAGTTTATTTATTTACTTTGAAAAAGAGAGAGAGAGAGAGCTGGGGAGTGGCAGAGAGAGGGGGAGGTAGAGAATCCCCAGGAAGCTTTACACTGCCAGCATGGAGCCTGACGCAGGGCTTGAACTCATGAACTGTGAGATCATGGCCTGAGCCAAAATCTAGAGTCGGGTGCTTAACCAACTGAGCCACGCAGGCACCCCATCCCAAGATTTAAAAAAAAAAAAAAACAACACTTTTTTTAATGTTTATTTATTTTTGAGGGGGGGAGGGGCAGAGAGAAAGGGAGACACAGAATCCAAAGCAGGCTCCAGGCTCCGAGCTGTCAGCACACAGCCTGACGTGGGGCTCGAACCCACAAACTGCAAGATCGTGACCTGAGCCAGAGTCGGACGATCAACCGACTCAGCCACCCAGGCGCCCCCAAGATTTTTTTTTAATGCCTGCTCATTTTCTTTTTCATTCTTTCCCCCTTTTATATCTTACCTCCTTGGACAGTCTCATTGGAATATATCCCATATCTGCCAAACTGAAATCCACCACTGACTGTTTCAAGGTCAGCCTTATAAGGAGCAGATCCCAGCAAAATGGTAGCAGCGACCATGTAGTTTTCGCTGTGTCTTTATCCCTGCAGTAAAGTAAGGAACAAGATAGCAAAGTCAAAAGCCCAGGGACATTTAGAGCAAAACTAAATGAAAAGCTATCTCCGGGATCCCAGAATACAAACAGGTGGGACAGACCACCAGCAAGCCATGAGTCATGCTGGTTTTGCCGTCTAAGAAGCGGTGGAGCAGCTGATGATAGACACGAGAACAAGAAGACCTCGGATAGTCAGCAGGTGTTCCCTGGAAAGAACAGTCCATTTTAAGAACGCATTGGAACCGAATGGGGTTTTGCTCACTCCAATACCAGGTCAATGCAAGGGGCCCATGGCAAGAAGGACTGAAGGGGCCAGAGCCATTGAGCCCACTGGGGAGGGGTCAAAATTCAGTATAATGGGGATGAACAGGGAGGGAAAGGAGACTTCCAGACCATGCGTGGGGAGGAAGACAGAGCCAGGAATTCCCAGAGAGCAAGTTGCCATATAGGTAAACTATACGAAACCACAGGAAGAAGCCTTGTGGAGCTAGAAAAACTTTCCTGCATCCCATCTCACTCTAAAAGTTCAGAAAAGCAAGTTTCACCTAAAAATGAGCAACAGAAAAATATTAAAGTCAAATCTCAGGCAAAGTTACTGCTAAGGAAAAAAAAAAAAAAAAAAAAGACCAGGGAGCAGAGAAAAACCCTCCACAGTAGAAGTATGGTGGCAAGACACGCCCAGAAACAGAACAAAACTGTAACCTAGCATTTCAAAATAGTAGAAAATTGTATCAGATATGAGAGATCAACATAAATCAGAATTAGTAACACTCAAAAATGAGGTGACATAACAGCAAAGAATTAGAGATAAAATTGATTTCAGAAATTAAGACTAATCTAGAAGGAACACAGGAATACACATAACATAGTGCCTTAAGAAAGATAGAAGGTAAAAAAGAAAAAAAAATGGTGTTGAGTTGTGTAGGTTCTTTATATATTTTGAATTATCCCCTTATTGGATATGTCACTTACAAATATCTTCTCCCATTCAGTAAGTTGCCTTTTTGTTTTGTTGATGGTTTCCTTCACGGTGCAGAAGCTTTTAATTTCAGTGTACTCCCAGTAGCTTAATTTTGCTTTTGTTTCCCTTGCCTGAGGAGACATATCTAGAAAAATGTTTCTACAGCTGATGTCAAAGGAATTACTGCCTATTTTTCTTCTAGGAGTTTTATGGAGTCAGGTCTCACATTTAGGTCTTTTTTGAGTTTATTTTTCTGCATGGTGTAAGAAAATTGGTGGGAAAGCAAATTGGTGTGGCCACTGTGGAAAACAGTGTGGAGGTTCCTCGAAAAATTTAAAATAGAATTACCATATGATCCAGTAATGCCATTACTGGATATTTGCCCAAACAAAATGAAAACACCAATTCAGAAAGATATATGTACCCCTATGTTTATTGCAGCATCATTTATAGTAGCCAAGGTGTAGAAGGAACCTAAGTGTCCATCCATAGATGAATGGATATAGAAGATGCGGTATATACACACAGACACACACCCAGCCACACACCGCACAAGGGAATAGTACTCAACCATAAGAAGCATGAGATCTTGCCATTTGCAACAACATGGATGGACCTACAGGGCATACACTAAGTGATAGAAGTCCGAGAAAGACAACTACTCTATGATTTCGCTCGTATGTGGAATTTAAGAAGCAAAACAGATGAACAAAGAAAAGAGAGATAAACAAACAAACAAAAAAAACCCTCAGACTCTTAAAGGCAGAGAATAAATCGGTGGTTACCAGATTGGGGGGGGGCGGGGAACGGTGAAATAGGTAAAGGAGATTATGAGTACTCTTACCGTGATGAGCACAAGGTGATGTATGGAAGTGTTGAGTCACAATATTGTACACCTGAAACTAACGTAGTCCTGTTTGTGAATACTTCAAATATAAAAAGAGAGAAAGTGGTAAAGTCAAAAAGAAATGAAGCATTTATGAGAAGAATTTCAGAGAAAGTTCCAAAAACTGAAGATGGGCAAAGAAAGATCCTATGGCTTATAGGAGCTCCTTAAGAAAAAGAAAAGCAATGCAACCTAAAATACTGAAAACTATAATTCAAGAAAAAAAAAACTATCTTGAAAGAAAGAAAACTTAAAACAATACATGGAAAGAGTATACTGTGTATTTGAGAAGAATGACCCCAGAATGGCTAATACCAAGACATTTTCTTTGCAGAACCACTGGATTTTAGAGAAAAAGAGAGTCTATGTGATTGAAAAGGGAAAGAAAAATAGATTATCATCAACTTTCAGACAGCAACCTATTTATCTACTACTCATGTAAAGAAAGTGTGCCAAGGATTTTTTTTAATCAAGTATAAAGGATATAGACTCTCATCAACATGCAGGAGCTCGAGGAATGTTGTTCCCATGAACACTTCCTGAAGAATCTTCCAGAAAACTGGCTAATCGGAGGGAGAATGATGTAAGGACTGTTGTTGAGCATTACAGTAGGTTGGGGTAAACTCAGAGGGTATGATGTATGCTCTGACACTGTAGATAAGAGCCCAACTGTAACAGTGGGAGGAAGAACAGAGAGTGCTTACCCCCCAAAAAATGTGTTTTCAGTAATCGTGTGGGTGGTAGGTAATGTTAGGATTGTTATTCAAGGACTGTTATGTGTGTAGTACAAGATAAGTGAGCGTAATACACTGCGTTTTAATTCTATCATCCCCTGTCTTCTTTGAAAAACCACATTCTATCTGATCTTAGAGATCAGATAGAATAGGGAAAGTTAGCTAAAAGCCCAGAAGGCTTTGATTTGAGTTGGAAGTCTCGGGGCGCCTGGGTGGCGCAGTCGGTTAAGCGTCCGACTTCAGCCAGGTCACGATCTCGCGGTCCGGGAGTTCGAGCCCCGCGTCAGGCTCTGGGCTGATGGCTCGGAGCCTGGAGCCTGTTTCCGATTCTGTGTCTCCCTCTCTCTCTGCCCCTCCCCCGTTCATGCTCTGTCTCTCTCTGTCCCAAAAATAAATAAACGTTGAAAAAAAAATTTTTTAAAAAAAGGAAGTCTTGATATGAACTGGTAAGGTATTTTATGTATGGGTCCATTTACCTACCTGTAGACAAGTATTTCTCCAGTGGCCAGTCGGATAGCAACGAGTATCCCTTGCTCATTTTTAGAAAACAAGAACCCTTGGGGGGAAAAAATCTGATTTGCAGGTCTAGGCAAGAAGTATGCAAAATGAACCTGGGATCCCTTGTAACACCAGATAGTGAGGAAGCTATCAGGAAACACAGGGGCCATGTCGGGGTACCAAAAGCAAATTTAAGGGGAACAAATGTGATGTTTGATATTCTTCTTCTCCTCCCCAAATCTAGCCATCATAATTCAACTTTTAAAACTGAGATCTTGAGGGGCGCCTAGGTGGCTCAGTCGGTTAAGCATCTGACTTCAGCTTGGGTCACGATCTTGCGTTCTGTGAATACGGGCCCCATGTCGAGCTCTGTGCCGACAGCTCAGAGGCTGGAACCTGCTTCAGATTCTGTGTCTCATTCTCTCTCTGCCCCATCCCACTCACACTCTCTCTTTCCCTCTCTCAAAAACAAATAAACATTTAAAAAATATTTAAAAAAAAGGAAAAATCAGATCGTTGTCAGATTTCCTTACACTTATTTTCATCTCAACAAATTTTAATTCCTAGGGATGGGGTGCCCCCATCATCTTTTTAGAACTTAGTATTTCTAAAGGCTTTGATCCAGCCTCCTTCAGCCTATCTGCGAGCCCTAACCCAGCCTTTAGAAGGGCCCCTACCTTCTGTAATGACAAAAGAAATCCACCAGGGGGCAAAATAAGCAAGAATAGGTAGAATTGGCTTCCCTCCTTTTGTCTCTTTGTCTTACCGCAAGACCACTTTATTTCAGGGAGAAATAGTACTTTGGGAAAGACTGCCTAATAAAAGTTTCTCTTGGGACTAGTTCCTTGCCCCCTTCTTTTAAAGTGCCTTGATAAACTTCCCTGTCCTTCTAAGTGAAAATTGCAATTCAGTTGATTATTCTTTATGTTGGATGAGATCATGGGTTGATCCCTGTGCTTTATCAATTATGTGCACGTACACACCCAGGATATTCAAAGTAAGTGACTGGAATTTAAATTGGACCCATGTCACTGAATCAAGTTCTATTGCTGGTAATAACAGGTTCTGAAAATTGCTAATCTTAAACTGACCCAATTCTTGGTTGTAAGGTTTTAGTGCATTTCCCTTCTTTGTATTAATAGTGCCACCAGTGCCCAGCTCGTGTTCTCCTGGCTGCTTTCAGAGGTCAGATCTCCATATTTACATAGTTGATTAACCATGTCTTAGGTGGTAGCATGTTTTTCTAGTAAAATTTCTTGGGTTCTGGGGAGCCTGAGTAGCTCAGTTGGTTTAGTGTCTGACTCTTGGTTTTGGATCAGGTCATGATCTCATGGTGTGTAAGTTCGATCCCCGCATCAGGCTCTGTGCTGGCAGCACGGAGCCTGCTTGGGATTCTCTCTTTCTGTCTGTCTCTCTCTCTCTCTCTCTCTGTCTCTCTCATTCTCTCATTCTTTCATTCTCTCTGCTCCTCCCCCACTTGTGCTTTCTCTGTCTCTTTCAAAATAAACAAGAAACTTCAGAAAAAAAGATAATTATTAAAAAAAAATTTCTTGGAGTCTTACCTAGCCCAGGAAAGACCCTAACAGATAAACTGATGTGCGTCTCTGAACAGGGTTGTCTGATGACTTTGACACACCCTTCCTTTAGCATCTACAGCAGGGGGTCCTGACCTGGGGATCAGTGACCCAGCGGGGGAGAGGGTGGGGGTGCATTTGTCCAACATGTTACTCTGCAGCCTACTTTGTCATAAGTACCAGGGGGGTTGCGAGCACACCTTCACACCATCTGAGATCCTCTTCCACTCTCTGGAGAGTAGAGCCTAAGGTCAAGTGTCCAGGTGATTAATGTGAGACACAGCCAGATTAGATTTGTAAGCCCCTTACCGGGTACCAAGACTGGTTTGAAGGGATCCACGGACCTTTCCAAGTTTTCTGTTAGGCTGGTTACGTGTGCGAATGTACGTGTACTGTTTTTTAGGCAGCAGGGACTGTCGTCTGTATCAGATTCTCTAAAAACTGATAGCCCACAAGGGGTCATGAACCGCTGCTGTATCAGGAATGCTTCCTACCTCCGTTGTACATCCTCCGTGGGTGAACCAGACTGATCACCACAGTGATGACAAAGCATGTCTCCCTTCCACGGAATTCTACCAGTTCAAGTTCCAGTGCGTCCCTCAGGATCCTCGAGTGGACGCATCCTTCTGGTTAAAAAAGGCTGCAGCCGAACAGGCACTTGATTGCGGAGAATAAGGAGACGTGAAGAGGTTTGCGAGCCTCTTAATTACCTGGCCTGTAGCAAGTTCTCTGTGGGGCTTGCCTGAATATTGAAAATTCTCATGTCCGCATTTTATATTTTTTTCATTTGAGCTGCTCATATACTTTTTTTTTTCAACCTTTATTTTTTATTTTTGGGACAGAGAGAGACAGAGCATGAACGGGGGAGGGGCAGAGAGAGAGGGAGACACAGAATCGGAAACAGGCTCCAGGCTCTGAGCCATCAGCCCAGAGCCCGACGCGGGGCTCGAACTCGCAGACCGCGAGATCGTGACCTGGCTGAAGTCGGACGCTTAACCGACTGCGCCACCCAGGCGCCCCATGAGCTGCTCATATACTTTGAGGAGCTGACAGATCCTTGTTAGGCAATTAATCCGTAAATATAAATGAGCTACCTAGCTTGTGCAGAGTTGCTAATGATTATGGTTATGTACATAACTGCCAGAAAGGTGATGGTAATAAATAGGGCAGGGCTCCAGTTTCAGATTGGTCAAGGCAGTCTGGCATCCCAGCTTCGCCCAGATTCATTTTTCTGGGGCACACAGGAACTTGTAAGTCTTCTGATCCACAGCAGACGCTGCTAGGTGACCCTGAAATGTCCATAAGGATCATTTCTTTTGTCTTCCAGATGGCAGGGCTGTAGACCAAGGCCTCTTCTCCTGGGACCTGCTGGGTTGGAATGGAATGAAAGGTGAAAAGGTCACAGTTAGTTACCTCGAACATGCCAGGGGTAGCACCACATGGTCCTAAGCACCCCCTGGTGTTTATGGTAAAGGAGATTTCAGAATGGCACACGGGAAGGACCCAGGCCACCCCCAAATCCTGCCGGGCCAGCCTGAGAGAGAAATCTTAAAACAACGCTGTTAGGTAAATGTGGAAATTCCAAATAAAAGATTAGCAAACCAAAACCCAGCAGGATATTAGAAAGGGTAACGTAGCTTGCGTCACTAGGGCTAATCCCAAAATGCAAGACCAACCCTCTGATGTTGGGAAATCTATTCATCATTACTGTGTTAATATACCCACAGTGAAAGTCCATACGATTCCCGTGTTAGGTGCTTAAGAAGCATTCAACACGGTAGTAACTGATTCCCAGTTTTTCCTCCCAGTAAACAGGAAATTAACAGGTACTTCTTCCATACGATGACAATGTATGTATCTCAGACCCATGGCCAGCACTGGACCTTGTGGAACACAGTAGAGGCATTCCGTAAAATGTCGAAAGCAGCCAAGGCTGCCCAGTATGATTGTCCTTACTAACGTCAGAAAATTCTGGCCCGTGCAGAAAGGCAACAGAAAGAAGAAGCAGGTACGTTGGAAAAGAAGCTGAAAGATTCCCATTTGCAGGTGATATGACTCTCTACCTGGAAAACCTAAGAGCATCCACTAAAATCTATTAGCATAACAGGTGGGTAAGCAATACAGCTGATCACGTATGAAATTTGAAGGAAAAAAGCAATGGCTTTTCTAGCTACTAAAAGTGACCTGTAGGAAATACATTAATTTTAAAATCCCATTCAGACTAGCCGCAAAATGTAAAATGTTTCAAATAAACTTATAGTGCCAGATCTATGACAATAAAATAGCACAGCAGCCAAGAGCCATTAGGAAAAAACAAAACAAAACATGAGTAAATAGAAAGTTCTCTCATCCCTTCTCTGCACTGCAAGATTCCATAGTATAAAGATAGCTGTACTCACCCAACTTAGTCTGATTTAAATTCTGTTGCATTTATAGATTATCAATGGGTTTTGTAAGGCAGAACCGGAAAAAAATAAAATAAATCATTTGGTGGAAAATCAGGAGAGAATAATCAGGAATCTTTGGGGAGGGGAGAATCCTTACAGGGATTTTTGACTTAACATATTTTAATATATCTTTATAAAATGCAACAATTAAAATATTGTAGTACTGTGCGAATACCTATAGTTTAATGGAAAAGAATAGAAAGTAAAGAAAGGGATTCAAAACATAAGGATTAGGGGCGCCTGGGTGGCTCAGTCGGTTAAGCGTCCAACTCTTGATTTTGGCTCAGGTCATGATCTCACACTTCCTGAGTTCAAGCCCCACATTGGGCTCTGAGCTTTCAGCTTGGGGTTTCTCTCTCCCTCTGTCTCTGCTGCTCTCTCTCTTTCTCTCTTTCATGAAAAATAAATAAACATAAAAAATATTAAAAAAAAAATAAGGATTAAATAAATGCTAACTGCCTGACAAAGTAGTCAGGACAAGATGGGTTATCAAAATATGAAAAAGTTTTAATTTCATATTTTAAAAAAACACAAAAAAGAATTAGGATGAAGTGATTTTTAAGTGTGAAAATCAGAACCTAAAATTACTATAAGAAAATTTTTTATGTTTATGTGTTCTGGAGAGCAGTAAGACTTTTAGAAGCATGATATCAAAGGTAGAAATGATGAAATTTATGTTGCTAAACATATCCGTCTAAAATTTTAAACTTCTTTTGGGTGAAGTATACATGAGGCAAATCAAAAGGTCAACAACAAATTGGAAAGATTATCTGCAACTCACACAGTAAAAAGTTTCTCTCCTTAACGTATGAAAAGCTCTTAAATATAAAATAATGGACAGTCCCAGTGAACACTTCAAAACTTATTTCAAATTAACAGTACGTCAGAGAAATGCAGCAAAAACAGGTGGCATTTTTTCCAAATTGGATTGGAAGAGATTGAAAAGGGTAGTAATGTTCACTGCTGGTGAGGATGTGGCGAAATCGTAAAGCATGCACTGTCTGTACACTTACATACTGGTACAATCTCCCTGGAAGATAAGTTTGCAAAATACATCCGAAGCCTTTAAAAAGTACAAGCGCTCTAACCCAGCAGGACCACCTCTAGAAATGTAGTCTAAAGAGATCATCAGGGGTACAATCTGAGAATATAAAAACATTCAGGACTCAAAGATAATGTTGGCAAGAATGTAGAGAAAGTGTAACCTTCATACATAGCTGACCGACATGTACATGGTGTGGGGAGCAGTCTGGGAGTTTGACAGAAAAGGTTAAACGTGGAGTTAACCATATGGCCCAGCAGTTGGACTCCTAGTATATCCAAGACAAATCAAAACATATATCCAGAAAATAATCCGGCACGTGAATAGTCACAGCAACATTGTTGAGGACAGCCAGAAAGTGGAAACCACCCAAATGTCTACCAGCTAGTGAACGGATAAACAAAATGTGGCATATCCATACAATGGACTATTGTTTGGTAAAGAAAAAAAAAAGGGGGAAGTACATGGTACAACATGGGTGAACCCTGAAAACATTATGGAAAGTGAAAGGTATCTGTCACAAAAAAGCCACCTGGTGCATGATGCCATTTATGGGATGTGTCTAGAATAGGTGAATCCATAGGGACAGGACGTAAGTTAGGGACAAGCAGGGAAGGGGCAGAGAGAGAGAGAATCCCAAGCAGGCTCTGTGTTATCAGCGCAGAGCCCTATGCGGGGCTCGATCTCATGAACCTGAACTGTGAGATCGTGACCTGAGCCAAAATCAAAGAGTCGGATGATTATCTGACTGAGCCACCCAGGTGCCCCTCCCTGTTCATTTTTAACATCAGTGTCCTTACATAGCATCTGAGCAAAGGATTCTGTTTCCTCGGCACAACATCTTTTCCATTGTAGTTTCTGAGTCTGGGTTCTTGATTTCTTTGGCCTCTCTGTTTCTTGCATTGGGAAGTCATGGTCCAGATTTCAAGCAGGATTCAGGCATTTGGACCAGTATAAGGTAATGTGGGCAAGGGAATGACTTTATTTTCTTCATTCTTTTAAATTATATTCGTCCTTGGGGCTCCTGGGTGGCTCAGTCGGTTGGGCGTCCGACTTCGGCTCAGCTCATGATCTCGCGGTCCGTGAGTTCAAGCCCCGCGTCGGGCACTGTGCTGACAGCTCAGAGCCTGGAGCCTGTTTCGGATTCTGTGTCTCCCTCTCTCTGACCCTCCCCCGTTCATGCCCTGTCTCTCTCTGTCTCAAAAATAAATAAACATTAAAAAAAAAATTTTTTTAAAATAAATTATATTCGTCCTTTAGGTCATTTTATTTCTTCGAACTAGGCTGAGTACTTATTTCACTAACAGAATTACTTAAAAATGGTGGGGTGTTTTTGCTAGAAAAACTAATACACACTCATTATAAAATCTTGAGACACTATGGATGAGGAAAGTTGCCCATAACTCCACCCCAGCAATGTGCTATTTGTCTGTCCTTTCAATATTTTCCTGTGAATCTATATTTTTTCCTACATTAAACACTGAGATGATATTTTATAATGTTTTGTTACTACTTTTTTCATTGAGCAATATCTCTTGAATATTTTATCTTAGGTGAATAAATCACCATAGGGCATCTGTCTGTGTGGCTGCACCATAATCTCTTTAACCATAAACGCGTATCGCTGACAATTTAGATTGCTTCTAGTTTTTCAGGACTAGAAGAAAGCTTTGTGATGAACATCTCGGTGGCTTAATATCGGCACATATTTATGATCCCCTGGCATCAGATTCTAGACATGGAACTGGTTGTCGAAAGCAGGTACACATTTAAGGTTTTCATTACATACCGCCAAGTAATTATCTTTTTTTTTTTTTTTTTTGGCAAGTACCTCTGGTAGGTGAAAGTTCTGGGAACAGTGAACAAAGGAATATGTATAATCACTGCTTATAAAATACTAGAATAGGGGAATGTGGGTGGATCATCAGATTAGGCAGCTGACTATTGATTTCGGCTCAAGTCATAGTCTCAAAGTTCGTGGGTTCATGCCCCACGTTGGGCTCTGAGCTGACACCATGGAACCTGCTTGGGATTCTCTCTCCCTCTCTCTCTCCCCCTCCCCCACTTGCTCCCTCTCTCTGTCTCAAATAAGCTTTATTTTTTTTTTTAATTTTTTTTTAACGTTTATTTATTGTTGAGACAGAGAGAGAGCATGAACGGGAGCAGGTCAGAGAGAGGGAGACACAGAATTTGAAACAGACTCCAGGCTCTGAGCTGTCAGCACAGAGCCCGACCCAGGGCTCGAACTCATGGACTGCGAGATCATGACCTGAGCCGAAGTCATTCACTTAACCGACTGAGCCACCCAGGCGCCCCAAGATAAATAAGATTTAAAAAAAGAATAAAGATATTAGAATAGAATCCCCCCCTTTTTTTTTTTACAGATGAGGAAACTAATGAACAGAGGGTTTTGTTCCCCTCCTATAATATCCCATATTTCTGTGCAAAAGGGAAACAATAAAGGTAGAGTTTTCTGTTAACCAGGTGAACTTTCGGACCAGTGTTTCACTATTTTTGCATGGACTGGAACCACGTTTCCAGCTGGGTCATCCCCATTCTGGTTTATTCTCAGGCCCCGTGGGATCTCTCATACCTAGAACATCATAGAAGTTAAGAGTCGTTTCTCAGCAAAAGACTCTTCACCCAACATGAATGTACAGCTTGTGGGAAGACGTGTGACATATTTGAGACAAGAAAACATTGACGGGCTGAGACGTGAACCCAGCCTTGCAGGTCTTCACATCCCTGAAAAGCTTTCATCCTTGGTGAGGAAACAAGCAATAAAAAGAACGGCTGTTACCTCAGACACCTCCAAACCATCAACTCTATCTAGAGAGCAAAATGTTATAAATTTAAAAAAAAATGGGGGGCGTACCTGGGTGGCTCAGTCGGTTAAGCATCCAACTCTTGTCAGGCCATGATCTCACAGTACATGAGTTTGAGCCCCATGTTGGGCTCCATGCTGGTAGTGTGGAGCTGCTTGGGATTCTCTCCCCCCTTCCCTCCCTCTCTGCCCTTCCTCCTGCTCGCGCTGTCTCCCTTTCAATTTTTTTTTAATGTTTTATTTTATTTTTTTTAGAGAGAGAGAGAGAGAGGGACAGAGCTTGAGTGGGGGAGGGGCAGAGAGCGAGGGAGACAGAATCTGAAGCAGGCTCCAAGCTCCAAGCTGTCAGTACAGAGCCCGACGTGAGCCACCCAGGGGCTCCTCTCTCCCTTTCAAAATAAACATTTAAAAAATGGGGTTTTTTTTAAAGGCATTACAATAATGTCACCTTGGGAATCTTTCAGCACACTTTGTAAACTAGAGCCCTCATATCTACTCTATGTTCGTCTCACACCCTTGATTATTACCCTCTTTTCAATATCGCAGTCAGTGTTGGTTCAGTTCTAGAATATTTCTTCTAGAATTTGGAGGCCTGTGCTTCCTTCATTTAGACGATCAGCCACGCACCTGCCCTCACGGTCTAGGTGGGGAGATTGATCAGAGCACAGGGTCACGGCGGAGATGCGTGTGAGGCCCATCCCTTTGAGCCTGGACTGATTCCTCTTAGAATTTCAGATCCAGATGGGTCTCAGGAATTCTGAGATCATTATTACCAACAAAGAGCTGGATTTGGAGATAAAGCCTTTTATGCCCCCTTGAAGGGCTCAGTCTCTTGCCTTAGGGGATACGAGAATTGCCATGAAAATCCAGGATCCTCGGGGTGCCGGGGTGGCTCAGTCGGTTAAGTATCCAACTTTGGCTCAGGTCATGATCTCGCGGTCCGTGAGTTCGAGCAATCATAACCTGAGCTGAAGCCAGATGTTTTAAGCGACTGAGCCACCCAAGTGCCCCAGAAACTCTTAGCTTCTTGTTCACCCAAGCATTTCACTAGCTCTCTGTGCGGCTGTTTCCTGCCCTGGGACACAACTTCAACCAAGGTTACGTGTTACATATACCTGATACACATCCAGGCTGAAATGCATCGGTTCCCTAGAGACATGGGCATCCTTGTGTGCAAATTATGCCCCTTTCCAGGAACTGGCCGTGGCTATCAGTGGCTCTCTCGTCAAATCACAACAGCTTGGTTTGTAGTAAACTCCTGACTTCCGACCCCTGTGAGTCCTTTCTGGACCCTCTGCTGAATCCAGGCTTTGATGTGTGCCTTGCTGTCCCCCCCAGCCCCCCTCACTGCCTCAGGGTAGTGGCAGCCTGACCCCTCCACTGGCTCAGTACCTGCACACAGGGCCCCCTACCCAGCCCCCGTGTGTGCAGTGTCTCTGCTCTGTCCTTGCTGCTGTCCTCATCTGGTTGTCCCTGGCTATCTGGGGCCCTCCGCTGCCTCTTTACATCAAGTGCCTGTGAACACAGTTTGCCATTCACAGGCCAACCTTCGAAGGCCCTACCCAGGGTCAACCCAGGCCCCCCGATGCCTGCTTTCTGGCCACTTCTTCCTGGGTATTCCCTAGGTCACGTGTAGACGCACCGTGAAACACAACACTGAGCCTCCCTCTAGCGTGAGATGAGCTTAGGAATGCTGGCTGCATAGCCTCTGTCTCGTGGGGCCCAGAGTGTTTTCTCCTACCTACCTCTCCCTCACCCACTCCCAACTCACCAAGCCCCCCAAGAGAGGAGGGGGCTTCAGGGATTCCAGAAACATGGCTAGGTCTCTGGGCTAAGAGGAGGAGCCTTCAGCAGGGACAGGAAAGGGTCCTAAATGGAACCTGGGCTGACCCCATCTGGAATCTTTTCCTGCCCGAAGGAAGTCTATCCCCACATGAGGCAGGACAGGCTAGGTCTGGACGGCTTTCCTTGCGTTGCTGTCCTGGCACATTTCTGTTCTCCCCATCCTTCCCGGCCCCGAGGGCCAGCCAGCGGGACTTGGGTCTGGGGTGCAGGAAGCTTGGAGTGAGCGGCCGAGGCCACTTCCGTCCCGGACCTTAGGAGAAAAGACCATTTCCCTTGGGTTTCCTCTTCACTTAAGCTTTAAGTCCTCAAGGCCTTAGAGAAAGAGACAAGGGATGTGGGAGCAAGAAGGTCACAGAGGAACCATCCAGGCTCAGTGCGGCTTGCTGAGAGCATGCGGGGCGGGGGCAAAGCCCTCCAGCATTAATAAGCCAGGTCTGTTGGCCTGAGGTTCCTTCTGGGTATTTCCATTGGTAACCTGAGGCGTGAACATTGCTTGCTCTGGCCTGATGAGCAGTGAGGTGTCCTGCCCTCTGCCTCACTCAGGTTTCGGCAGAGCGCTGAGTGCAGTGACACTCGTCCGGAGCAGACACACTAGGAACGTCAGTGGTCCAGGACAGCAGTGACCCGGGTCCCCCGCTGCACACTCTGGGCTCCCCGCGGCGGCTGGCGTGGCTCTTTTCACCGACAGGTCCGCTCCTTGAGGAACACGTGCCTCTGCCCCAAAAGAAGGTCCTATTTCTAAGGCCTCAGGACGCTTTGAACTTCCATCAGGTTTTTCCCCTTGCGGCGTTTGGTATTTCTACCTCGAATTGTCCCGTGCATTTGCGTGTTGCCGTTCGTACGTTCTCCCCTCCTTACCGACACGCACTGGGTAACGCAGCACATCTCTTAACTTGTCAGCCGCTGGACGTTGGGGAGAAGGTGCGAGAAAGCCGTGTGGTGGGTGGCCCAGGAGGATGAGGCAGGCAGGGTGGGAAAAAGGAAGACTGAGGTGGAGGCAGGAGGAGACGTCCACTCTGGCAGGGCCTGTCTCGCTGGGGCAGAGAGGGTGAGGGAGAGTGTGAGTTGTCATTGAGGTGGGGAGGAGGGCCGGGAGGACAGACGGACGAGTAGGGGGTCCGTGCCCGCCAGAGGACCTGCCTGGAGCAGCCACCCCTGTGCAGTGGACGTGAAATGCTTACATCTTCATAGATGTCCAAGAGGAAGTTCTTCCTGTCAAGGGGGAAGGCGGGAGCCGAACAGGTTCCGGACTGCCCCATCGAACAGATGGCCTTATTTTTCTTAATCCGTCCACCAGATGTGGCAAAGCTCTGTCTCTCCTGGGCCACCTTCTGAACGACACCCAGCCGTGCCTTCCTCCTCAGACGGCGCCCCTGGTTCCCCAGAGCTCTACAGGTGGCATCTTCCCCCCGCTCAGCGCCCAGGAGGCAAAGAGCTTGCTCACAGATAGTCTGCTTTCTCGTCTCCGTTTCAAAAATAAAAGTGATATTTCTTCTCAAAGAGAAAGAAAAAAAAAAAGCTCTTGGTTCTAATGCAAAAAAAAAAAAAAGCCAACTAGAATACAGAGGAGGCTGTAGGAGAGCAGCTGGGATTATAGAAATTCCCCCCCTTCCTCTCCCTTCCCCTCCATCCCCTTCCCCTCCATCCCCTTCCCCTCTCTCCCTTTCCCCTTTCCCTCACTCCCTACCGCTCCCCTTTTCTTCACTTCCCTCCCTTCCCCACTCTTCATTCTCCTTCCTTCCCCTCTCTTCCCTCCCCTTCTTCTCCCCTCCCCTCCCTTCCCCTTCTTTCCTGTCCCCCACCTCCTCTCCCTGCCCCAGGCTCCTGAGTTACACCTGAGCCTGTGCCCTTCGCCACCTCTGCTCCTGCCAGGCATGACAATTAGATGGAGAGACTGCTCCTCTCCCTGGGGGTCAGACCTCCTGCAAGGGCCAGTGTGGGAGCCACAGACTCCCTCATTCTCCATCCTCCCCTCCCTCCTCTCAGTGCCCCTCCCCCCACATCATTCACACCCTGCCCCCCAGCAGTTCACTCCAGCTGTAACTAGAATTACAATGAAAAGAACAGCTCGGATTTTAGAGCCTCCTTCCTGAAGCTGTCTGTAGGTCATTACGTCCCTTTAGGTCCCTCCTCTGAGAAAAACGTGGCTTAAGGCTCTTTCAGGTGGGAAACTGAGGCTCAGAGAGGCAGAGGAAATGCCCACGGCCCCCTAGCCCACAAGGTCTGGAGGGCTGATGGAAAGGCAGGCTCCCCGAGGCGGCTCAAGGAGGATACAGGGGAACGGGCGATCACACCCAGCCACAGTGTCCAGATCTGGGGCTGGGTGGCCTTCTCCATGACAACCGACCCGTACACAACTGTTTTGATTCCCTTGGGCCTGCGGCCCCACGTATCTCAGGAATAATACTTGTATAGAGGCCTGGGTGGCTCAGTCAGTCGAGTGTCAGAAAGAGGCTCAGGTCATGATCTCACAGTTCGTGAGTTCGAGCCCCACGTGGGCCTGCTGCTGTCAGCCCAGAGCCCACTTTAGATCCTCTGTCCCCATCTCTCTGTCTGCCCCTCCTCTGCTCACGCTCTTTCTCTCTCTCAAAAATAGATTTAAAAAAAAAAAAAAAAAGAACAATACTTGTAATAGAGTCTACAGCCACGGAACACCTTTCACTTTTTTTTAAATTTTATTTAATTTTTTTTTTTTGGAGAGAGAGCAAGCCGGGGAGGGACAGAGAGAGGGAGACAGAGGATCCGAAACAGGCTCTGTGCGGACAGCTGAGACCCTGACGCGAGGCGCGAACTCATGAACCATGAGATCATGACCTGAGCCAATGTCAGATGCTTAACCGACTGAGCCACCCAGGTGCCCCTTCACCTTTAACTTTTCAGAGCGCTTTCCTGTCTATTGTGAAATAATAACCATGTTCCGCACAGATCGGGCAGCTGTAGCAAGCAGAAGGAAAGATTGATATTGAACATGTCCCTTATGCCAGGAGGTCACCGAATTCAGTCCCCACACAGCTCAGCTTGGTGAGGCGGATGTCGCTGGCCTTGTCGCACAGCTGAGAAAGCTGGGGCACAGTGAGGCCCCTTTGCTTATAGTTCCCAAGGAGACTGTCCTGCGGCCCAGCCCATGTTCTGTCCCCAAGTCTGGGGAGGTGGCCAGTTTTTTCTGGAAAGGACTCGATAGAAAACCATAAGGCTTTGTGGGCCATCGGGTCCCAGTCACGACTACTCCCAGTCACAACTGCCCTGTAGCCCGAGGCAGCCAGTGACAGGACCCAAGCAAGCGGCCACATTGGCCTGCGGGGCCCAGTTTACGAGCCCCTGCCCTGGTCCACCCAGTTGCCTGAAGTTGAACACCTCCAGCATATCTGGCTGTCATCCATTGAGACTGGACTGAAGTCACAGTGCCGGGGCTCTGCACCCCAGGGCCTACAGGTGACTTTCAGATGACATCTGAGGTCCTTAAAAATTCATTACACTTCATGTGATTGAGCTTCTCAGGGAACTGGGTCAGCCAGGAGGCTCCCTCAGGGTTCCGAGTGGCCGATGGCCCTCTGGTCCCTGCTGGCCCGCACATCACCCCACCTGAGGCTGCCAGCAGGCCACAGCCTTCCCAGTATCCCCCAGCCCATGGCCCCCTCTCCCTGTGATGAGTGGGGTGGGGGTGCAGAGCCCGGGCTGGGACCATCTCGTAAGCGTTTGCGTCGTCCCAGCTGTCACACAGCAGCAAGCCTCTCTGATCAGCATTCCAAGTGGACAGGACAGGACAGCTTGCCAGAGGGTCACTGTTATTTACAGGAGCGGCTGTTAATGGCTCTTGGCATGTGGAGCCCAGCGTCTGTGATCGTGCTGCTGACTGCCCACCGGCCAGCAAGTGCAGGAAGAGAGTTCAGGGCTGCAGTTTACCATTCCCGCTTGACAGCTGCAGACGGGGCCTCTGGGCCTGAGAGGTGGCTTTGGGATCTCGGGGGCGTCGCCATCACCGTGTAGAGGGACACCACCCGCCCCGGCCTGCCAGAGCTTAGGGCGCAGTGCATACAAAGGCACAGCTGGCCAGCTACCTCCAGCTCGGCACCGGGACCTGGGGCTGGTGTTTGGCTGTCTTAAGCATAAAGGAAATTCTCTGAGCGGCCCCAGGTGGTTCAGGGAATCCATGGAATTGTTGGGTGGCCAGTCTGGAGGACAGGACTGCAGTGAGTCATGATGTCACAGCACAGCTGCCTTTTCAGAGCTTCGCCCCGAGGATTCCCAGTCTCTGTGTTCTGTCCCTGTGAACCAGTTCCCTGGAGAAGGAATTAGACTGGGCTGGCTTTGGTCAGGTGTCTGTCCCAGATCACCAACTAGAACTGGGACAGACACCAGTGAAAATGGCCCTCTCCCAGGAGGCGTGGCTGCCCCTAGGGGTTCCTCAGACGGCGTCTGCTTGATGTGGGAGCCACAGCCAAGAGGCCTGGGCCCTCCCTCCAAGTCTGTAGCCAGGTAGTGATGGGACCTTGGGCAAGCCATTCCCCTCCCTGGGCCTCAGTTTTCCCAGCACGTCCTATGGGCTCTGACATCCTGTGCTTCTGTAGTGATGGGCAGCTGAAGAGATGGTGGGCTCTACATGGAAGCTCCATTGGGTTCCCAGTGTTCCGGACTGTGACTGCCTGAGAATAATGCTCAGGACAAGGGAGTTACTGCTCACAGACACCTTGTTAACCACAGTCTCACTGCAGAAGATGGCCACCCACCTGTCCCACCTCTGTCCAGGCTCAGAGGCTGCCAGCCTCCCTATGTGGTCCAATGGATAGATACAGAGCCCCCAGATGCCTGCTAATGAAAGTGAAGCACCCCCCCGCCTCGCCTGGATGGACATCATAAGCCTTCATGTGTCTTCTCCAGCCTCTCTCCCTCTTGGCCTCTGTGGTTAATTTTATGTGTCCACTTGGTTAGGTATGATACCCAGATATTTGGTCAAACACTTGTCCGGATGTTGCCATGATGGTACTTTTCAGATGAGATTAACATTTAAATCAATAGACTGGGAATGAAGCAGATTATCTTCCGTGGTGTGGGTGGGCCTCATCCCATCAGTTGAAGGTCTTAACAGAAAAAAGCTGACCTCCCCCCACAAGAAAACGGGGATTACGCCTGTAGGTGGTTTGAGCCTCCCAACTGTGGCATCACTCTTCCCTGGGTCTCCAGTCCATTGGCCTGCCCTGCATATTTGGACTTGCCGGCCTCCATAATCACATGAGCTGTCTGCTTAAAATATCTCTGAACAGACAGACAAATAGACACACACACATACACACACACGGAGACACACGCATGTCCTATCGCTATTGGTTCTGCTTCTCTGGAGGACTCTGGCTAGCAAATATGCCCTCCCACCCTGGGACAGATCAAAAGAGAACTGTGAGAACAGACAGACACGAAGCCCCCTGTGTGTCGGGCACTGGGCTGAAGACTTCACGTGTGTTCCCGTCTCATTTCGTCCTTATGGGAGCCTCACAAGGCAGGTGACCTGTTCCCAGAGAGGTGGACTCTAGGCTCCAAGAGGTTAACCACCTGCTGGTAAGGGACATTGCTTGGTCTTATGTTCCATCTAGCTGACGCCACCAAAGATATTTCTACTGCACCACACCGCCCTCCAAGTCAGCAGTGACGCTGAGTGACCGGCACAAAGGCGAGAATTCAGCCAGCGCAGCTCACACATTTTGGCCAGATGTCCCTAGTGGGCTTCATGATGGTGAGGCCACCAACTGGCAGGCAGACTCCAGGGTACGGGGTGTCCGTTCCAACCCAAGCCCGTCTCCCTGGTTTCCAATCCCTTCCTGGGCGTAAAAGCAAAACCTCTGACTCCCTGTACATCCTCCACCCTCTCCCTGCAGCCCTGAGTGAGCCCTGGCTCCTAGGGGCCCCCAGGCGCCAGAATTCATCGTTATAGGTGCAGGGTCCACAGTACAAACAGACCAAAAGCTACTTAGATCCAGGGTTAAAGACAATGCTACAGGAAGTGTCCAAGGAAGTTCATTGGCAGCAAGGACTTTCAGTTGTAATAAAGCATCCTTTCCTTTCCTCCCAAGTCACTTAGACGTGGCCCTGCCATGGGGACAGTCGCCCTCTCGGGATCTTGGCAGGCCAAACCAGTCCTTGTTGGGTGAAGCCAAGAGTTCAATTAAGAAATTTAATTTGCAAACTCATGCTTAGCTCACCGAGGAGAAATTTCCGAACATCCTGTAATAATGTAAATAGGGCAAGTGTCTCGGAGATAGGAGACTCTTCGCTGCTCACTCTTCCCTCCTCCAGTGGATCTCAAAGTGTGGCCCCCGGAAAGGCAGTCCCGGCACCACCCAGGAGCCTGTTGGGAGCACACATTCCCAGGCCTCACTTCAGACCCCCTGAGTCCGGTACCCAGGGGTGGGGCCCAGGAATCTGGGTTGCAGCCAGCCCGCCAGGGGACCCTGATGCATGCCTCCCAGACTGGGCTTGCACCATGCAGTCATCTGGGGAGCTCTGACAGGTACTCGTGCTCCCGCCCAGGCTCGGAAGCCCTGTTTTCCTTGGTCTGGGAGCATCCTGGGCAGGAGTGATTCTAACAGGCAGCTGCCAGGAAAATGACTCCTGTTGAGGGTTTTGCCCATGGGGTGACGCGCTATGATATATGTTGAGATAATTTCCTTACGCAGAGGGGAGCTGGCCTTCCCGCACCCGGTTTTAACCCCGGCGCCTAGAACAGGGCCTGGCACTGTGTTCTAGGTAAAGGAGAGAACAAATCAGCATGCCAATGAATGACCCAGACGACGTAAAACACCACAGCCACTGTGCCGGGAACTGGTGCCTTCCGCTCAGAGAACAGAGCTTTGTTCCTCCGAGAAGAAGGGATAGAGGAGAGGAAGGACTCTCTCACCTTGTCCCCGTCTCACAGGGGTGGATTCGGTGTCTAGGCTGACTTAGGAGTTGGACACTGGCCTATTTACCCTTCAGGACCGATGTGCCAGAGGAGGAAAAGCAACGCAGCAGAGTCTGGGCTGCTGAGAAGACGAGTAGCTGATGAAGGCAGCATCGTGAGATACCCGGGGAGGCAGTGGAGGCCCTCAGCCTAGAAGCAGGAAGGCTGTGGGTCTAATCCCATTACCATCAACTTTCTGTGTGATCTTAAGAAACTTGCTTAGCTTCTCTGAGTCTATTTTTTCATCAAAAGCATGAGGATTCTAGTCTCTGCCTTGCCCTAACATTGTTGATGAGCTGAAGCTTCATGTCCACGAGGACCCTAGAGTGCCCAGCCTGGCTGGCATTCAACACTTCAACAGCTTGTGGTCATAAATCCATACATTCATTTGCTTTTTCAGCGTAGAGCCCGATCCATCGTGGGCTTGGGCAGCACAAACAAATGTAACCAGCTCATATAGCCCCCAAGGGAAATGAATGAGCCTGAATGTTAGGATCTGTAGAAGTTGAGGTCCAAAACCTGTGACAGGTATTCTCAGACTGTGATGTATGTAAAGATTAATGAATGCCTGTTCCAGAGCTGGACCCTCAGAGATCCCGTTTCTGTGCAGCAGGGCTGGGTCGCAGGCCTCCGCGTTCAGAATGCATCCTGCAGATGATTTTGAAGTAGATGGTCTGCCAAGCTCAACATGAGAGGTGTAGGCTCAAAGCAGCCAGCTGTCCTTAAGCCCACTTTCATTCACAGAATATGGAACGTGGATATATTTCTTTCTTAGGGCTGCTGTAACAAATACCACGCAAATTTGGTGGCTTAAGACAACAGACATTTATCCTCTCATAGTTCCGGAGGCCAGAAGTTGGAAATCAAGGCGTTGGCAGGCAGGGCCATGCGCCCTCCAAAGTCTCTAGGGGTGAATCCTTCTTTGCCCCTTCCAACTTTTGGCTCCAGGCATCATTGACTTTTAACAGTGCAACTCCGGTCTCTGACCCTGTCTTCACTTGGCTACCTTCCTGTGTCTGTCGCTGTGTTTCTTCTCCTCTTCGTACAAAGACGCCACTCATGTTGAATTAAGGGCCTCCCTACTCCAGCACGACTAATCTTAACTAATTACATCTACAGTGATCCTACTTCCAAGTCAAGTCACTTTGGAGGTGCTGTGAAGAGTTCAGCCTATCTTTTTTGGCGGGGGGAAATGATTCAGCCCCAACAATGGGCCAGGTTTGAGGGAACTCCCAAGTGTCCAGATGGGAGAGGGCATAAGAGCAGTGGGAGTGGAGGGGGTGGGAAGCCTGGACTCCCCCCCCCCCCACCCACCCAGAGTAGGAGTAATTCTTCCTGCACCCCGCTCAGGGCTGGGACGGGGAAATGGGAGCAGGCACTGGCCTGGTGGACATTGGGCCCTCAATCCCCAGGCTCTTCCTCCTTCTCTCCAACCCCGTGCTCTCTCTGGGAAATCTGTTGGCCCTTATCTCTTGTCTGCAGAGCAGACAGCCCTGCTTAGCAAGAGAACAAAATGATACAGACCTCTTGTCTGGTCTGGTGTCTCATTGGACAAACCCGGGCCACTCCCGTTCCTCCCTTCATTCCATCTGGACAAAAAGACACCAGAAGCCATTCCTTGCAGAGCTGGGCAGAACTGGAACCATGCCACCAGCTCTGGCCCATGAGGAAGGCCTCAGCACCCGCTCTGTGTAGGAAGGGTCATTTGTGGCAAAGCTTTGCATGGCATGTGCCGGTGCCCCAGGCCCCTTGCGCCAGCCTGCGAGCCCCTGGAGACACAGCAGTGGAGCTGGGTCTCTCTGCTTCATTCTCCATGGAGCCAAGGTTGCAGCAAGTGACTGAAGGCCAACCTACACCAAGGGCAGGTGTCATTTTCTTTTGGTAAATCCTGCAATAGCAACCCCTATACATGCGTCAGAGTGTCGCTGCCATGGTTACCCCATTCTTAACCTTTCTTCTCCCTGAGGAGTGTGCAAATTAATTACAAGCTTCTAGGCCCAGGCAGTATGGTGTCAGGGAGGAGGTCCTGCCTGGGGGGTCGGGTCTCTGTAATCACTGGGTCAGACAGCCTGCCTCAGGCTGGCCAGGCAGACTCTTATTTCCAGGGCACTTAGCAGCCAGTGCCTACTGTCCCCTTCTCAGCCAGCCTGGATAGTGCCAGAGGCAGTCCCGAGAGGCCCTGAGCAAGTGCCTGTGGTCTCTGGGCTGGGCACTCCTCTCTGCACCACCTCCAACTTCTGCTTGAGTCAAAACCGGCACGGTAGTCACCACAAATGCAATCGGGGCCGTTTTTTTCACTCAACGAGTGCCTACTGAATGCAAATTTTGTGCTAGACAGTTAACGAGTACTTGCTCCTGTGGCTATTGAAGCTACCATGTGAAAGTTCTAGAAGACCTGAGTCCAGAACCCCATACTTGGCCATCTTCCTTGGAAAAGACGGGACATTTCGGAATGTCTGGGGACAATTTTGGTTGTCACAGCTGGAGGGGAGTACGTTGTTACTGGCGTCTAACCATAGAGATCGGGATGCTGCTTAACATTCAGCAGTGCACGGGATAGCCCTCCCAGCAGAGAATTACCGACCCAAATGCCAGTAGTGGTGAGATTTGAGAAAGCCTGGTTTGGGAAATGCTTTTTTAAAAGCTCTCCACCCACCCTCCTTTTCTACCCCCACTCCTTTGCCTTGTCTACTGTCCTCTGACCTGTTGGCTTTTGTTGCAGTCCTCAGTGCTAAGTTGTGTCCATCTTGGGGCCCTGGCCCCCAGTGCATCCTCTGCCTGGAAGCTCATACTCTACGAGATCTCCCCAGAGTTGTGTCCTCTTGTTACTCGGGTCTCAGTTTCAGTGCAACGTCCTCAAAGAAGACTTCCCTCATCTCCCAGTCAGAAGCACCCCACGTGCTCTGTATCACATCACCCTGTTTTGCTCTTGTCCTGGCGCTTAACCAACCATTGACCTTTTGTTATTTACGTGTGTGTGTTAGGGGGCTCCCCCTCTAGACCTCAAGCTTCATGAGAGCAGGCCCCTTGTCTGTCACATTCCCGCCTGGCACTGGCTACGTGTTGAGAGACTGAAGCAATTAGTGATTCAGCCAGACAATCACGTACCTTTTCTGTTTAATGGCAGGCTCAGAAGGGGCCGTTAATCCTGTGGGAAGCAAGCAAGCTATGGTGGCCTGTCAGATACACCACCTGCGTTATCAGCCGGCCCCCTGTGCCTGAGCTCACTCGCAGACTCCAAAATCTTACTCCCCAGTAAGCTTCAGTCACCCTCCACCTTGCATGTGTGGACTCAGTTCTCCTCCCACCCCAGATCACACGGACCCCAGGAACCAGTAAGGAACGTCCAAGGTGATCTGTCCCTTTAGCACAGGTTTGCCCCTGCCAGTTGCCTGCCTTCTGTGTCCCAGCCTTTCCTGACCTCTAGCCTCCATGCTAGCCATGAGTACCTGTCTTTTCTTGGCGTCCAGACGCCCACCTGCCCTCCTTCAGCTCCTCTCATCCTTCTGGCTGCTTCCTGAGCTGCGATCTCAGATGCCTTGTGCTGTGGTCAATGCTATAGCCTCAGAAACATAGCAGTCATGTTTTGTAAGCAGTCATGTTATTGTAGACTCACAGGATGTTGCAAAAATAGTATGAAAGGCCCCGTGTGCCCTGCATCCGGCTTCCCCCAATGGCAGCGTCTTACTTGACATCACAGGAAATTAACCAGATTGGAGACCTTGCCCCGATTTCACCAACCGGTCATTTTTCAGGCTTTTATAATAGCCATGCCCGTTCATGAAGGGTTCTGATATCTAGCTGACCGAGGAATAGAGTTCCTTGTGCAGAACCAGTGGAGGGGCTGAAATAAAAGCCATGCCTTTCAGCTCCGACTGGAAACCTCATACATGAGAATCATGAAAATATAAAAAAACTCTTACGATATTATGACATTGTTCTTGGTACTTTATAGATATTTAATTCATTGAGTTCTTACAGAAGCCTCAGAGGGTAGATACTCTTATTATCATCTCAAGATTACCAGTGAGGAAGGAGAGGCACAGAGAGGTTAAGTGACCCACCCCAAGTCACTCAGCAGTAAGGAGGGGAGCCAGAATCTGAGCCAGGCAGCCTGGCTATGCCCTTTTACCTCCGTTAAACCTGTGTTTCTCAGCCAGGGGTGCACACAACCTCTGGGGTCACAGGGTGGACAGCCAGGGATGGGGAAAACAAAAGCACAGGCTACCGGTAGTGGCAGGCTTTGAGGAGGGTAGAATATCTATTATTGCAGCAAAGGAAGCCATAAGAAGGATTAGAGGGCAAAATTCTGGGAAACTTTTAGGATTTAATATGGGATTGAACATACCTTTTGCCTTGCCCATGGGCCATTCTGACCACAGTCCCTGCCTCCTTCAGGAGCAATACTAGGCCATTAGGACTCTCCGTGGAAGACTGGGGTGGTCCTGCCTTAGGTCACTGTCCAAGCGTAGACTTCCTCGTCTTCCTGGTAAGTTCATCAGATCAAAGAGTAAGAAAGCAGGTTTGTGAGTGATTTTCTCTCCTGGACACTGGAGAAGGTGCCCCCAGTGTGTGCTGGAGAAGGCTTCCCGGCATCCAGGACCTCCACACATAGCAGAAAAGGGTGCCCTCCGTGACGAGAACAAGAGGAACGCTTCCAGACCTTTGCTGGCAGTGGCTCGGCAAGCAGAGCCTGGGCTGACGTAGTCCCTGCTCGTCTGTCACTCCGGTGCGCCTCGGTACAGCCACAGCCTGAACAACTGTACAGGGAGGTCCTGTGCTTCTGTTCCATGTGGTGCCATGGGGAAATGCGTGTCCCTATGCTGCCGGCCGTCTTGTGGCCACTGGTTTGGCACCTGACTGCATGTCTGACGAGGAGGGATCACCAGAGGGAGGCACCCGGGACACCTCCTCAGCCCATGCACACACCAGGGCCGAGCAAGCAAGGCCGCTAGCCAGACCCAGTGGAGACTGAGTCCATAGAATCCCCTGTCCCCTCTGCCCCCAGCCTTCTGTTCATTTATTGCACCCTGACCTCACAGTAGTGGATGAAAACCCCGTAGTTTTACCCACTTCGGACACACAGTGATCGTGATAGTTGCTGTTTCTTGAGCACCTACTGTGTGTCAGATGGTGTTTTTGTGTTTGCGTGTGAAGGACGCCAGCTTATTTCATCGTAGCCATGTCTCTATGAGAGGTGGTTATAATCCCCGTTTCGCACAAGAGGCATCTGAGATTGAGCGAAGTCAATGACCTGCCTGAGGGCACACAGCTTCCAGGTCCTGAAATCGTGTTCCACCACACTGTCTGTGCACGAGCATCTATGCGTCTGCATAGACTTACATCTCCCAGCTGGGGGTCCTGAGGAAACCACACCGGATGGAAAAAAAAGCCACAAGATACATGACGAAGAGACTGAAAGCTCTCCTTTATGACTCAGAAACCTGGGAAAACATTTGTATGAAATGTCATCAGTGAGATGCCTGTAAGCCTGATTCAAGGGAACAGCCCCAGTACTCACCCACCAGGAACGGTGTCCCTTCACCTAAGCCACAAGGGAAAAAGCTTTCACGGTCAGGGAATGTCAGGCAGGAAATGAGGGAGAGAGAAGGCTGAGGCCCTTGTCTGAAAGAGGCCGGTCCTCACGGAGGCCAAAAGGGAGATGGAGGGTCTTACCATCTGAGATACTTGGGGGAGGATTTTACGACTGCTTACCATCCTGTATTTTTTAGAGATCTGTGAATTTCAGAATGTTCTTAGGCTCAGAAACACACATACTATCTCCGTATCTGGAGTGGGGACATCACCATAGTTACTCTGTCTCACAAACTCTTCCATTAAATGCCTCTCACATCAATGGATTCTTGTATTGACATCTCTTTGCAATCAAAGAAGCTCTGAATTGTCTTCCCTGGGAAAATCATTTTCATTTTGATCAAGAACCATCATCTTTATTAACTGGTTCTTACCATGTCCGGAAGAAGGAGGACAATTAATTATTTTTTCATTCTTAAATACCATCTTAATTTCCTCTTATGCACAACCAGCAAAAGGAGCCATCTCTGCCTGTTTTGGTAAAAAAAAAAAAAAAAAAAAGAGGCAGGAACAAGAGGCAGTGGTAAGTTAGAACAGCCCTGCAAACCATCTAAGTCATCCTGTGTCTCGGAATAAACAATGGCTCCATACCAACTGGCCGGAAGAGAAGTCTGGATGAGCCAGTGGGTCTGAAAGTATGTCCGTGGTTTCTTCTAGAAACCCACCCCTCTCCACAGAGGCACCCTAACCTCAAAAGCGCTTCCCAACAGCGAGCACCCAGTACCCACGCCCGACTACCCCAGCCCTCTTGCCACAGAGATTGGGGCGACTAGAAGGCAGAGCCCAGTCCTTTTTCTGGGACACGATGGGTCTCCTTCCGGAGCCATAAGCTGGATTTCTGCATTAACCGTGCCAGGCCAGGCGGATCTGAAGACATTACACTCGCTCCTGCCTCGAATGGCAGTTTTGTAATCTTTGCTGGGAGGGAACCGTTTCACGGCGGTGGCAGAGTTCAAGTGTTTTAAGGAAATTCGGGGGGAGTACTGAAAGCTGGTCCATCTCAGAGTGTCTGGTTTCTGTTGTGCTCTGTGGAAAAAAGCAGTCTCCAATCAGGGACAAAGAGAAAATCTTGACGATTTCTAGTGTGATATTGTGAAGATAGTCGCTCACGGGAAACCTGGGTCCCCCTGGTGAAACTTCCAGGACCCTGCACGCTGTCGGCCATGAATGTGTCGAGCAGGCTGGTCCCTCGAGTCTTCCTGTGAAAGAGCAGCATCCCCTTCAGAACCTACCAGAAAGTCCTTCAGACCGTCGCTCTCAAAAGCCACCGCACGCACTCTGAAAGCCCACCGGGAGGGAACCCAGCCTGGGGGACTGACAGGTATCCATTCTTTCCCACTTGTGAAATGGCTCCGTAGCTGGAATTTTGTCTTTGCAGAGTTATTCTGGGGGGTCTTGGAAGGTTGGCTGGAGGTGCGCCATAAATTCATAAATGGCGGGGAAGCACTTCCCCTAATAACAGGCGAGCTTAGGTAGTCGATGTGGCATGGTGTGGTTTGGTACAGTTCTTCCACCGGGCGAGGCCAAGTTCAACTTTGCAAGTAGGGTCTCTCTTTCATTCCTCACAGCCAGACAAGGAAGCCAAGCCCCACCTCATTTGGGGACGTAACCATATCATCAAACTTTTAACTCTCTCTGGAAGCTAAATCCATACCCTGGGAATACTCAAATAGGATTCTGGAAGCTTGTTCCACAAGGGGAATTCCCAAACTGTTGGAGCAGTGCTAGCATTTTAGTAATGTGAGCACCATCCCCCAAGTGGGCTTCTCTGGAAGACCATTATCACTTGGGTGTGCATTTTCCAGTGCGTTTATAGTCCCCCTGTGCTCCGTGGGGTATGCTGTCGATCATATAAAACAGGGCTGGGGAGGCAGCATCGAGCCCTCGCTGCCACGCCTGAGCCCCTGCCTCTTATGCCCGCAGTCAGTTGGAATTTTTCTTTCTTTCTTTCTTTCTCTCTCTCTCTCTCTCTCTCTCTCTCTCTCTCTCCTCTCTCTTTCTTTCTTTCTTTCTTTCTTTCTTTCTTTCTTTCTTTCCTTCTTTCTTTCCTTCTCTCTCTCTCTCTCTCCCTCCCTCTCTTTCCTTCCTTTCTCCCTTCCTTCCTTCCCCCCTCCCTCCCTCCATTCCTCCTTCCTTCCTTCCCTTCCTCCATCCCTCCCTCCTTTCTTCCTTCCTTCTTTCTTTCCTTCCTTCCTTCCTTTTTTTTTCCTTGAGAGGAAGTGCACGACTACAAGCCGGGGAGGGGCAGCAAGAGAGGGAGAGAGAGCATATTAAGCAAGCTTCATGCCCAGTGCAGATCCTGACTCAGGGCTCAGCCTCACAACCCTTCGTTCAGGACCATGAGATCACCACCTGAGCCAGAATCAAGAGTCGGACGCTTAACCGACTGAGCCACTCAGGCATGCCGGGAATAGGATTTCTTATTGAGACTTTTAATAATAACCACACGACACATGTCTGTCCATTTTCGACCATCTGTGTGGTTTCTCTTAGTGTTCAGTAAGAGAGAAGTTCATCTCTGCAATCCTGTTAGACAACTTCTGCCATCTCCTTTTTTAAAAAAAAAAAATTGACTTCAAAATTCTGGAGCAGTTTTAGGCTAATGGCAAAATTGAGCAGGAAGGACAGAGCTGCCATATACCTCCTGCCCCTACACACATGAACAGCGTCCCCCTGCATCCACGTCCCCTCCAGCCACCTCCCCCACCAGCCACCCCCCCTCCAGCCACCTCCCCTCCAGCCACACCCCCCTCCAGCCACCTCCCCCTCCAACCACCTCCCCCTCCCCCTCCAACCACCTCCCCTCCCCCTCCAGCCACCTCCCCCTCCAGCCACCACCCCCTCCAGCCACCACCCCCTCCAGCCACCTCCCCCTCCAACCACATCCCCTTCCACCCATATCCCCCCCAGCCATATCTCCCACTACCCACATCCCCCACCAGAGTGGTACATTTCTTACAGTGGGTGAATCTACACTGATACATCAGAATCTGCCCAAATCTGTAGTTTACATTAGGTTTTGCTCTAGGTGTTGTACATCTGTGGGTTTAGACAGTGTGTAATGACATGTCTACCACTGGTCACAGTAGTTTCACTGCCCTACACATCCTCTGCGATTGTCTGTTTTATTCCTCCCTCCTGTTAACCCATGGCAACCACTGAGCTTTGTACTGTCTTTATAATTTTGCCTTTTCCAGAATGTCATGTAGGTGGGCTGTCATCTTTAAATAGACATGGAAACTGATGCAGACAGGGGTATGGTGGCACCGTGTGATGTCTCCGGAACCCAGGTCTTCGGACCCCTGGCTCCCTACTCCCGCTGCAGGAATACCGTCTGTGACTCACCTCTGCTGTGATGCTCTCGCGGATAAAAGTAAAGCGACAGTTTCGGTGAATGGCAGAATTGCAGAGAATGTTCCAATTAAGCTGAAGGTCCCTATTCTTGAGTCCCACCTCAGGGGAGCTGACAGATGGGAGCTTGAAAGCATTTTGAAACTCAGGCAAAAAAAAAAAAAAAAAAAAAAAAAAAAAGACATTGTTTTAAAGATCAAACCTTAATCCTTAGGACAGCAAGCTTAAGGTAAATGTTCAGAAATTCCTCCTGGCTTTCTTATCAGCACTGAGTTGTAGCACGCCCAAGGGAAACAAGATTTTGATGAACCCAAGAGCGTGGTGTGAATACTCTTCAATTTTTGCCAATTACGTTAAAAAATAATCTCAGTTCCGGTCCAGTTAAAGAAGAAAACAGTGGAGGGACATGTAGTGGAATGAACCACACCCGGAATCTGAGACTGATTGCCAAAGCCTCTCTGACTTCAACAGTGGAACTCAGGATGCTTTATTAGAATGAATGACAAGGGGCGCCTGGGTGGCTCAGTCGGTTAAGCGGCTGACTTTGGCTCAGGTCATGATCTCGCGGTCAGTGAGTTCGAGCCCCGCGTCGGGCTCTGCGCTGACAGCTCAGAGCCTGGAGCCTGTTTCGGATTCTGTGTCTCCCCCTCTCTCTGACCCTCCCCCGTTCATGCTCTGTCTCTCTCTGTCTCAAAAATAAATAAACGTTAAAAAAAAAAAAAAAAAAAAAAGAATGAATGACAAAATGAAAAAAAAAAAAGTTGCTTCCCCTGAATCTCTTCTCCCCTAAGCTCCTTGACCTTGAGTGGTCACTTAGACTCACTGTAAAAGGACATGTCAGCAGTTCAGCAAGTAGGACCCTTAGACCTCTATTCTGGAATTGTTCGGGCTTGATTTCTAGATAAGATGCTTTAATCCCCCATCAACCTCAGGAAAGCCAGGGTGAGTCCTGAGAGCACAGGGTTTGGAAGTGACAGTCTGCAGCTCTGGTTTGGTACATCGGTTGCTTTTGCACATGACCTCAGATGGTCACTTCACCGCTCTGGGCCTTTCTCTGTCTTCCCTTCTTTTTGACAGGAGGTGGCTGATTCTTCACACGAGATCTTCTCCAAGATGCCTGCATGGTCTAGGGATCAGTACCTCCTGTGGCCTTTCCTTGGACACAAGTTTAGAGTTTCATGAGATAGGGACAGAAGCTATGGCTGTCTTGACCTTCACGTTTTCTTGGGGACCAGGAGGAAGAAAGACCTCACTTCTGCATGGCTCCTTAGTGACAGGGCCTTATCAGTGGCTCAAGACAGATAACCATTCCCCACTAGGACTTTGAACCCACCCCCCTCCAAATGCCTGGTTAGATATTGAATTTAGAATCATCAGGTCCCTATTCAAAGTCCTGGTCCCAGGGACCTCATTCACCTCTCTTTAGTTCCTCCATCTATCACCTTGTAGCGAAAAGGCACCTAAGAGCTGATCTAACTTCCATGAAGTTCACAGAGTTCTTGGGGTAAAGAGTTCCAGAAATAAAAATCATCATACCCCCAGGCAAAGAAGGAGGGCAGACATAGGGGACTAGTAGTCTTTTTTTTTTTTTTAATTTTCATTATTTATTTATCTTTTTTATTAGGGAAAATCAACTTTTACAAAGTAGAAATAATAATTCCATGCCCCACTTTGTACCCATTATCCAGCTTCAGTAGTTAGTGTTCATGACTAGTCCGGTCTTAGCCATCCTTCTGTCCATTCTCCTCCCACCAGGCTGCTTTGAAGACAATCTCACATGTCATATCGCTTCTTTTGAACTATTTCTAAGTGTATGTGTTTCTAAAAATTAAGCACCCTCTTTTTTTCCCCTCCTCTTTTACTTATTTATTTATTTCTCAGAACAGTTTTTATTTTTTATTTTTTAATATGAAATTTATTGTCAAATTGGTTTCCATACAACACCCAGTGCTCGTCCCAACAGGTGCCCTCCTCAATACCCATCACGCCCCCTCTCCTCCCTCCCACCCCGTATTAACCCTCAGTTTGTTCTCAGTTTTCAAGAGTCTCTTATGGTTTGGCTCCCTCCCTCTCTAACCTTTTTTTTCTTCTTCCCCTCCCCCATGGACTTCTGTTAAGTTTCTCAGGATCCACCTAAGAGTGAACACATATGGTATCTGTCTTTCTCTGTATGACTTATTTCACTTAGCATAACACTCTCCAGTTCCATCCATGTTGCTACAAAAGGCCATATTTCATTCTTTCTCATTGCCACCTAGTACTCCATTGTGTATATAAACCACAATTTCTTTATCCATTCATCAGTTGATGGACATTTAGGCTCTTTCCATCATTTGGCTATCGTTGAGAGTGCTGCTATAAACATTGGGGTACAAGTGCCCCTATGCATCAGCACTCCTGTATCCCTTGGGTAAATTCCTAGCAGTGCTATTGCTGGGTCATAGGGTAGATCTATTTTTAATTTTCTGAGGAACCTCCACCCTGTTTTCCAGAGCGGCTGCACCAGTTTACATTCCCACCAACAGTGCAAGAAGGTTCCAAAAAACAAATAATCCAGTGAAGAAATGGGCAGAAAACATGAATAGACACTTCTCTAAAGAAGACATCCAGATGGCCAACAGGCACATGAAAAGATGCTCAACGTCACTCCTCATCAGGGAAATACAAATCAAAACCACACTGAGATATCACCTCACACCAGAGTGGCTAAAATGAACAAATCAGGAGACTATAAGCATCCTCTTTTTTAAAAAACCTTATAATACCTGGGGCGCTTGGGTGGCTCAGTCGGTTGAGCGTCTGACTTCCTCAGGTCATGAACTTACAGTGGGTGAGTTCGAGCCCCGTGTTGGGCTCTGTGCTGACAGCTCAGAGCCTAGAGCCTGCTTCAGATTCTGTGTCTCCCTCTCCCTCTGTCCCTCCCCTGCTCACACTCTTATTTCTCTGTCTCTCAAAAATAAAGACTAAAAAATTAAAAAAATATATTTACAATACCATATAAATTACTAGTGTTCAGATTCCCTGAATTATGTCATAAATCATTTTTTTTTTGCAATTTGTTTGACTCAGAATTTTTTTCTTATGTTTGTATTTAAATTCCAGTTAGTTAGCATACAGTGCAATATTAACGTCAGGTATAAAATTTAGTGATTCAGCATTTACACCCAACAGCCGGTGTTCATCAAGACAAGTGCACACCTTAATCCCTATCACCTATTTCCCCCATCCCCCCCCCACCTTCCCTCTGGTGACCTTCAGTTTGTTCTCTATAGTTAGGATCCTGTTTCTTAGTTTGCCTCTCTCTCTCTCTCTCTCTTTTCCCCTATGCTCATTTGTTTTATTAAATTCCACATATGAGTGAAATAATATGGTATTCGTCTTTCTCTGACTTACTTCACTTAGCATAATACTGTCTAGCTCCAGCCACGTTGTTGCACATGGCAAGATTTTCTTTTTGATGGCCGAGTAATATTCCATTGTATGTATGTAACACATCTTTATCCACTCATCAGTTGGTGGACATTTGGGCTGTTTCCATGATTCGGCTATTGTAGATGATGCTGTAATAAACATAGGAGCGCCTGTATCTCTTCAAATTAGCATTTTTGTATTCTTTGGGTAAATGCCCAGAAGTGCAATTGCTGGGTTGTAGGGTGGTTGTATTTTTAAATTTTCGAGGAGCCTCCATACTGTTTTCCAGCATGGCTGTACCAGTTTGCATTCCCACCAGCAGCAGAAGAGGGTTCGCCTTTCTCTACCACCTCACCAACACCTGTTGTGTCCTGTGTTTTTAATTTTGGCCGTTCTGCCAGATGTGAGGTGATGGCTCACTGTGGTTTTGATTTGCATTTCCCTGCTAATGAGTGATGTTGAGCATCTTTCCCTGTGTCTATTGGTCATTGAATCAGGATTTTTTTTCTTTTTCTTTTTCTTTTTCTTTTTTTTTTTTGCCTTGCAATCTATTTGTTGAAGAGAGTAGTTTATTGGCCTCGAGAGGGTTTTTCACAATCTGAATTCTTCAAATGGCATCTCTGTGGTGTCATTTGACATCTTCCTTTATCCTCTGTACTTCATGTAAGCTGATCATTAGATATAATAGATTAGACAAGAGCTGGGTTGGATTCTGGTCTTATTCTCTGTGTGCTTTTGTTTTTGTTTTTGTTTTGCCAGAATAATTCATATGTGGTTCTGTGTATTTTCATCACAAGGTACACATTGTCTGGTTATCTATTTACATGTTAGCAAC